>NC_092520.1:139661269-139980853 GCF_037038585.1 Patagioenas fasciata | reverse complement strand
GACAAAGGTGAAGGATCGATGCTGAGACTTGAAGACCTAGGTGACCAGAGATATGCCCCATACAAATACATGTTAAGGTTATGTTACAGAGTTCTCAGACATTCCCAGCAGGACTATAGGAAGAACCAGGTCAGTGGTATTTGAGATACTTTTCCTCATTATTTCTGTAATAATATCCTCACCACATTTACAAATGGGATTTTGTGGTAATTTTGTGTTAAGGGGTGGTGAAAGGTCTGAGTTTAATAAGAAGAAAGAAGTCACTGTCATATACTGCCTCATGCTGAGGAATGATGTTTTTGTTTTGTAGGCATTTGTATATTAATTTTCAGCAATGAATATCATAAGCTCACTGTGTTCCTCTCCTTCATTCGTGGGCTTTCTGTTGTTAAAATCATGCTCTTGGACTCTGGGTTGTAAAGTGGGGAGTCTGCAAAACTGCCTGGGTTCTTCTTGCTTAAGTATTTGTGGAGCAATGGCAGTGAATCAAACCGGAGGTTATTCTATCAGGTAGCATGATTTCCCACTGCGGGAGACTCCCTGTGAGCAAGAGATATTTCAGAACATGGTGCTGAGTGCTTTGCACATTGCAGCGGGAAAAAACTGCGTGAACTTTATAGGACTAAAGAGGCTGAAGATAAAACATAGAGCTGCGATGTCTGGCTTCTTTGTGTTCTTTCTAATGCTTTACTGAAAAATTTCTGTCTTGAAGGGGGAGAAAAGGAAGAGGAAAGACTCAGGAAGGAAGGCTTCTTAAATGTTATAAAAACCTTTTGGTTTTCCCTTTCAAAAAATTGGTTGCCTCTTCTTGACTTGTATAAATTTTCATGAATTTGTTCCTTTGGTTTATGAAAGAAGAAGAGTTAGTGATTCCTAGTGGTGAATCTGTTTCTTGGGGTACGTGTTCTAGGTGTTCAGATGTTCTTTTGTTCAGGCCAGTTCAGAGAGGAAAGTTTTGAGGGTTATTTTGATTGGTAATTGAGCTGGATTCTTCTGGTGCTAAAAGAAAACCATTACTGCATAACAGGTCATCATGGGGATTTTCATTTTTTCAGGAATATATTGCTAAGAACTTCTGCGTCATGCAGTCCCAGATTGGTTATGATATTCTGGCAGAAGACACCATCACAGCTTTGTTGCACAACAACAGAAAACTGCTAGAGAAACACATCACGGCTAAAGAAATAGAGACGTTTGTTAATTTGCTCAGGAGAAATCGAGAGCCAAGGTTTGAAGTGGTTCCCATAACATTCTTTTTCTGTATTGATAGGCTTTTATATTTCCAGTAGATTGTCATGCAGTCTCTTTCTCTCAGCTTAATATTATTTGACCTCGCAGAAAAAAACCCCACACATGTAGAGTGTCATGCTAGAAAATATCAGACATACCTATAGTACTTGAGATTTGACAATTTCTGCTTTTCAGAGCTAGAGCTACTGAAGAGCAAGGTTTACACACTAGAAGACACTTTTGAAAATTTGGTTGTAGTTCAGATTGGGACAGAGAGAAACAAACAAATTTTAATTTCTCATAACTCTGCAGCTCCTCTGTGAAAATGCCATTTGTGTTGATTCTTCTGCTGATAATCTTGGTGCAAATTACACTTCAGTTTTTCTAAGCTTTTGTTTATATCAGTTTTCCTGCAGGTCCTGATTCCTGGTCAGACCTGAAAAGGGCCTAGGACAGTGAAGATCCCAGTTAATATGTGTCCTAGACTAGATCTTGTTCCAAGTTAGAAATTCTGGCCTTGAACTTCACTCAGTTTGAAATTGTTTTGATCAGCTTTAGGTCAGAATAGAGAGGAAATGTATTACCAAAGTAATGCAAGTATAAGAAATTAATATACTGAAGGCAAATTAATGTCCTCTGTAATTGTGAATACAATTTTTTCTGTTAGCTGAAGGCCCTGGTGCTCCACTGCTTCAATTACTCTTTACGTATCTGCAACTGTTTTGCCTTACTCTCTAATCTCATTGCCTCTCCCATGCTAAACTGTCTTGGGTTTGGTCAGTACTAAGAGGAAACCACATGACATCAGCTCCTTAGTGCTGAAGGGTCCTAGTGTTTATTGACAATATCGTGTCACTTTTTTTTGTGATGGAGGATGTCATAGTTGTCATAATATTTGTTGCATGACTAAATTGTGCAACTGCTGTGTATTCACTTCTTTAAGGCTGAAGCCCAAGAGCAATAAATATTTGAAAAATACACCTTATGAAGATGGTGCGATCTGAACAGTAAAGGTTTGATCTTATGACACTTATTTTCATGGAGAGTCTCATAGACTTTTGCAGCACTGCTTGTTGCAGTATGCTCTGAAATACATGAGCTACAAAATTTAAAACCTTCCTGAGTTTTAGCTCCAACTAGGTAATTCCTTCAGAATTCTATGTAATTATGTGCTGCTTACATAGTGTTATCTTTGTTATGCAGTATTGCTGTGCACTATTAATTACCTGTTGCCACAAAGCTTCATTTTGACGATGGATAAAATTGTTGATAGTGTACCCTAAAAAATGCTTTCTGCACTCATCCCTTGCTGTTCCCAGATTTCTGTGGGGAGTGTGGTCTGTGCTAAGGTAGAAATGATTTTCTGATTCCGTCTGGTAGGATGATTACCTATAGAGGTTCAAACTCTTGGATCCTTGTGTGGCTAGTAGTAGATGGTCACTTTTTTTTCCTAGATTTCTAAGGAAGTGGAATATGTGATCGGTGTGTATGTGCCTGCTCATGTCTTCTGCCCCACCAGCTCTTGAGCCTCTTGCCCAGTTTTAGCTACATTTGCTAGAGGAGTGGTGAACTCAGAGATACTCAATTCCTACGAATGTCATGAAAAGAAGGTGCAAAGAGGGAAGAGGTCTTTGTATTCCAGTGAGGCAAGGACTGCAATATGGATGACTGTTAATACACACTGAGGAATCCATGAAAGAGGGGCAAGAAGCAGATACCTAATGAATGTCCCAACTGCGAGGAAAGCCTCAGCCTGAACCTTTTTAAATGTCAGAAGACGTACATTCAAGAGACAAATTCATAGGAAACTGCTTTCGACGCAAAACTTTGTTATTTCTGATTTATGTGGAATGACCTCTTTAAATACAGAGGTCTTGTCTTCAGGTCCTGCCAGATATTCTCTCTTCACTAACTGTTGGCTTCTAAAAGGTGGAAGTCTGGACTCCTCCAGTGCAATGGCAGTTCCTCAGAGGGCACACGGTGATCTCCAGCACAAGGAGTGTTTCCTTGCTGCTTGGGTTGGGGAGATGCTTGTTACCTGATGGTGGAGATGGGTGAGAATGTGTACTCTTGCTTTTTGTTTCTGTCGAGGACGAGGGCCTTCAGTGGAGCTCCCCTGCCAGCCAAACTTAAGACAACCTCAGTCTGTTCTTACATTCTGGCACAACTCTTTGGCCTTTAATTTGCTGAGAAGTGTCACACTTCGTCTATTTTTCTTTTCTCTCCTTGACTGATCGTTCAGCACCATTCAGAGTGGCTTTCAAAGCTTTTACTCATCTTTGTCTGTTGTGAGTTGCAATAGTATGAGTTGGCAAAGATCACTATTGATAAATCTCTCAATATACACTCCCTTGAGCATATTAGTGATGAATACTAGGGATTTTTACTGCAGTGTTTCTGTGTAGTATTCTAAGTCTTGTGTTCTGTTCCATCTGTGCTTTTTTGACTGCAGATTCTTGGATTATCTATCAGACCTGTGTGTATCTAACACCACAGCAATACCAGTAACTCAGGAACTCATCTGCAAGTTTATGCTGAGCCCAGGGAATGCTGACATTCTCATTCAGACCAAGTGAGCATACATAATCAGAACATACTTTTTTTGTTATCTGCTCTATGGCTGTATCTGTAGCAGTTTGCTAGTGGCTCCATTGTGAATGGTTTGTCTTTGCAGGCTGGTTTCGACACAAATGGACAATCCCTTGGAATGCCCAGTCATCTCAGATGACATTGATGAAGAGGAAGTGTGGCTTTACTGGATTGACAGTAACAAGGAGCCTCATGGCAAAGCCATCAGGCATCTGGCTCAGGAGGCAAAGGAGGGCACAAAAGCTGATTTAGAAGTTCTTACCTACTACAGGTAAAACTGCTTTTTCAAATGGAAGAAAACATAAACTCTCTGAAGACCCTGGTGCTGTTCTTTATCCAGTTCATTTGCCAATATCAGAAAAGGAAAACAGGTCATGCCACAAATCAGGGTTAAAAGTTTGTTTCAAGTTTTTCCTGTCGGGAACCTCACAATCTCTGCTGTCTATTCCAGACAAGTCTTGAGTTTCCTTTGTTCATGGCAGCTCTTTGTGTCTCTTTATCATTTTAACTCTTAGTTTTCATTTGGCTTTATTTTAGGTTGTGCTGCCCTGGAAGCAAGGCATGCTCTGAGGAAGGAGTCCTGAGGGTTAGAGGGGAAATGGGATAATGGAACAGTGTCTTACACTGATCGAAAACAAATAGTTCTTTCATAAAGCAATGCTTCCTTTGAGTTTCAAAGGGAGCCCAGTCTTCACAAGGGCTGGAGCCTGATGTTAGCATTTTTAGTGACAAGTTGATCCCTTGATTAGCAAAGTCACTCTTGTTATTTTTTAGGATTTATATCAGAAAGGCTGATGTCAGGCTTGTAAAATGAGATTGAAGTATGTTGTTTCATTTTCAACTGATTTCTTTGAATACCGTATGTTATTGCCTTTTTTTTAAGGTATCAACTGAACCTCTTTGCAAGAATGTGCCTGGACCGCCAATATCTCGCCATCAACCAGATTTCTGCACAGCTGTCGGTAGACTTGATCCTACGCTGTATGTCTGATGAAAGCCTCCCTTATGACCTCCGGGCTTCTTTTTGTCGACTGATGCTACACATGCATGTGGACAGAGATCCTCAGGAATCTGTGGTACCTGTTAGATATGCCAGATTGTGGACTGAAATTCCGACTAAGATCACAATTCATGAGTGAGTTGGAAGTGTTTCAAACTAAAGTACAAAAGCATTTTGTAGGAGTTAGTCTCAGAACAGCACGGTTGTAGATGTCTAATGTTGACACAACATGTATGTGAAAACATGTTTTGCTGCAAAGCACAGAGTTATTAATTATTGCTACTCTTGGAATTTTCCATGGGTAGCTTTACATGGAAATATTTCCATTTTATTTTTTCACTGTTCTTACAGGGAACAAGTTGGGGAAAAATAGAATGGCCTTTCCTCAGACCAGCTCTACTTGAAATAATCCAATCGTGTCTAACATTACAGGTTTGCTAGGCTGGAGCTCAGTCTTATACCTCAAGCTCAACTGAAAGCCACAGTTGGAAAGCCAGAATTTACAGTTAGGTACAGCTATTGCCTGACAAACAGTTCCCAGAGGCTTTGGCCTCCATCCAGGAAAGTACTTAAGCATGTGTTAAGTATGGGAGAAGGACCGATTGACTTCAGTGGAAATCCTCTCTAGCTTAATTGATTTGATGGAGCAGCGCCACTGGGCTAGACCCAGACAGGGAGTATCTGGCTGAAGAGACAAAGAAGAAGAAGTACAGCAGTGTGGAAGACAAGATTGCTTCTGGTAGAGAGGTGAAGGACTGTTTTGACATATGTGAAAAATCAGTCCTAGTTGGTGGTGCAAAGGAGGAAGCTGATTGTCCCCAGCTGGTTTTCTGATCTGCTGTCTTCCTTGCGGAAATAATAAACTCTGGCTGATGGGCAGAGAGGGCAGCAGACACTTAGTGACTTACTGAATTGCCACAGCAAGGTTTAAGAGTGCTATCTGCCAGAACTGTAATATTTTCCTGTCTCTCTTATTCCTGTTTGCTGCAACCCTTCCTGGCACTGTTGGAGGGAAGGTTTGTGCATCCTCTTTGTGTATCTACCAAGAATCAGCTGACCTCTACCCCTTCTCCTTGCAAAGAACTGCCAGTAATTTCATAGCGTTGTGATGGGTTTATTTTTTTTCTTTAGTGAGAGCAGATCCTGATATTGGAAGTGTTTAATTTTCCTTCCTTTCGTGTCTTCTGTTGTAGGTATGATTCTTTCACAGATTCATCAAGGAATGAAATGAAGAGGAAGTTTGCGCTAACTATGGAATTTGTAGAAGAGTACCTGAAAGAAGTTGTAAATCAACCTTTTCCTTTTGGAGACAAAGAGAAAAACAAACTTACATTTGAGGTGCTTCTCAGCTATCTGTATCCTACTTACAGTATTCCTCCACATTTCAGATAAGTTGACATCAGTTCTTTCAAAATAAAGATAGTTGCAGAAAAAATGTTGCTGTAAAATGTCCTAAGAAGCACCCGTTCCCAATTCCAGTGTTCTCGGTAATGACTGTTACTGCAGAAAATAATACTACTATCTGCTGTGAAACAGCAGTTTTCCTTCCATCTCCTAAGATGGTTGTGTTTCAGTGGCAGGAGGAGGGATATGTGTGTGGGTGAGCGGCCATATGCTCTTTCTCTCCACATTAGTGAATCAGTATGCATGGATTTGTTCAATATAAGTAAATACTATCCTATGTGTAAGATATGGCACTGAAGGAAATACTCTGAATAGCCTAATACTGTATTTTAAATATTGTTTGAAATTCCTGACAGATCTTTAGGTAGGCCTAAGTCTTATAGGTTCAAATAACATATAATAAAGGCAAAATGCTTACAGCTTTTATAGTTCTTCCTCTAACCTACCTCCCAAGCTTTGTCACTCCTGCCTCTGGTCATCTGAAATCACCTCCATTCATATTTACCATAGTCGTCTTACTCTTCTGACTTCCACCTTCCCCACAGCTGCTGCCTCTTTAAACAATTTCCTGGAGTCTTTCTTCTCGATCTTATATATTTTCCCAGAGGCAATTGTATCCTTTCAAGCCTTCCTAAATCTCATGTTAGTTTTGCTCTCTTTTGTAATTTGACTGACCAATTGTTTTGTCTAACCCTGAAAAACATTTGATGTTACTGACCTTAGTCCAAGACCCATTTAAATCAGTGGAAAGACTTGTGCTAATTTGAGTGCACTCTAGATCTGAATTTCTGTGAAATGCAACCATATTGCACAGCTAAATATCACAAAGGTTGCCAATACTTCCTTAATTTTTAATTTATTTTTCTCATAGGTGGTACATCTGGCTCGAAACCTCATATACTTTGGCTTTTATAGTTTTAGCGAACTTCTAAGGCTGACTCGGACACTGCTGGCAATTCTAGATATTGTTCAAGTTCCTATATCATCATACTTTGAAAGGCTGAGCAAGTTTCAGGATGGAGGTGAGAGAAGCGGCAAATACTGTTATTCCAGTGTGTAACTCATTATTTAAATTGGAAATAATTTATGCAATGTCTCATTGATCTTTCAAGGTTCTTTATTCGTACGTAAACTCACTTACAGGAATGTATTGCAGGATACATTGATGGTCAGCTAAAAAGGAACCTTTTTAAACAGAGCTGCAGCCTTCATGACCTGTGATTTCTGTGCTGGTGCTGCTGTGCCTTTGCTTGTTTGGAACTGAACTTTCAAATGTGGATCTAAGCCTTGGTGTCCCTTGTGCTGAACAACCCAAGCAAGTGCAGATAGCACTTGCCTGGGTACAGCAATTCTGATGGCTCATGTCTGGCACAAGTGTTTATTAGTCATCTTAGCACTTCACTTAAAGGGAGAATGAGATGATAGTGGTCCCACAACTGCAGAAGCACCAGATGGAAGTCCAGGTGAGGTCATCCTCTGCATGTGTTTGTCAGTTTGGAACATTCTTTTTTTAACCCAGACCAGAGTGTGTGCCTGACAACCCCAGGACAATACTATATGTCTCACTGCCTTTTCTACCATGGTTTAAGTCTTGAAGAATGAGCATACCAGGAAGATGCTGAAACTTAGCAGTTTAGTTTTCCTGTGTGTGTGGAAGGGAGGTGTGAAAGTCATGTGGGCTGAGGGTCCAGAAGACTGGGTGGTGGCAAAGTCCGTTTTAATATGTGCTTGGTGTAAGTGTCATTGCACTGCCAGCTGGCCCACAGCACCAAAAAGGATGAGCTGTCTTGTCTGAAACAGCAATTATTTTGTATTTTCTCTGAGAGGCCTTTTCCTAGCCTTCGGTTTTCCTAATCATCATTTTGCTCAGTCACTCGTACAGATACCATGCATGAGTGTGCCATCCTTCATAACTTTTTTCTTCTTCGAGGTTCACAGACTCTGGAGAAATGTAGACTAACATCGTCATCTCTGAGCCAATAAGTCTTGTGCTTGCTTCTCGTGTTCTTTCCTCCATCACTGCCAGTGCACGTTACTGAAAGCCCCTGAAAGTCGTTCCTGCAATGCTGTGCACACTAAGGCATGCTACAGCTGGCTGCAGTCCTTCTACAGCACCAGAGAAAGACTGTATGTTCAGACACTTGGAATTATGTTTTCCTTTTTTGTCCCTGAAATACTGCATTGCAGATTCACTTCTTGAATGATGCTGGACTCCGTTTGACTCCAGATACAATCTTGGCGTATTGGCAAGATGGAACATGCAGATCTGGTTCTTCCATTTTGTTCTCTGTCTGCCTTTAGTCTCTAATCCTGATTATACATCTCATTCAGTGCTTTCACTCACCTTCATTACCCATAAAATTGTGTTTCATCCTTAATTCCCTTTTATTTCTGTTGAAGGGTTTCCTTTCAGGCTATGTAGGAAAGAACCACCCATTGAGTGCAAACAGACCTGCTCTCAGTTATACTGATTTCCATAGCAATTCCATGCAAATCAATGAATTTATTCTGAAACAAATGAGTGTGAAGGAATGCAGAAGATGTCACCACCATGCAAATGGAAGCTCAGTAGCCTTGTTAGTAACACTCAACCATTGACTGAAGCCTTGTTGCAAACTTTTGTCATGCGTTTGTTTTTATTTCACCTTCTTTCAGCAAAAAAGTCACGGAACAAAGGTGGGATTTTTTTTGTGTCTTTGATTAGCTTCAGCTTTTATAAAGGTTTTTTAAACTTCTTTCTTTGCTGTAGCTGTTTATCTTTTAAATAGTGGGCCAGTTCAAGTCAGAATGTGACAATCCACTGCTGTTCTTTTGGACATCATCTATGGGGTGGTGTTTGTTTTTTTTCTTTTTTCTTCTTTTCCTATTAACTATATGGCTAGAAAGCCCATTGCTTTAGAGAGGGCTTTTTGCTACCTCAGACTGTTGTCAGTCATGTCTGCCATCCTAAGGGAGACCAGCGAAAGAGATACTGGCTATGCTGTCTAGGCTTAAAAATAGGCATTGAAATTTTGCTGTGGAGAGACCGGTGTTCTTATTGTTGAAATAGTTCTAAGACTTGCTGGAGAGGCCTTTTACAGTCTTTGATAAAAGACAAGGATGCCTGTCTTTGGATGGCCGTATCTTGTCTTCAGCCTCCCTCTTTTTTGATTGACAGGTCGTAAAACACATAAACTTGGCATTCACTTTGCAGCTGAGACAGCGTAATTCTGAATGTTTAACTGCTATGCCCAAGTATCTTACTATTCCTCCTCCTTTCTCTGGAGGTGTATGCTTACCTACCCATGGGCAGAATTAGACCATGAAGATGTATATGCCACAAGGATGCAAAATTTAGAAGCAGTTTAAGTAGTTTTGTAATTCCTATTCACTATTTTTGAGCACCCAGCTCACAGAACTTCATATCTGAAGAACATACTTCACGTCTGAAAAACATTACTCAAGCAAAATGGGAGTACTGTTCATTAAGAGAAACCACATGAAAGCCAGTAAACATTAGCTTTAGTTGCAGATTAAGATTAGAGAGGGAGCTCAAGAAGAAAGCACCAGCTACTGTAGTTGCTGACATTCTGGAGACAGCTGCTGTGGCTGAAATGCCAACTGTTTGTAACTTCTGCCTGACTTTGTTTCCTATGGAAGCCTGTTGGTGAGGAATCATAGAATGATTTGGGTTGGAACGGACCTTCAGAGGTCATCTAGTCCAGCCCCTTGCAATGAGCAGGGACATCTTCAACTAGATCAGGTTGCTCAGAACCCCATCCAGCCTGGCATTGAATGCCTCCAGGGATGGGGCATCTACCACCTCTCTGGGGAACCTGGGCCAGTGTTTCACGCTCAGTGTAAAAAATTTCCTCTTCATGTCTATCCTGAATCTCCCCTCTTTAGTTTAAAACCATTACCCCTTGTCTTATTGTAACAGGCCCTGCTAAAAAGTCTGTCCCCATCTTTCTTACAGGCCCCTTTTAAGTACTGAAAGGCCTCAATAAGGTCTCCCCAGAGCCTTCTCCAGGCTGAACAGCCCCAACTTTCTCAGCCTGTCCTCACAGCAGAGTTGTTCCAGCCCTCTGATCATCTGGGTGGCCTCTTCTGAATCCAGCTGTAGGGGCAGGGGTTTGGCTGGCAGAAGTTGCTCTAGTTCTTTGGGCTGTGAGAGTTGATGCCAGCTGAGTATTTAGCAGCACTTTTTTTTTTTTCCCTTTACCTCCTGCCTCTTTTTTTTTAACTTTTGTTGGTTAGCAGTCCTTTAAAACCCACCCTGTGTTTGTCTTGCAGCCACGTCCATATCATGTCTTTTCTACAAGACAGTGAGCAGGTGTGAACAAGGCCCTAAACACACAGAGCCCCTGATCTGCTTCCGTGCTCCCTACCTCGCTAGGTATCACTTCACTATAGCTGAGGTGTGTCCACACTGAGCTAGAAAGAACTGAGCTCAGGAGATTTGCTGGCTCATGCTGTAGTGTAGTTGGCTGCTTCTGTGTCCAGTCTTTTCAGGCTTTATGAACTAGTGTTTAAGTCCACAACAAGGTGCAGAAAGTGAGTCCTGACTTGAGACTGGACTTCAGTCTGTTTGACAAGGAGACCTGGCTGTATTAGGGCTGCTGGAACAGGCCTGTGTATAAGAGAATCATGTGTCTTTATGATGTTCCTCCACTTTTTTATCTTCTGAAGGAAGGGGGAAGACCAGTTTTCTGATACTGCAGTGCTTTGCATCTTGTGCAGTCACTTCTACCCAAAAAAGTTTGACTCCCAAAGTACTGACATCACCTAGGTGCTGTGGAGTCTGGATCCCCCTTGTCCAGGATCCACTAGGGATCCTGTGGAATGACCAGGTCAACAGAGAAATTGATCTCAGGAATTTCATCTAGATCCCTCTTCACTCTGACAGTAAGGATTGTTCACCAGGCGAAGCTGTGGGTATACACTGTTGTTCAATTTTATAGTACTTAAAAGATAGTACACGAAAGGTTGCTCTTCCCCTTTTACACAGATATCACCTCTCTCTCTTATAAAATAGAGTCACTGAGAACATCTGTTAGTTGTTTTATCATTTACCTGTCTTGTTTTTTTATTGTCCCTTTTAACTGAGAATACTGATCTCTGAGGCTATCAAGTAAGAAGGATTACAACAGAAAATAGCCTGGGGTTTTTTTGGGTTTTTGAAAATGTGTTGGCATTTTCTATAATCAGGATGGTCTGTTGATTTTTTCAGAAAGTGTTTTCTTATTCAAAACTTCCATAAAATACAGACAGATGGATTGTTCCCTGTCCTAGTTCAGGACAGTGGGAGCCTTCCCTCTGGTCAGTTAGGGGTGAGGGTGACTTCTTCCTGTCTCTAGAGGAGATCGGATTCTGCTCTCCCATATCTCCACAGCCTGCAGCAAGGGTCTCACACCACAGCATCCTCTCTGGCAGGTTCAGTACATGCAACATTCATATCATACCTTTGAACACAGAGTATTGCAGGTAGATGTCCCTCCAACACGTTATTGCTCTAGGGATGTGCAAGTTTACACAGCTTCTTTCTTAAGGAAAGTTAGCTTTCCTGAGTTGCAAAACTCATTACATTGATGTGGTGTTTTGATTTTTTTATTTTTTCCCAAAGGTAAGATTGTATCTATTGTGATTTGGTGTATATACTGTGAATGTGTGCAAGCAAATTATTAGTTTTGGAGACTATAAAAGTTGTAGAGTTTTGTGTTGTGCCTTATTCATTTATTTTTAATTCATCCAGTCAGTGATCACAAATGTCTAGGCATTAGCTTTAATTCAGTAAGAACATGTATTTCATACTTTGAGATTAGAGCTTTGACGTGTTGCTCTAAAACTCGGTTTTGACAAACACTGAAAGTCAGCCATGATGTCTGGGACTGACGGTTTAATGGTATAAACAATTATGTTTAAATTTTATACAGCACTAGGGGTATGATCCTGTAACTCTAATGTTGGGAAAGTGCAACTGAATACCCATTGGGGCTTTGTATATTTAAATTTGCATCACTGTCTATTGTAAATTTACATAGATTAATATTAAATTGATATTTAACAGCAATATTTTGTCAATAATTATGCCTCTTTAGAAATGCAGTTGATTTCCAGGTTCTACAGTAGTTAACTTGAGAAGAGGTTTGACCAAATTGAGAAGTCATGTAATTCCTATTCTGCAACTGTAGTAGGTTGAAGGTGGCAGCTCTATATAAGCTAAGAATTTTTGGTAGGATCTATTTATTTTACATGATAGGTCTTGCATTTTAGTTTTCTTACAAAGTATTGATTTCTGTGGGAAACTCAGTGCTGAATGAATTTGGGGACAGATAGGGTATACTGTTTTTCCATTATTGACATTGGTTTGTTCCAAGTCAGTAGCAACAAAAGCTCTGATTCCCATAACATGGAGTTGTAAGGCACTGGTGAGCTTGGCTCCTTACTGGTTTGGCAACTGCTCCACATCATGAAAGCTATAGTCAGAATTTTAGGAATGGGTAGAAATATAGTAATGGTGGGGGCAAGACTGAGGTGAGTCTTGGCTGTGGGAAGCCTGCCTGGAGCTGTGCACCTCAAAATTGAACAACCAAATTCATAACCAGCAATTTGGAGTCTTCTTCCTTGCTTAATATTTATTTCTTAAATAGACCCACTTATTTCAGTAAAACCACTTCCTAAGTAAGGAAGTATATATAACAAGTTTTGAACTGTTGAAGCAAATCTGCAAAATGGGATGTATTTTTAGGCTTAGTGGAAGCATGAAAACTTAATTAACCTTTTACCTCAGGATGTCCTTTTCCATCCTTCACTTAAATTTTGACTCATCTTGATGGCTGAGGTAGTCCTTGATGTTGTGTGCGAGTTTCTCTATATTGGTTCTGCAAAGATTCTGAAAAGAGCCTCATGTTATTGTTAACATTATGCCTTCCTTTAAAAACCTTGATTTTAATGCCACTGTCAGTTACCTTAAGCAGAATTAAATTAGTGCACATGTAGTTCTCAGGTGTGACCTTGTTTGATGAGGACAGATTGGGGAAAGTTGGCTAGAACTATTTGTGAGATAGGATCCTGGAAAAAGAAAATATGTATGTTTTCAGAAATGCTTCTTACCTAGATTGTATCCTAAAAATGAATTCACTTGACAATGTTGCAGCCAACTCTTTTTTTTCAGTGTCTTAACTTTGAATCATTTTTCGAGGTTATTTGAAGCTTTTTTTTATATTTTCCTTTTTCCCTTTTAGATTCTAAAAAATATGGGGTTTACGAAATATACTACCCGTGTCCTAAAGAGATATTTTTTTAAGGAGAAAGTGAGGACTTCATTTAGTAGTGCTGTCATTCTAGCACCTTTCAAGAACAGTATAATCTCTTGCAGTTTTAATTAAAAGGTAAAGTCATTGCTTTCCTAATAAGTGCACCCTGCTGTATCATTCCAGAGTCAGGATCCAATCTGCCTTGTCCAATACTGGTTATTTATTCTCTGTGAATTAAAATGCACATCTTTCTCTAGGTGTGATTGATCTTTCAAATAGCTGATTTTAGTCAAGCCATGCAGCTGCAGCATATGTCAGGTCTGAAAGATGAAACGACATGGTAGTATTAGCAGGCAAGCTACACATTTGCCATGCAGCTCAATGCTATTTAGTTAATGTTGTTTGGGAAGGAGAATAATGACATGCAAGGAAATACATCCTTGAATTTAAGCTGCGTATGTCTTGGGATGCAACTCCACAGTGCTGGGCACTGATTTGAAAACCGGTGGGACAAATCTAGATTATCTGCAGATCATGTCTTTCCCCAAAGAGCTCTATGTAAATTATTACAATTTTCCTGGCCAGGGTCTGCTGACATCAGTCTTTCAGTTCCCTGCACTTCCACGAAGGAAGGCTGTGCTCAGTCTCTTTGAAACAGAAGTTTTAAAAACTACATATAAACTCCAGTTGCTCCTGCTTCTGTGATTCTCACCTATTCAAACTGGTAGCCAAATATCCCAGCTCCTTCACGTTATGTCTGGGTCTTTAGCTTGGTAGCATATCTCTCTTGTAGACCGAAGGGACTGAAGATCTGTCTATAGGTGTCCTGAGACAGTGAAACATTTACATTTGAAATGTATCATGAAGCATCTGACTCCTGTGTCACACTGCAAGCTTTGCTGCTTTGTTGGGATGTACCCCAAAGGACTGAACCCTGGCAGGGGTCAGAATGGGGAAGTCCTCACTCTCTTCTGAGGACTTCAGGACTGGTGGGCTGCCATCTCTCTGCAAGAGAGTGGTCATGTATCAGTGTGTCAGGGGACTCTTGTCCAGTCTTCTGCCCCTGTTATTCTTAATATCCTGTTATTCTTAACATCCTGTTAGTCTGCTTAGTGCCTTCACTTCAGCTGAGCAAGAAGATTCCAACCTTCTTGGCTGCAAGTAGGGAGACATACTGCTTAGAAGCACCAGTAGTGAGACTGATCCTAGAACAGCGTTGAGAACCAGGTTGGACCTGCCATTTCTACTGTGCCTGTGGGTCCTCCGTGACCAAGAAGGACCAGGTTTCATCTGGGACTGTTAGAAAATACTATATTGTTTCTCAGCCTTGCATCCATGTCTGTTATCGCCTCTTTTGTCTGGTTGACGGTTTGAAATATCTTATTGAGCCACACTTTGATTAGCAGAGCTAATGAGGCAGTGGTTACCTGGCAGACTGGAGCAATAATTCATGCCAGCAGTTTACAAAAAAGGGGTTACAAAAGAAAAAAAAGATTTAACCCTTAGGAAAGTTAGCTGTGTTAGTCACAGCTGTCTATAGCAAAGCAACTGCTGTTCAGTAAGGAAGAATGTCAGACGAAAGGGGAGGTCAGTCTGAGAGTTTAATTCTCTAGCATGGACCATTTCTCTTTCCTCCTTGTTCTTTCCCTCATCATGAGGCCTGTGCATTAATGTGATTCCGGAGACCATTGCTCCTCTAGGAATCGATATCTCTTTCATAGATGTAACTCTGCCAGAAGGCTTTGTTCCCATGATGCTCTTTACTTTCAAGGCCAGCATGCTGATGGATTTATTTTTTCCTTCGTCTAATGTCTGTGGCACGAAGGCTGTGTTTTTCATACTGCTTTGTGGTTTTGGGGATAGGCAACATCAATAGAACTTACAGAACATCAGGAAAAGGTGGAAGTCTGTAGAATTCCACCGTGGCTGGGCAGCAGTGAGTTTGTATGCAAAAAGGGGAGGGCTTGTGGATATACTGGAGGTAGGTGAAGGCTGGAGTGGCCAGATTCACTTAGGGGGTGGGTAGCAAATGTATGTGCATAGCATATAGTCGGGTTTGTTTGTTTTGCCTCATTAGTTCTGTATAACACATAGAGGTGGCTTCACCTTCTGCCCTTAATGTTATGCATTAGGTTTTCTGTGAGGCTTACCTGAGGTCAGCTAGTTATTGAGTGAAGAAAAATGGTTTAATGAAGAAATAAAGTGTGATTCTTGGCCTGTTTATGGTAGGTCTGCAGTCTTTATGAGCAAATTCTGTAGAAAACCCGTAAAAATTAATACCTCTTTCACAAACAGAGGTGTAAAGCTTAATGCTTCTGGCAAATAATATATAGCTCTAAAGGGTTTGAAATTAAATGTGTTCCTTTAGGTACTGAAGTGTGGTTATTATCTGTCTTAAAATGGCTATAACTACTCACACAGAA
The DNA here is from genome assembly GCF_037038585.1 of Patagioenas fasciata. Lineage (NCBI taxonomy): Eukaryota > Metazoa > Chordata > Aves > Columbiformes > Columbidae > Patagioenas > Patagioenas fasciata. The sequence continues at coordinate 139,964,972 of NC_092520.1, read as the reverse complement.
AAATTAAGTTGCAGAAAGTAATGTGGCCAAATCAACAAAGACAAAGAAATGTAGGGCTAAAGCTGCCATTGGGGTTTTAATTTAGCTCTTGGTAACTAGACGCTACTGCACATACAGTTCCCTGCCAGAGGATCCTCAAGGCCTGGCAGCACTGCATGCCTTAATATGGCACTGAAGCTTTAAGAAGCTTATGGTGGAGCAAGAGTACAGGTCTCACTGAAATCCCCACTGTTTGGAGTCAAGGCTCCGGTTTCAGCAACCATGGGGAAAGTGACTTGCTGTTATAAGTAAGCAGCTGTAACTACTACCTACCTACACTGACGTACCGGTTGAGACAAGGTCAGCTTTGCTGAAAACTCCACTTTGCTAATGGTGAAAGTTTTGGACTTCCAGCAACATGCCTGATGTCTCCTAATGTTGCAGTGAGCTTGGAAACCAGCCTACAGCTTCCTCAATGTGCTAGCAAAATTCAGGTTTGCCTTACCAGGGCTACAGTTGGTAAAAGCTAATTACATGGGAAAAATGAGAGTGGCTGAGTACTAAGAAGGCTTTGGGATTTTGTTGGGTTGTGGATGAGAAAGGAGGCCTGAAGAGCTGTGGTGGTAGAGGTTGGCATGGCAGGGAAGGGTTAGGTGTGTTGATAGCATGTGCTGTCTGGTTTGTGCCCTGCTGCATTGGAAGGGGACAAGTGTTTTCTGGGAGGTGTTTGGAAGAAGTTGAATCCTCAAGTATCCTAGTCAAAGCATGCTCAGGTTTGATGACATCAGAGAGTTGTCTGTGTAACTCAATAACTACCGAGACAATGCGAGGAATGACACATTTTTGCAAAACCTTTGATTTGTCTCCTTCCCCCCCAAGCTCCTTTTAATATAAGCAAGACTGAACAATGTATTTGGCTTTTATGGACAGGTTAATGAAAGTCATTGGAGCAGTGGTTGCAAGTACATTTGTCTTTTCTGCTCATTAAGTACTGAATTTCTTGAAGAACACATCATAAGTCAAGTCCTCTTTAGGTATTTAATTCCAGAAACATTGAACATCCGGCTTCTCCAGGCCCTAGTGAAAGCTGCTGGATGTTCAAATCCTTTTGAAAATACAGGCACTTTTTGCAGAGCTAAAAACAGCTGAGCAGTTTTGAAAATTAAGTCCTGGGAATCCACCTTTCCTATACCTGTGTTGAGAACAACTGAACAATAATGTTAGTAAGTGCAGACTTGTGACTTGTCACGTCCGGCCCAGAGGTAAGAGTCGGGAGGGGGGTTGGGGGAGAAGTGACATGACTCATGTTTGTGGGTCCCCTTGGTTGGAAAACAGTACACATAGTACTTAAGGTCCATAAACAAAAGGCTTTTATTTTGCAGCTTGGCCCAAATGGTATATGATTCGGTGGCAGAAGGATTTTCGTTATTGTAGGTTCGATTGGTAAACATAAAAAGTTCGTAGCATATGCGGGGCTGTAAATCTTATGTTACTATATTATATATAAAAAGGAAAGCAAAAAAGTAGAAGTATGGGAAAGAAAGAAAAGAGAGAGAAATATTTCACCATCCTTATGGCCCCGCTTTATGTGTGATGGAGTTCGCAGTCTCAGATCCAGCGATGCGCAGCATCCTCCGGTGTCTTGTTCAGTTCACTGGTGGGCAGAGTGGTCCTCAGGATGGTGGGTGGGCGCTGCCAGTGCTTGCACAAGGTGGGCCTTTGTAGCCATCTGGGTTGCCCGCTTGCATAATTTTTGGTCTTTTGTGGAGGTGTTATTACAAAATACAGAAAAGTCAGGATGGGGGAGGAGTAACTGTGAAAGATTGACAAGTCTCGGGCCATCTTGAAGGGTCTCAGCTTTTTCCCTTTTTACCATGCTGGGCATATCAGAAGGTGGAGTTATGTGCCCTCCAGCATGTCTCCCACCTCCTGTATCAGCCAGCCGGCCTTGTCTGTGGCTCGTTAGCTTGTCGTTGATATATAAATCACAATTCACTTTATAGTGAATATACCATCTCCTGTGGCTGGATGAACTGCCACAATGTTTGAACCATTATTCTTATCAGTCTCTGACAAGATTCCATCCCTCTGTGGCAACTAGAGACCCAGATCAGGTGTGTATAGTTCATTTTTAAATAAACAAGGCTGCAAGTCAGTTCTTGGGGATACCTGTGGAGGGCTATGGGCAGTATCTGCCAGCCTTTAAGGCTGTCCAGTGTGTGTTCACATTCAGCCGCCACATGGTGTGTGAAGTACCTGCAGTGCTGTGGGAACCGGAGAGCAAACCGAGGATGCTGCACAGCAATTGGCTGGGAACAATTTGAAGAAAAGGCATGAATTGCTGGCTGCCTTTGACAATTGTTTTTCTTTCTGAATGTGGTATTTTGTCATTTACCATCCATACTGTGTTACATAGCAGATTGTTGTTTACTTTTGTATTCTGCTTTTAGAATTTTCGCAACCAGTAAATGACTTATCAAGAAAATATGTTTATGTAGAAAATGAAGTGTCACATTATCCACTGTTTCGATTACTTGGGTGGTTGTTATTTTTTTTCCCATAATTGACTCCTCTGCAAAATCTTTTTTCTCAGAGAGGCCGCTGTGTTGTCAGTCGTGCCAAATTGTATGAGATTATGTGCTACAGTTTTGTGACAGAAACTGATATTCATTAGGAAGTTGTGATCACTGTAATAAAAAGTAATGAAAGGAGATGCACAGTTGTCTTTTCAAAACATGACAAGCATTCTCTTTCCTCTTCTTTCAGTGCCTGTTAATCTACAGCTCCTTTAAATTACCACTTGTGCATATGATGATTTCACTCTTCCATAGGCTAACATTGTGAGACTGTACATTCAACAGGAGGCATTTCTGATGGGTCCACTGCTTATGGAAGGTTCTTGGTAGAGGGAGGAGCAGAGGGGAAGACTTGGGGAGAGGAAAGGAAAATTGGAAAAACGGAAGAAGATTTATGGAAATTGCTTTGAGTTTTTTTTCCTCTGTAGACCAAAGCCACTTTTGCAGTGGTTTGTTGGTGAGAGAAGTGGTTGGTTGCACACACTAGCACTGTACTACGTTGCAATAACTTTTCTTTCCCTGCCACACTTCTCAACCATAATATTAACATTAATACCTTGACTTCAAAGACAACAAATTATGGATGTCAGCAGGTTAAGGGTGGCAGTACCATATGAAGGCACAGCTCTGGCTTCTCTTCACTTACCTCTAGCAAAATACACACAAATTAATCAAGGTGCACCACTGCTTGCTCTCTCTCCTGATTTAGCTCAGTTAACTACCTGAGGCAGCAAGGTAATTTTTCCTTGGGCATTGGTATTCAGGAAGCACTTTGGAGCTCTAACTAAGATCAGAGCTTAGTTATTTTAGTAGTTGTGTGCATATGTACTAAGAACTTAAATCTCTTTTATTGAGCCAGTGTGTTTTGTCTTGCATTGTTGCAGGCTTAGCTGACATGTAGTCAGTTCCTTTTTAAGCCATAGTAACCTTTCTGCATGCCTTACCTCAGACTCATGCCCTTTCCTGCTGAGATAACTGTATTAAAGCCAAGAGGACATAAAAGCATGGCAAGAAGAAACAACTTGCTAGCAAGAGTGCTGCTGGCCCCTGATGTTTGTGAGTGACAGATTTAAATCCATGCTTAACATGGTCTAGACTTCCAAGGCTGGGCAGATAACACTGAGCACCACGAGTACTGATTACTGGGGAATCTTTTAGAAGAGAAGCTTCTGCTCACTCTTTATGTACCTGAATGATCCTCATGGCATCTTTTAAAGAATAGAGGAGTTCCTCCTCGTGTTGAGACCCACTCAGCTGCTTCATTTGCTGTGCATGAACGTGCTGGTTGACTGCTGCCTGTTCCCGAGAGATGGTTACTTTTCATCAGCACCCTACAAAACACAGTTGTTAAAATATCTTTTCTGAAAAGAATGCTGAATTGCTGCAGTTGCTGCATTATTTTCACTCTGGGAATGTTCTCCCCAAGCCTGCTCTGAGTTAATTAAAAATAACAGTCAGCATCATGCAGTTAGTTAAAAAGTTTTCCAAGGTGGGCTTGTGCATGACACCTTGCCTCACTGCTGTTATTGACAGAACTAATGCAGCACTGAGTCACTGTCCATTTCAGCTGTAAACACGAAACTGGATTAAGTAGACTTTTCTCTCACTAAAATCCTTTCCTATGCCTTAATGAAAACCAGTTTGAAGTGGCAGTGGTAATATGTACCACCTTAATCCTCGTTTAACTTTCCTGCCTCTGACTGTTTAGATCAGTCACATGAAGGTCAACAGTAAAGCAGTGTTGTGTACAGAGGATTTATCCTTCTTGTTGGATTCCCAACCAGTGCTGTTGGGAAGCAGCTTCATAGCTACCGCTCACTGGTTTGTACCATCTTTTACCACTGGTGTTCTGTGGGTAAGGAGAAAGGAGAGCAGTCATCTCCTTTCTTTCTATTTTCTAGGTGCTTTTATAGACTTAATCATCACATTAGCTGAGTGCCTCCCAGTCTTTGTTGTACCAGGCCTCTCACTGTCCTTTTTAGAGATGGAGAGTAGTCTCCTCATTTATGGGGGTGGTCCTGAAATGCAGAGAGAGCGACAAATTCCTAGGTCATGGAAGGAGTTGAATCCCATTCCCTGTGCTGCCTGTGCAGCACCCCAGTGATAGCTGAGAAATAAGCTGGATGTGTGCTCTAGGCAAAATCCCAGCTTTCTTTCTCCAAGAACCTGAGGTCCAGCCAAGGCATTGTCCGACTCCTTGTCCAAAAGACACTACCAGTTTTGTTAACTTTACACAAAATGGACTTCAGTTTTGAAGGGTGGGCAGGAACTTTTGAAGATGAAGTGTAATTCTGCCTCATTTGGGACAGACTGCAGTTGTATCTAGTTTTTGAGAATAATATCTTCTGGACTTGTCTTAGACTTAAGTGGTTTAATTATCAGCTGGTAACCCCATTGATCAAAGTTGTTCTCTGTAGAATTTCTAAGATTTCAAAATAACAGTGCCTCTATTTATGTTCACCTCTGTACAACTGAGTGAAAGAGATTTTCAAAACATGTTGTGAGAGGGAGGATGCTGGCTTCTCAACTGAGAAGTAGAGCAAGGGTATTACAGACCTGGAAGCAGCTGCACAACCTTGTTGTGGGCTTATCAGTCAGCTTTAAGGACAGGACAATGCGAATGAAGTAGTTTATTTCATTGTTTGAAGATGAAGAAGGTGAAAAATATCAGTTTAACTGAAGCTACTTTAAGGACTGAAGGTCCTCCGCTTAGTAATCTAGCTTTACATGAGTGTACTGAATGATGATAAATGCAAATAAATGTTTGGCTCACTGTAGAAAAGGGGATGGGGAGGTGGGAGGGGATCCATATTATGTTATTCCCCAGCTGTTTTATTTGATTTGAAAGGAAAATGCACCATTTTCATTTTGCAGCAAGAAGGGTATTTGGAATTATTTTGTTTGCTTTATGCTGGTGTAAGCAGTTAGGAGAACTTTCTGTGCCTGCCTAATGTGAGCATTTAGCCCTCAGTTTGACTTCTGGCTTTTTTTTTTTCTCTAACATCATGCAAAGTTAAAAATATGTTCCCTCTCCCCACCCCGCTTTGTAGGGACTTGAAGTATTATTTTCAAAAAAGCAATTCAGACTGATTGCACACCAGTCTGGATGCTGAATGGGACCTCAAATGTGACACTAATCTGCCACATTCACTTTGAAAACGCAAATTCTTTGTGTGTTTTCCTTTTAAAGTGAGGGCTGAAGGCATCCTCTTTCCCTGCATGCAGTACTTGAGCTCTATGGATTGAAGAAAGAAGGGCATAAGAGGAGGGTATTGCTAACAAAATAAAATATAGCTTTGGCTTTTTACAGCAAATTATCTGGGAAGAGGGTCTCTTCAGTGTGAGTAAAACTTGTCAGTTTGTGATGATTAAAGTGTACTAAAAGACACAGAAGAACTATTCAGGCTTACCTCAGCAAAGCTGCATTTCCTCGACTCTTCTGTTTGCCTTTGGTGTAGTCTAGGTGCTGGAACTCTTTTTGCAAAGAGATACTATCATTCCCTTCCTTTCCTCCATTCATTTTGATCTGTGCTTTGCAAGAAAGGAAACTAATTCCTCTAGGTAGCTATCATGATGCTCTTTTTCTTTCTTCTCCCCACCTTTGGAAGAAGATAGTTATTGATTCACTGAGATGATTTTCATATCAAAATTCACTATAGAGACAGACCAGTGTAATCTACGGGAATAGAAGGTATTTGTCGGTAAATTTTGCTGAACTGGCATCAGTGATAGCTACCATTGCAACTAGACTGGACTGAAGATTTTTGCCACGTGAACTTAAATTATTTTTTTTTCCCAGATGTGACTTGTGAAGGGTACTGTCATTACAGATACTTGTTTGACCTGAAGGACAACCCTCAGGGCATGACCTTCTCCTGGGACTTTTTTGAAGTGCGATGGTTGATTACTTCTCAGCTGGCTTTTGTTTGTGGCCTGTCATTTGGACCACATGCAGAGATCGATCAGATTTGCACAGCCTCAAGTCTTTACCCTCTCTTAGCATGACATAGATATGTGGATAGTCTCCTTCCAACTTCTTTAGTGTCGAGCACGCATATTATGTGTAGTCGTCATGGTGAAGACATCAGTGGGAGTAGGCATGGAAGATTAACTCATCCCAAGTTGTCTACAAAGCAAGGTTATAAATTGCAGGAATAGATGATAGCAATGAAATACCATCAGAAGTTTGCTAACAATAAACATAGTCAAGTATTGGAATTACTTGCCTAGGGATACTCTATAATGTGGGATATGCAATGCTTAAATACTCCTAAAAAATTGGTTAAACAAATCTCTTTCAGAAATGGTCTTAGATGTAGATAGTATTAATATGCCTTCAGACAAAGGAATGGATTATGTGAATTACTAAGATTTGTTTTGTTCTTTTTATGATTTCTTTAACATATTAATGGAAGTGTGGAAATATATTGGTATCTTTTCCATCTGTTGACCTGTAAGAAATGATCTCTGGGAAAACCAGTGTAGAAAATTTGTCCCTAAACTGTTGGGTAATTTAAATGAAATCCTTCTCCTGAGGTTTGATCAGGAATTGAGGACTTGTTTTTCAATACTGCCTGTTTAGACTGTAAAAATGGGTGTATGTCTGATATACAGCTATGCAAGCAAGCTTTACTCATGGCAAATATATATGTGTTTTTGTTTAATGTATAGGAAACAATGTTATGAGGACTATCCATGGTGTAGGAGAAATGATGACCCAAATGGTGTTGAGCAGAGGATCCATATTTCCCATCAGTGCCCCTGATGTACAGCCAAGCATTCACCCAAGCAAGCAAGCCAGCACCTCAGACAGTGAAGATGTGATTGTAATGGACACCAAATTGAAAATAATTGAGATTTTGCAGGTAATACTGATTGGTGGAATATTACATAGCAATCATTTCACAGTTCTTTACTTATTCACATTGTGGCAAGTTCTGTTACCTACATCCTTACTATTCACTGGGCTGATCATTGTAAAAATAAGACTTTGGTAGGAGGAAACACAAGCCTATGGGGCCAGGTGGGATCACCCCAAGGGTGCTGAGGGAGCTGGTGGAGGTGCTCACCAAGCCACTTTCAATTATTTATCAGTATTCTTGGCTAACCAGGGAAGTCCCAGTTGACTGGAAGTTGGCAAACATGATACCCATCTGTAAGAAGTGCTGGAAGGAGGATTCGAGGAATTACAGGCCTGTCAGTCTGACCTCAGTGTCAGTGAAGGTCATGGAACAGATCATCCTGAGTGCCATCATGTGGCACATACAAGACAACTAAGCGATCAGGCCCAGTCAGGCTTATGAAAGGCAGGTCCTGTCTGACCCACTTGATCTCACTCTCTGAGAAGGTGACCCACGTGGTAGATGAGGGAAAAGCTGTGGATCTTGTGTACTTAAGACTTCAGTAAGGCCTTTGACACCGTACCCCACAGCATTCTCCTGGAGAAGCTGGCAGCTCATGGCCTGGGTGGGTGTACTCTGCAATGGATAAAGAACTGGCTGGATGGCCGGGCCCAAAGAGTTGTGGTGAACGCAACCAAATCCAGTTGGCGACCGGTCACAAGTGGCATTCCCCAGAGCTCACTGTTGCGACCCATTCTGTTTAATCTCTCTATCAATGAGGGGATTGAGTGCACCCTTAGTAAGTCTGCAGGTGACACCAAATTGGCTGGGAGTGTGGATCTGCTGGAGGGTAGGAAGGCCATCCAGAGGGATCTTGGACCAGCTGGATCGTTGTGCTGAGACCAATCATATGAGATTTAACAAGGCCAAGCGCCAGGTCCTGCACTTGAGTCACAACAACCCCTGGCAGCGCTACAGGCTCGGGGAAGAGTGGCCGGAAAGCTGCCTGGGGAAAAAGGACCTGGGGGTGTTGATTGACAGCCGGCTGAACATGAGCCAGCACTGTGCCCAGATGGCCAAAAAGGCCAACAGCATCCTGGCTTGTATCAGGAATAGCGTGGCCAGCAGAAGGAGGGAAGTGATTGTGCCACTGTATTTGGTGCTGCTGTGGCCACAACTGGAATCCTGTGTTCAGTTTTGTGCCCCTCACTACAGGAAAGACATTGAGGTGCTGGAGAGAGTTCAGAGAAGGGCAACGAAGCTGGTGAGGGGCCTGGAGCACAAGTCTGATGAGGAGCGGCTGAGGGAGCTGGAGCTGTTTGACCTGGAGAAAAGGAGGCTGAGGAGAGACCTCATTGCTGTCTACAACTCCCTGAAAGGAGGTTGTAGCACGGAGGGTGTTGGTCTCTTCTCCCAAGGAGCAAGTGATAGGACAAGAGAAAACGCACTCTGGTTGTGCCAGGGGAGGTTTAGATTGGGTATTAGGAAGAAAATCTAGACAGAAAGGGTTCTCAGGCACTGCAAAGGGCTGCCCGGGGAGGTGGTAGACTCACCATCCCTGGAGGTGTTTAACAGACAAGTAGGTGAGGTTCTTAGGGACATGGTTTAGTGCCAGAGTTAGATTATGGTTGCACTCAATGACCCTGAGGGTCTCTTCCAACCAAAGCAATTCTATGATTCTGTGATTCCATGACCTGCCACCTCTGACCACACCCACCGACTACAGTCACAATCGCCACCACAGTGACCTCCTGCCTGTCACCAGCCACCTCACTGCCCATTGTTCCAGCCCTATAAAAGCGGGGGCCCCTGCAGCTGGCCCACAGTGCGAGGCCCTCGGACGCCAAGCATGCTTGGACGGAAGAGAACGCTGAGCAACCAGGCGGGTGGCTGCCCACCTCAGGGTGGGACGCCACAGAACCACCTCCCGACACCACAGGGGAGCATGGCACCTCCCAGCAGGAGCAATGTCAACTCGTGTGCCACAAGTGCCATCGATCTCACTTCTCTGATCGATGGCATGCGGCGCCTGACTGTGGGCCCACCAGGCAACGGGGTGGAGCCCAAACGTGTCTGCTTGCCGGGCAGCAGCGGGAGCAGCCAGGCGGGTGGCTGCCCACCTCAGGGTGGGACACCACAGAGCCACTTCCCGACACCACAGGGGAGCATGGCACCTCCCACCAGGAGCAACGTCAGCTCGTGTGCCACAAGTGCCATCGATCTCACTTCTCTGATCGATGGCATGCGGCGCCTGACTGTGGGCCCACCAGGCAACGGGGTGGAGCCCAAACGCGTCTGCCTGCCGGGCAGCAGCGGGAGCAGCCAGGCGGGTGGCTGCCCAGCATGGCGTGGGAAGCCACCAAGCCGCTCCCCGCTCCCGTGGAAGAGCAAGAAACGACCCCGGAGGAGGAAGCCGAGGCAGCGGAGGAGGAAGCAGAGGGGGAGGAACATGAATGCGCATACCACGACCGTGACGGACATTACATCACTGATCTCCGGCATGCGGCGCATGGCAGTGGGACCACCAGCGACCGGCGGCGTGGAGCCCAAGCGTGTCTGCCTGCCGGACAGCAGCCGGAGCAGCAAGGTGGATGGCTGCCCACCCTGGCGGAGGACACGCGAGAGACGGATTGTGCAACTGGGACCTCCCGGGAGCCTGAGGAAGGCAAAAGAGCAGAGGAGGAAGAGGAACATTCCCCCTCGCGCCATGAGAGCCATTGCCCACGCTCACATCAACAATGTCGTGCAGCGAGCAGCTGTGGGCAGGCAGGGGAACAGCATGGGGCCGCGGCGTGTCCATCTGCTGCGGCCCAGGTGTGACATCCCACCGAAGGACGACGTGGAGCCCATGGAGGTGGATCCGCCAGACTATGGCATGGGGCCACTGGCTGTTCAGCCACCACAAGACGCCGAGGAGCCCATGGAGGTGGATCCACCTCAATAACCATCATCGATGGCGCCGGCTCCACCTGCCACAGGTTTCATCTGGCAGTTCCCCAGCCATCCAGGCTCCCGTGCGTGACACAGCGGCAAACGGCACCGCAGGAGTTCCCGGTCGGCTCCCGACTCCCGTCTTCCACACCTCCATAACCGGACAATAAATTACATGAACAGAATAAAAATGCTTTGGTCCAAGCTTACTTGACACCTTGGTGACTGCATGTGTACTCCTGTGACACCTCCTGGTCCCTGTCTTTGACTAGGAGGCACTTTTTGGAAACTTTCCATCTCCATGCCCACCTTCCTGCTCTGGTGCTGCCTTACATTCTGGGTGGCTTTTGAAGGCTGCAACCTCAAGAATTGGATCACATTTTTTTAAAGGGAGTCAAATGCTCCTAGAAATAGCGTTGAACCCTAGGAAGTTCTGGATTCCAAGTTATCGATCTTACCTCCATGCCAGCAGCTATCACTGTACCCTGGAGACCTAACTAGGTAGTGAGATGGTGCCACTCTTGCTTTTGCAGGGAAGTGTATTCGTCTGGCTAAGACAGGTGATCATGCTCACATGATCAGGGTGCTGGACTCCCAGGGAATTTCAGGGCTCTCTGGCTCCTGACAGACGCCAGGGCACCATCCTGGAAGTTTCTCGGGCACCTCAGGCTTTCTTCATGAAGCTTTTTGCTGCCTGGCTGGATAGAGGCCAGTTGAAAGACAGCAAACCCGATCTACATTTTCTTGGCGCTTGAGTGGTTCATGCCATCTCTACTGGTCACAACTTTTTAGAACACCATTTTGGTCAATGCCCAACTGAATACCGAGCCTCAGAGTTTGACCACTGCATGACGGAGGATCAAATACGTTGGAATGTTCACAGTTCATCACTTGTAAATACCTTCCAAAGCCAGCTTGCTCAGAATGACTGTCCACCTGCCTCTCCCCTACCCACACACGTAGACACCCCTTCACTCTCCCATACCATGACTTGACCTTGCTAAAACTCAGATGCCAGTTCTAGCAGATACTTGTGGATATGCCCAGCCAGAGAAGTCTGAGGAACTCTACCCATGTGAGTGGAAGTGCCACGGACTCGGGTTCGACAGGGGTATGACTTAGCTCCTTTGCTCGAGGACAAGCCGTGAGAACCTTTTGTCCTTCACCACCATACTAGCCAACAGAGCCAGGGTGCGCCTCCAACCGAACCTACTCCCACCTCCAGGCCCCAAGGATTGGATATTAGGAAATATTAGGAAATATTTCTTCAGGGAAAGGATTGTCTGGTATTGAACAGGCTTCCCAGGGAAGTGTTGGAGTCACCAGCCCTGAAGAGGTTTTAAAAGACACGTAGATGAGGTTCTTAGGGACATGGTTTAGTGCTAGTGTTAGCTTATAGTGGGACTCAATGATCTTGAGGGTCTCTTCCAACCAAAATGATTTTGTGATTTTATCATTGTTATACTCCTCTGTGTGAACAACAGTACAGTTGTGATCCTCACTTTGTTACACCTACGTCACTTCTGAAGGAAGTAGATGATGCAGAAACTCCTGTCATTGTATCTGTAAAAAGGCAGAATTTGTCCTTTAATCTGCCTCACTAATGTTTTCTGAAAACAGTGTGTCTGTTTCCAGTCTCATTAATGCTTATTTTGCACAGGGATAGATTATTTGACTTTAGTATTTGACGTCTCCTTTACGGTAGTTTGGTGAAGGGCAGACTTGGACGTAGACCCACTGAAGTCATGTTAAGGCCATACACTTTTGAAGTCCGTTTCAGATTTCCACTGTTAGACTCAGAGTAGTCTGTAGGTTGCTATGATTTTCTCTCAGCTGATCTGACAAGCTAAATGACACTAGCATGCCTCCTGAGATATAATTTTCACTTTGTGCTATTAGTAAGTGAAGTGGCACACATTTGTTCTGTGTATCAATTCCCAGTTTCTGCAGTACTTACGCCCTGAAGGGATGTTTCACTGTTTTCTATAAATTCCGCAGATCTGTTGGTACCATTGTCACTTTTGAAGGATTCAATTTGTTCTGACTTGCTTATAAATGACTTACATTACCTTAATTATTTGTCATCTGAAATATTATCAATTGTTGGATTATCTGCAATACTGCACACTTTGGTTCCAGAGCTCCTTTAGTTTAAGGCTTATGGGGAAGGACAGGGTGTGATGAAGTTATATCACCTAAATAATATCATTAATGTGTGTTGCTTCTCATTTTCATTTGCTTTTTGACTGATTTTTTCTTCATACTGTCTTGCTCTACTGGTTGATACCTATGAGGATGATTCTAGGACACCAAAGTCATCCTGTGCATTCCCTGTCTGCTCACAGGCAAGAGAATCACATTTTGTCTCATCCTTTCCTTTTTCACTGCACATCCAGTGCAAGAGCATGTGGGATTGGAGAGCATTTAATCCTAATTTGTTACTTAATCTGTGGCTTGTTAGTTATGGTTTAGTCACATGGTCAAATTACTGCAGATTAGTACATTGTCATATGTGGAGTGAATCACAGAATCACAGAATGTTAGGGATTGGAAGAGACCTCAAAAGATCATCTAGTCCAATCCCCCTGCAGGAGCAAGAACACTTAGATGAGGCTACGCAGGAAGGCGTCCAGGTGAGTTTTGAATGTCTCCAGAGTAGGAGACTCCACAACGCCCCTGGGCAGCCTGTTCCAGTGCTCTGACACCCTCACTGAAGAGACGTTTCTTCTCAAATTTAAGTGGAACCTTTTGTGTTCCAGTTTGAACCCATTACCCCTTGTCCTATTATTGGTTGTCACCGAGAAGAGCCTGGCTCCATCCTCGTGACACTCACCCTTTATATATCTGTAAACATTAATGAGGTCACCCCTCAGTCTCCTCTTCTCCAAGCTAAAGAGACCCAACTCCCTCAGCCTTTCCTCATAAGGGAGATGCTCCACTCCCTTCATCATCTTTGTTGCTGGACTCTTTCCAGCAGTTCCCTGTCCTTCTTGAACTGAGGGGCCCAGAACTGGACACAATATTCCAGATGCGGTCTCATCAGGGCAGAGTAGAGGGGAAGGAGAACCTCTCTGGACCTACTAACCACCACCCTTCTAACACATCCCAGGATGCCATTGACCTTCCTGGCCACAAGAGCACAGTGCTGGCTCATGGTCGTATGTATGACCTTAGTTCAAAAGAAATACAAAATAATTTTGTTTCATTTAATAGGCAGTGAAGGATTAATTTAAATCATGTTACCTCTTATTACTATGCTACTACCCAAAAAGGCAAGTAAGAATATTTTAGATTTATTGTATTATAATGCAAAGCTAGTACAGCGGTGATTAAACTATTCTATTCTAAGAAATATTTTAGTTAATAATAATTTAGTTCTCAATGTATCCTCTTATTCTTTTAAGTAAAGGCATTTTTTTACTCAACAGTTTCCATTCTACCAACAGCCAGAATTAAACAGATGGCCTGATAAGCTTAGTTGACTATGTGTTGACTTGGGAAATTTTTATTTTTAAAAATCTTGCTTGTACAGTTATAGGGTAACTTGATCATGGAACCAAAATAAACCTGCCTTTTTTCTTTTTGGTTAGAAGATTTTAAGGAGAAGATTTTGTTTCTTAAATTGGCATTTGATTTGCTTTTAGATGACGTAGTCCTATTTACCCTGTTCAAATCCTGTTACAGTGCTCTGGGTCTGGGAAGCTTGTCTGACTTGACTTAGAGATCAAAGAAACAGGTTGCCACCATTTGCTAAGTCATCACCTGTCCCCTGAGTCTTGGTAACTTAACATGTGTGCTTTCATTCCCATTGACTGTAAAGTATGTTAAATGATTTTAAACCTCTGTCATTGTACACTTGCTGTGAGCGAGGAGCATAAGTGTGGGAGACACTGAAACTCGGTGGGCAGTCAGTTGGTAAAGCGTCAAATGTGTACTTGTCAGTCCTTAAACTGTTACTAATGTCTCTAGCCAAGTTATTTTCCTCATTATTCCAGCATAAAAACAGCAGTTCCAGGTTTGAATTAGGATTTTTCCTGTATGAGTTTCTGATTTCACAGCTGAGGAGCAAAAGACACCAACAATTAGAAGAAAGCAGAGTGTTGAGTGAGGGGGATCTCTATCACTAATACAGTGATAGCTTCCAAAGCCAAACTTTTTTTTCTTTTTTGGCTGCATGCTGGCAACGTTACTAGAAGCTCAGGAAGCACATACCTGTGCTCCTCACATCCTCAGCTGATCGCTAGCAATGTAAAAAGAGGCATCACCCGGCTTGCACTTCCCTTCATGGGAACCTGGAGTTCCTGCGGCATCACTGCCCTTGGCTGTCAGGCATCTGAGAGGTTGAGCCTTGAGCCTGTCATCTTCACTCTCAGCCCCACTCTACTTCTTATCTTTGTGGGGCATTAGAAGTCCAGCTGAAATGTGAAATAATCGGATTCAATGTGGGTTTGAGTGTACTGACCTGGCTTGCGACCAGTGAGGAGAAGGCAGCGTGCTGGAGACCCTGGACAAATCCAGTCTACTGCTCAGTATTTACCAATTGATAGGGTAGAGTTCAATATGTCTCAGGGTGGTCAGAGGGAAGAAATAAATCACAGAAAACTGATGAATATAATGGGTTCTTTTTTTCTAGTGGACATACGTATTGAAAATAATAATGTATCCCTATACATTCCGCCACAGATAAATCCTAACCTGTGTTGCTGAAGTCAAAGTCTTATTTTAAACTTTTTTCTTGTAGTTTATTCTCAGTGTTAGACTGGACTATAGAATATCCTACATGCTGTCTATCTATAAGAGGGAGTTCGGGGAAAATAATGAAAATGTTGAGAGTTCTCCAGCATCCCCACCTGACACACCAGGGATTGCCTCAGGTAAATGTCACTGTTGTATTGCAATGTAAAATAATTCTGTGTAGACTACTGCAAACAATGAACTCAGCTACACCGGAAAGATTCATGCAGCTTAAAGTTGAAAAGCTTGTGGAAAACCAAAAGAAATCCCATAAAAATAAAACTTTTGCTGGCCTGTCCTCCTTTAACAAAAATGTGAATCCTTTTCCCCATGATGAGAATTTATTCTCTTATTTGTATTCTTCCCAAAACGTTGCCTGGTGACAAATGTAGTGGGGGGTAGATCATGAAAAAATGATTGGGCTTTGATGAAGACAGATTTAAGTGAGGTGAATGTGGGATAGGAATGGAGTGGCTTTCCAGGAAACATTCCTGTGCACACAGAAGTGCTCCAAAGGCTGAGAGCTCTCTGTGTGACCACCTTCAAGTAGGGGAGATTTGCTTTAATTGGAGGTGCTGTACTACAGGGCAGTGGCTAAGGAATGCTGAAGTCTTAAGTAGTAAGGTATATTAAAGCAATTCTAAAGCAAAATGATGGTGTGGCAAATTATTTGGCTAATGATAAATATTCTAAACTTCATGTCTCTCATTTAGCTGCTTTGTGGGGGTTTGCTCATCTAAAAAAACCCAAACCAAAACCCAGTAAGTTTCATATTCCCTGTCATGTGTGGGTCACTGGTGGTGGTTTGTACAGCTCCTAGCACCACAGGGCTCTGGTTCATCACTATAATTTGGCTCTCCCTCAGTAACACACAGTTTAACTCTGTCCCTTGTCCTTTTTCTTCCCTACTACTCTTGCAGATAGCAAGTTTTGCCTAGTTGAGGAATGCATAGTTAAACTTTTATGTGATAACATCTACTTTAAAGAGGAACAGAGTTCCATTTTGCTGTGAAGATTAAACAATGATCACTGGATTTTTATTTTTTTTTTTATTTTTGCAGCAATTGTTCCTGATATAGATGAAATTGCAGCTCAGGCTGAAACCATGTT
Source organism: Patagioenas fasciata (assembly GCF_037038585.1). Lineage (NCBI taxonomy): Eukaryota > Metazoa > Chordata > Aves > Columbiformes > Columbidae > Patagioenas > Patagioenas fasciata. The sequence continues at coordinate 139,948,801 of NC_092520.1, read as the reverse complement.
TGCTGGCAGGTATATTCTCTCAAGTTTTACCTCTCTGTATTAATGTCTTTGTTCACGTTGGTATTTCTCATGGACAATCTCTGTCTATTCTATGTGTGTTTACATACCCCTTTTTCTTCCTTTTGCTACTTGTTATTACATAGACAGAAAAGTGCCAGAAAAGACCTGGATTTCTTACAAGAAAACAGCCCAGTGGGTATGGATGGTTGTGGAACTGGAAATTACCATCCTCTTCGTTGTAAGAAAGTTGGTAGAAATTTTTTGTCATGTCCCCAAAGGAGCTAAGGATGGTGTACAGGTGTATTTGGCTAAAAGGCACTAAGTATTTATTTATCTTGTAATGCCTCACATGTTTGGTGGTGTACCTTATGGTTGTAGTCCCAAATTTCTTGAATCAGTAGGTTACTGTTGACCCTCAGGATTTCTTATAGACCACATGATCTGTTGTCATTGCACCTTGTCTTTGAACTCATTAAGGAAGTTATGTTGACAATAATTTCTTTCATGACTCCTCGAATCAACTGTGGACCACTTGCCATGATCTTCTGGACCACCAGAGGCCTGTAGATCACAAGTTATGCTTGCGGAGTTTTGAAAGTGGTTTCAGCTACGCTGTGAACAACAGAAAAAAAAAAAGCATGGAAAATATCCACACTGGAGAGTTATTACTGTTATCACTATATTGGTTTAATTTTATGGGTACAATTATGCCAGTAAAAATGAATTCCATTTAGACAAGGCTGTAGACTTTAAAGCTTTTCTTGGAGCTAGGGAGAAGGATCCGCAATATGGGTGTTCTGATCTTTCTTCTCTCATTCCCTTATGTGTTCTCAATCTTTACCAGTGAAAGCGATGCCTCCAGTCCTCTCCCTGAACTCGCGTAATGTAAAACAACACACAGCCCTTGGCATCTGCATCTTTGAAATGAACAGGGAGACTGAATGGTTTCTTAGACACATTATTTCTGCTTTGATATGTTAAGTGTAAATCTGCTTTCTGCTGTTCCAGATTATAAATATGATTCCAGAAATATGATGCTTTTGGCAATTCTTACTATTTTTGAGCTTGTTTTTTCTTAAGTGAAATTTTAATAGCAGCTGAAAAGGCAAAGATTGAAAAGGAAAGGGTCAAATTAATCTCTGATGAAATGCTATTTACTTCAATTAATTTGGTTTGGGGATGAGCTTGGCATAACTTATCCAAGACATAAATGAATGTTTTTGCAGTATGGATTTTAATCATAATATTTGACACATTTCGTACATACTTTTTTCATTCTGTAGTGTCCATTCTGCAACAAGATTGCTGCAACAGCAGATAACTTTACGATTGAAGTCCATATAAAATATGTTAAAGTGATGCTTATAGTTTCCATCCTGCAGCGTATTTGATTTGCTTTTAAGAGCTCTGTCAATGAAGTTTGTGTGTACAGGCATATTTATGTCAAAAGCTTTTATTTTTTCTTATTTATTTGACTTTATTTAGTCCTTTTCTCCCACTTTGTTGCAGAAAAGAGAAGAATGCGGTTCAGCTTGATGATGAAGGAGGGAGAACTTTTTTACGGGTCCTCATTCACCTCATCATGCATGACTACCCTCCTTTGCTCTCAGGTGCTCTGCATCTGCTATTTAAGCATTTCAGCCAGAGAGCAGAAGTTCTACAAGCATTTAAACAGGTATAGAATCATAGAATCACAGGATGTCCTGAGCTGGAAGGGACCCACAAGGACCATTGAGTCCAACTCCTGTGCCTGCACAGGACAACCCCACAGTTCACACCATGTGTCTGAGGGCCTTGTCCAGTCTCTGCTTGAACACTGTCAGGCTTGGGGCTGTGACACCTCCCTGGGGAGCCTGTTCCAGTGCTCCACCACCCTCTGGGTGAATAACCTTTTCCTAATGTCCAACCTAAACCTCCCCTGGCACATCTTCCTGATATTCCCTTGGGTTCTGTCACTGGTCACCAGAGATAAGAGATCAGTGCCTGCTCCTCCTCCTGCCCTTGTGAGGAAGCTGTAGCTGCCATGAGGTCTCCCCTCAGTCTCCTCCAGGCTGAACAAACCCAGTGACTTTAGCTGCTCCTCCAATGGCTTCCCCTCCAAACCCTTGGGCACAGCTTTATTCCAGGAAACTGACTGTGGGGACAGTATTTCCAAAGGCTGCTTTACTTACCAAAATTGCTGTTTGTAGCATGACAGTATTATTTCCTTAAAAGTCCAAATTCAGCAGAGATTTTGTTGTTGTTGTTAGAGTTGAACATATGTGCTAGTGTATATTATGGTTATGCACCCAGAAATAGTTGTTTCTGGCATTGCATTCACAGAATCACAGAATGATTGGGGTTGGAAGGGACCTCTGGAGATCATCTAGTCCAACCCACCTGCTAAAGCTGAAAGTGTAGGTCTCTGATCACAGCTGGGACACACACATCTCACAGCGAGACATGGTGTAGTGATCCCTCAGAGACAGCGTTGTTAGCTCATGTTCTGCCAGCAGTGTACCAGTGTCAGCAGTAAGACTTTCCTGTCTTCAGGGCTATTTTGGCTGGGTTCTCTTGCGATTCATGTTGTGTTTCCCATTCTAATTCAGGTGTCTTCACATTGTGCCCTGCTGCATGATACAGACAGGGCCCAAATAACAGGAAGGGAGTAATAAAGCCAAGCCTGTTCTCAGCTTTTATTCCTTCTCTTCGATAGCGGTGCATGTGCAGGCTCCATGTGTCAGTGGATTAGGATGGGCAGATCTGCTGTCATGGGGTTGGATGACAGAGACACCTCTCTTACATAACCCTGTGTAACATATGTCGATAAGACCATATGATGCTTATTTCAGGAGATTGACAGTGTGTTGTCTCATCCTTATGTAAGATGTGGAGGTTTTACTTGTTTAAAAACAGATGAATGATAAAAGACCTGGAAAGCTTTTGTTTAATGTTTTTCTAGCGTAGCATAATGGCCTCCCACCAGGTTGTTAGAGTTAGGCCATGCTGGCTTGTTGCATAAATAGCCGTTATCCCCAGGTAAGCAAGGGCTGAGTAGCCTAACATGTTTTTGTAAGGGAAGGAAACGGCAAATTGACAAGTAAACAAAAAAGACTGGAATATGAATATCTACAGATGAGCAGTGTTCATAAATTCTGTAAAATAACAAGGTTTTACAAAGCTAAGAGAGATGATGATGAAAACTTTATATTACAAAATAGTCAATATTTGCCTGCAACTAATTTGTTTGTTTTTTTTTTTTAAAGAAGATCTCTATCATGTTCTTATCTGCCATGTGACCTTAATCTTTTATGTAACTGTGATTTCTTAATAGTACTTATTGATTTACTGTAAAGATTGTTGTTAGTTTTTTGGAATATTCTCTTCATTAATAACCTTGGGAGCACAAAGAGCATTACAAAGAAAGGAAAGGTGTAAATCATGCTAAATGAAGAACTACAAATAACAGTGAAAAAACCCACAGAATTTGAGCAGTAAAAAAAAAAAAAAAGAAGTGAGATTAATCTTACTAAGAGGCAACCACTCAAATGGTGGGAAATTACATAAACCTGAAAGTCAGTTTGTGAGCTATATTCAAACAGGGTTGTCTAAGCTGGCGTAACAATGTTGTAAATGTCATTTAAAAATATCTGATTATAGTGATGTAGGTGATCATTAAAGTTGCTGGCTATTCTGACTTCTTTGAATATCCTGATTCCTGATCATATAATCCTCTTTTTTTTTTTTCCTCTTGTGAAGAACTGTGCTGATAGGATAAGCTATTTGAACTGTATTGTTTTAATAATGAGAGTCATAATAACTGCATCAGAGCTAACTCTGCATAGAACTCAAGGGCTTGTAAATATGCCCTTGTCCTGAAGATGTTTCACAGTGTATTAAAGAAGGTGAGGGAATGCTGTGAATGTTATAACTGTCCTGTTTTGGTTAACCACAGTCTCTGGTTCTCTTAAAAGTTTTTGATAAATGGGGGCTAAAAGTGTGTGCCGTGTTTCAGTTTCATAGGGAAGGTTACATAAAGCACCTGGAAAGAGGGACTTAAAATGGAAACTGTCAAACAAATTACCCAGGCATAAGTGTTGATGCTGCTGCTGTAATAGCTTCACAATTTTCTGTATTTCCAGGTTCAGTTGCTGGTGTCTAATCAAGACGTTGATAACTACAAGCAAATCAAGGCTGATCTTGATCAACTACGTCTGACTGTAGAAAAATCAGAATTGTGGGTCGAGAAGAGCAGCAATTATGAGAGTGGAGAGGTGGGCGACAGTCAAACCAAAGGGGGAGAAGAGCCAATAGAGGTGGGTTTAAAGCCCTTGCTGCCAGAATTGTTTCAATATTGATAGGGAGTTTAATGAACAACTGCACATTTGTGGTCTGGTTAATCAAGGCAGCAAAGCGAGAATGTACAGCATTCTGACTGAGCTTTAGGATTAAACAGAATAGGAGGTAAAAACCTCTTTTATTAATGTGTTTAGTGTTCTCTTTCTGTTTGCTTTCAGTAACTGTGTTCTTATGTCACAGACCTGCCTTGTGAGCAAGCCACAGCATATGGCATCACTCTGTGGTCAAGAAAGTCATCTAGGGGGTCACATGTGGGCAGTTGTGTTGACTTGCTGGAAGAAAGGAGGAGTAGCCAGAATCTGTTCCTGCAACTAGGGGAGAGGAGCACCATCAAACCCATTTTATCAAACTTGACAAGTAATTCCACTTTCCAGCAAACATGAGACTGACCTCAAGAATATTGAGATTTTGCAGGCGAACTAACACATTTTTTTGAACCTTGTCATCCCACACTCTCGGGGTGTATTCTGCTCTGAGAAACTTTAGAACTTGAATCTTGAGCCATGAAGATATGATTTTTTAAAATCCAATTTATTAAAAAATTTTCTTTTCAGTGAAAACTGAGGTCCTTGTGTAGTCACCCAACTCCAATATGAGCCTTTAAGAAAACTTAAAGTGTTGCAAGAGTTGCCATAGTTGAGGTTTGTGGCATAACAGTAGGCAGAGCAGGCTTTCCCACTTTTCCATTTTTATCAGAGGAAATGGGGAGAGATGAGCAACTGTCAGCAGCACTTTCCGTATTATCTTCTGTGGTAGAGTCTTCCCTGGTGGCAAGAAAATGGGTGGGGAAGTGTGGGAAGAAGCCAAGTGGAAATTATACAGCATTGTGAAGCCAGTGCATTGAGGAAAAGTAGAAGCCATTGAGAAGAGACAGGATGCTTGCAAATATCTATGACATACATATACTTGGCCTTTCAGATGGGAGAGCAGATTTTAGGTGGCTTCATATGGGGGAAAATCCAGCACTTATAGGGAGAAACCTAATTTCTTGGGACAGTGTAGGTCCTACTCTTTCTTTGATATAAATTATTTTAATTTAGTGGTGTCATACTGGGGAGGAATCTGGACTTTATGAGCTTATGTATGTAGGGTTTCCTACTTTCTTTCCTCAGGCATAGCTCTAGTAGGAAAGAAAATATTCCTTTATATATTTAATGAATGGAAAAGGTAATGGGGAAACAGGATACAGAATTGCAGAAGAATATCTACAAGTTTTTTTAGCTAAAATGTGTTTTAGAAGTGTAATAAGATAATTTTTATTCCTACAGATAACCCTGATAGCAAAGAAACTCCAGAAAGAGGGGACAAAACAATGTGCTTTAAACAGAAGCATCTCTAAATGGGATATTTTCCTTTTTTTTTTTTTTTTTTTTTCTCCCCATGAGGCATCCATGGGTCTGTATGGATTAACAGTGCTTCAGTAGATGCACAGTATTATCTCTGGCAGATCTGAAAGACTATTGTATCAGAACAGTAATATGTAATCTGCACAACAGGTTAGACCATCTGGTGGTAATTCCATGAGAGCTGTGTGAGGTTACAATAGCTCAGAACCTTGTCCATTATTTTTTCCCCTGTTAAATTATTCTTTGACACTCAGGAAATGCTTTAACCTGGCAAAACTACTTTTGGATAGTGAACACTCTCTTTGAGATGTTAAGTCAGACGTAAGAGGTGACGTGCTGGTCATAATCTACAATGTGTGAAGCAGGTGGCTAGCTTTGAGCAGATAAACATCCCTGTGAGATCCCATGCTTTCTTGGAATGGATACTGGGTATTCGGTACTGAGCTGGATCAACCTCTGGGTCTTTAGGGAATAGGCTTCATTTCCCTGTGCTTAATTTTTCCTAAACAACATCAAAGCATGCACAAGGGCTTAAATTACATTCCAGAACAGCCATATGTTAACTTCAAGTTTCTGTCCACATAGAAACACATTGCAAGATTGGCATAAGAGTTCAGAAAAACTACTTATATTTTTTTGCCCTGAGGCTTCTGAGTCTTTTGGGGCAACTGTTTCCACCTTTCTTTCATAACTTGGAGGGGGCTAGAGACTTACTTTTTGTTTGGTAGTCACATGGCTCCAGAAATAGGATTTGTAGAAAAAAGGCCCTGTTCTTCTAAATAAAGTATCCAGAGTTCTCCACAGGAAGAACAACGAATCTTACATCCATGCAGGATCATCTTGACAGGAACTGGAGATCAGAATTACAAGAAAGAATGCTTGGAGTTAGGTCAGGAATAAATTAGACACCATATAGGATTAGGAAGAAATGCTGAAATTGATCTCACATAATTGAGTCTTGCTTGAGAAGGGAAAAGCAGATAAAGCCTGTTTACTTGATTATCTCTAGAAAGGGTGGTATGAATCTATATAGACAGGATGGACTATGGAAAGTGTAGTCTTTCTTGTCCGGTCACCGCAGGATGCATTGGTGATGTAGTGTCGGAAACACAGATCTGAGGAGGAGAAATAGTCTCAGTGAAAGGCCTCTCAGGTGAAGCTGGTTTACAGTGCAGTGCCATTTATAAAGCTGCTTGTTTTCGCCATCTGCTGAGAAAGTTCAGCGAGGTTTCAAGTGGTACAAACTTTCAGTGTCCTTAAGCGCCTGGTGTTCCCTTTGCTCTCCTCTTTTTCTGGTCTGTGGCAGTTTGCTTTGGTTCTGGAAATGTTTGAACAAACATCTCCTGAGACTTCAAATACAGGTTGAAACTGCAAACAGAAACTTCTGAGTACCCCTTACTCTCCTAGTAAGTAAATCCAGCCTGTGGAGGGCATAGCTGTGCCACCATGATGCTGACTGGTACCTTGCACGGTTGTCCCGCTGAGATGGGTGAGACAGTGTCAGCAGTGGGGAACTGCTCAGGCTGAAACCTGGAGGCTGTGAAGAAAGGATCCTAGGTCTGATGCAGAGTGATGTCCTGCAGATGTTCTGAAGAGACGAAGTAGTCTTCGTCAGAAGATATCCTTTCCTTAAGGTGGGGAGAGATACGTGGAGGAGAATTTTTCGCAGTGGAAGCTCTATGACTCCCTATCTCCTATGGAGAAGCGTGACAAAGAATTGTCTTATCAAGGGGCATAATGAGGCAAGATATGCACCTGGGTGTCTCTGGTATCCCAGTGGTGTGATTATCACTTGATAACTACTACCCTGGCATACTCTTATGGGTTCAATAAACACGTTTTTATTTTGTTAAAAGAAAGGATAGATTCCGCAGTTTAATGCTGATCAGCACTTCTAGATAAGACATATAGTTCACATGGATTATAAAACTACTTTGATTGAGGAAGAATGCGTATAAAAGTAACAGGTAAATTAATCTTGGTTAACCCACAGTCCCAGAACAGAAGAGGGTGGTTAATTATAGCAAAGAGCCTGAAATATCTTCCAAAATATTGATTCAAACAGCTAGAGAGAAGGCAGCGTGCATACTAACAAACCTAGACAAATAAAAATCCACTGTTGTTGCATAGATCAACATGACCACACTGAACAGCAGTGCTGACACAGTTATAAACAGCTTCCATGGCCAAATAGTGCAGCTGTACTTGCCCCACTGGAAATTAAGACCAGATGGGATTTATAGAACTCCTAATCATCACCGCCAGTTAAGAAAGTTCAGAGAGAGGTTTCAAGAGGTATAAACATTCAGATTGGTGTGCACATGTGTGTTTTAGCATACTTCTCTTTCTAGAACAGTGGGAAGTTTGAGGACACACTGAAACTCAGAAGCATACCTGTTTTGTTCTTTTTTTATACTATCATGCTGGTTTATATCCTTGTGTTTATACCGTGAGGCAGTCTCAAGATCTACTGCAATTAATAATTTCAGCATCCAAAGTCCAACCTTTCAGTTTTTTGTGCTTCCTGATAAGAAAGGCTGACCACAGCTGGCAGCAGAAAAAAAAAGAAATCACTGCTGGTATTCTAAGTGACAGTATTTGTGTAGATGTTCTGTGTTTTGACTGAGGTATGGATGGAAAGGTGTTGGCAGTTACTTGCTGACTTTATTTCTGAAGCCAAAGCCCAGAGCATATGGCATCATGACTGGATGTTGCGGTTTAACATAAGGTTCTCATTTGTTTTTAAATCCTTTCCTGCATCATCCAGAGATAAGGACAGAAGTGTCCCCTTCATGGGAGGAACATCTGTAATTTCCACATGCTACTTGTTGTACTCTGGAGAGCCCCACCCTACTTATTTCAACTACAGAGGTCATCTTAAGCTCTTGTTCCAGACGTTTTATGTTCACATACACAGACTTTGTAATCTTTCCAGCTGTATTAGAGATTTTTGGAACAAGTGGTGGCTATTGAAATACATTTATGGTCTCTATTCTCATATTAGCTAAATACTTTGGGATATCTGGTTTGTGATTTAGGGATGTATTCTCCTTTAGGAAGATAAACATGAAGACGTAAAGTAATTGCCCCAAATCGTGCTGGAAATTTGAAACAAAGGAAGGTCTTTAATGTGAATCTTTTTGCTCACTGGACCAGCGGATAAAAAATAAATGAGTCTTTTTTCTTTATTATCTGTGTTATATCTGTTCCCTATGAGCTGCTATAATACTCCTTCACTTGCTGTTATTAAAAATAATTAGTTCATGTTGAGGAAATTGCAATAGATCTCCACTTCTTGTGTGTTCTTTTTTACAGGAGTCAAATATTTTGAGTCCAATACAAGATGGGACCAAAAAACCCCAGATAGACAGCAATAAAAGCAATAACTACAATATTGTTAAAGAGGTTGGTACATCTGCTAAGAAACATGCTTGACGTACTTGTTTGATAAGTAGATTTAGTAATTATTTTGAAATAATGCATTTTTGTTTGGTTTTGTGTGACATGACTGATTCTTTGCTTGCTTGCATGCTTATTTATTTGTTTGTTTATTTATAGATTTTGATTCGACTCAGCAAACTTTGTGTTCAGAATAAAAAATGTCGGAATCAACAGCAGCGATTGCTGAAAAACATGGGTGCCCACTTGGTAGTCTTGGACCTTCTGCAAATACCCTACGAAAAGGTTATTCTCGTAATTTTAGTGGTAAAGAACTCGGTAAAGGGAGAGGCCTCAACAGGCCCAAGAATCAATGTGAATATTTTTTTAAACTGACTTCAGTCAATTGTGGTACAAACATGAAACGATGATACCATTTTTCTACCTTAAGAATAATGGGTTTGGGCCTAAGTTTAAATATGGCTGACTGCATAGAACAGTTTTTTTTAAAAAGCTTAATGTTTACTGCCTCAGGTACTTCGATGTCACTGCACTATGATTCCATTCCTGAAATAGGCAAACCTTAGATCTGCAGTCACTGCCCAGTAAGAAATATTGATTTAATGGAGCTCCTGGCAGGGTATCTAAATTCCACTGTTGGGTACCGACGTGAGGGCTATCATGGATACAGAAGATGGGCAAAAAGCTGTCAAGGATCAAATGTGAAATAATTTCTTTGTTTCTGTGGTGGAAGCCTCTAACCTAGTTCTACTTGCAAGTTTTTCAGAATATAATGTGATTTTGTACTAATTTAGTGGCATTGAGCATATAAATTAATGTTCTAGGTAGCCTTTCAAAGCGCACATCTTTCTAGATCTGATAGGAAGCATTGAGTGGAGATGAAACCTCTTCTGGGCTATGTTTTCCTGAGTGTTACACACTGATGTTATGATACAGACACTGGGTTCAACTGTCTTCAGTAAAATAGTGCTTGTCTGTATAGATGGTTCATCAACTTAGAGTTACAATACTATATGAGAGGAACATAAAATGGGGATGAAACTAGACATATATTTGTGTGGGAGTATGTGTATGAACATATATATTCATGTAGGTGTACACACATATGCACACATACATCTGTTTCTATGCATAGCTATATAAAACCCAAAGCTTTTCAAAAGCTTAAAATCAATGCAGGCTTGAGAGGTTTTGTTGAAAATCAAGCCACTTTTTAAACTAGGAAATTATAACCATGCATGAGGAAATCTTGCTTTGAGTTTGTGGTCAAGTCACGTCAGAGTAAGGTACAACCACCACTGGACTCTGAAGGAAACCAGATCAGTTGCTTTCACAAGAGAGAGAATTCTTGCCCTATAAAGGCTCAGGAGAGCTGGTTTGTTCCTGGCTAAATTCACATTGTGTGGTTTTAACAAGCATGTTTAGGTATGCCCAGCTGTTTTCGTTTGTCTCTTCTTTCTGCAGAGTGATGAAAAGATGAATGAAGTTATGAATCTAGCCCACACTTTTCTTCAGAATTTCTGTCGAGGAAATCCTCAGAATCAAGTTCTTCTCCACAAAAATCTCAACTTGTTCTTAACTCCAGGGGTAAGTATTCAATTTTAAGGAGAATATTATAACTGGAAGTAAATTTGGACTTGCTGAAAAATGACAGCGCTAAATAAATAATTTCATTGAATTATGCCCTTTCTGCCTTCTTTGTATTTTCTCCCTTATCGTTGCTCTTTATGTCATTGTTTTTAATGTTGCCATTTTAAAAGTGGAAAACAATTTTACCTGTGGGGCTTACTGGAAATGTCTATGAACATGTGTCACATCATGACATTATGTTTAGCTTGACTGATCTTATTCATCGTAACTCACTCACAGATTGACTGTAAGTCAAGGCAGAAGACGCTGCGACTGTGCTGTCATGAAGCTTGTGTGACAGCAGAATCAGACCCATACATTTTTGTTGATGATGCTTCCATTTGCTTCAATGAATCTAAAATTTGTTCCTTTATTAAATCATTATCTTTACAGTAAACCTCTTTGTCATGGTCCCTTTGTGCATGTACATATGTACGTGAGTTTACAGATATAGTAATGCAGAATGACACCCGGCTCAGTGGCAGATCTACTGAGCAAAACATGCTTTTATTAGAAAAAGTGTGAGTATTAGGATTGTAGACCCCTGGCCTGTGTACATTACAAAGCATTTGTTCTGTTTATTTTTTTATTTATGCTATTTTTGTGTGAAATTAGTGAAAAGCACTGAGCTGACCATAAGTGCGAACCAGCGCCCAGACCTCATTCTACCCAACACTGACACTTAGCTGAAGTGTCAAGTACAGAGCCTGCTTGGACTTGCATTTGTCTTCTTTTGAAGTTGATCTTCTGATCATCCCACATTTTTTGTTCACACTGGGGAGCAAATTTGATGTGCATTCCTTTCAGATGACACTAAACAGAAAGGTATACTCTAGGAGCTCACCCTGACCCTCATGGGCCTTTAGTCCAATGGACCAAAGTACAGCAAGTTTGAAGCAAAAGCCCCAAGAATTCATGAAGTCTGGATGCTTGGTCCTCAGCAGCATCCCTTTCTTGCTCCAGTTCTGTTCCTCTTGTACCGTGCTACCTGCTCATAGCAACACAGCCTTAGAGTCCCTCTGTAGGCAATGTGGAAAGTGATGTTCTCTCAGAGAGTGTGATCAGACTGTACGTGCAGTGATTTGCCTTCTGGAAATGCCTGCCTCTGTTGACTGCAGGGGGATGCAGAAGTAGCTGATCATCTTATTTGGTTGCCTCAATGCAAAGTTTGATGGTGAGCAGGATAAATGTGGTCTCAGTTGTCTTGTATACCACAGTTCATACGGAGTGTTCTAGCAGTGTTGTGTGCGTATGTATGTGTTTTCACCTTCCACGTGGGCACAGATTTTGGTTATGTCCACTTTAGGACCGATCTTGTACTCACAGGAAAGTGTGGAGAAACCCCACCATAAATGAAAGCTAAGCCTTAAGGTCACTGCTTAATCACTGCACTGGTACACCCTGGATTTTTCCAGTTTCCTTTTGCCCATGTGCCTTTCTCTAGTCTCATGTCCTGTGAGTCTTTCAATTTCAAAAGAAACCTGCTCTTCTTATAAGGCTGTTTTGATTTAAATCTATTTAGCTCCTGGAAGCTGAAACCATGCGGCACATCTTCACGAATAATTACCTTCTGTGTAATGAAATTAGTGAGAGAGTGGTGCAGCACTTTGTACACTGCATTGAGACCCATGGCCGTCATGTGGAATACCTGCGTTTCCTGCAGACCATTGTGAAAGCAGATGGCAAATACGTGAAAAAATGCCAGGACATGGTAATGACAGAGGTAAGTGAAGGGTTCATATGTTAATCACTCCCGTGATGTCTTTTTAACACGCTAGTATTTTGAGGTTGCTTTTTCTGCTCTTTATACCAATAGGATATAATGGCATCATTGCTTTAGAATTTTAAACGGTCTCACAAATAATGAATATTTTAGCAGAGTTTTTGGGAGTTTAATCTAATTTTGTAAGGCCATCTGTATAACTACTAGAAAGAAAATGTGAGTGTTAGCATGGTGATACAGAGATGTCTATTTGTAGATGATGTAGCATGGAAATCTCAGAGTTACATAAACCTTCATTTTCCTGTACTGTAATTTAGGATCCCATTTGCGCACCAAACTTGACATATTGTGGCATGGTTTCACCGTATAAGAGGCTCTTACCTCTGTGGATTTGTCTAAATAGTATTGTAGACCATTTTTTAGCATGTAACCATGGTACAACTCTAGGTACTAGCTTCTGCTTTTGTTTCTTTTGTTCCAGAGCATTTCTGTGAGAGTCAGTATGGCTACTCTAGTTTTAACTTGCTGGATTTGGAGTCTGACCCAGTAAATTCCGCAGAGTGGCTCGTGGACAAATCTTTATGCCAATAAAGTCACTGGGAAAATACCTAATTGGCTTCTCTGCAATTAGGATTTGGTATATAGTGCGCATGACAAATGAAGCCTTCAACTTGCAGACACTCATGCATTTAACTGTAATTATGTTAACAGTTTAGTGAGATTAATAAGTGGGTAAAGTTGAATACAGTGAAAAGTCCAGGTGGGATAAGAGTCCAAGGAACATTTTTCTTTACAAAGTGGTTTTTTAAATTTTTTTTTTTTTTTTAAGAGACACCTTCACAAAGGAAACAGCTCTATTTGTGCTATGAATAAAATTAAGCCCTGCTGAATTTTTTTTTCCACAGCAAGAAGGAGAAAAAACTTCTGATTAAGAAAATAAAGCTGCAGCCTACGTGGATAACCTTTAATGGAATCCACCTGAACCTTTTCAATTTTAGTGAAGTGTTTTAACATGCAATATTAATTACAAGCCCCTTTGTCTTACATAATTCAAACAGTTCTTGTGCCTTTGTGCTTTGAGATTTTTCCCCTTCTGCCACAGCTTCTTGTTGGTTTTTACTTTCTCAGCAAACAAAATTTTTAGATTTTTCTCCATTTAAATGCATTTTGTTACTGACCTATAACAGCACGAAGATAAATTGTCATATTAAATTTTCAAGCTGACTGCATGATCAAAATTGAAAAGAGCTCAGATGTGACATTTGTATCATGAGTCCTGCAAGAATTTACTGGGGATAGGGAGCACCCTTATTTTGATGAAAGAGGCTAAGATGATGATCTGTTTTAAAGGCATGTAGGAAATTGCAGATAAGTAATTATGATTTCTTGGAAAAGGATGCTAATAGTGAAAACTGAATGGCACTTGAATGGCAGTCCAGTATAAAGGGACCAGTGTAGCCAAATGGTTGGAACTTGCCATGGAGTCAGGACAGTTTCTCAGCAGACAACTGAGATGTACTTTGTGACCTTAAACAAGTGGTGTCACTTCTTCTGTGCCTCCAGATGGGGCATGTAAACAATTTACCACAAGACAAGACAGAGTATGAGTGTACAGCATGCCTCGACTACTACTGTGTTTTCTTTTACCCACAGGAAGTATATTGTAGTTTATTCCTGTTTACAGGGAGTCAGGGATAAACTGATCATATTTACGTGTTTTAGAAAGCGCATACAGATGAAGGAGCACCATTGCGAAAGCGTACTTTCATAAAATATGTCAAATGTTTCCAATCTGGCTTATTCACTTGTTCTCATATCTTTGGTCTCCATGTCTGTAGAGTGCTAGTAATGATGTTTACCAACCTGCAAGGTTCCTTAGGGCACTTTTTCTCGTTACAAGCATGCTTTGAGGTTCCTGGAAGAACAGTGCCTATCAGCGCAAACATTATTATAAAGGGGAAAGCAGAATTTACTTTTGAAATAGATCAACGCAGCAGCAGAATTTTCTATTATCTATAGTGTTCTGGAGTGATACATCACAGAGCATCAACAGTTGCTCTCATACTGACCCACTTTCATTTTACTTCCATAGAGTTAAGTTGCTGAAAATATACTTTAGTGGAAGGAAATGCTTCTGGGTTTTTTTGTGTGTGTGTTTGTTGTGGTTTTCTTTTTTTGTTTTTTTCTTCCCATCACTGAGCTCATGATGACTGGTGAGAACTTTGGCCAACACTAGATACTTCTCATATTTCTCTTCCTTTTCTGCTTTTAAAGGGACATCATTTTCTCTTCTTGGGTCAATGTTTGGATGCCCTTCACAAATCACATTTAATAGGGGCTAACTTGGAAAAAGGGAATGATATCTTCTTCTGTCCTTGCATTTACAATGATTACCTTGTCCCCCTTAGCTCTTCTTGTGCTGTTGCAACATTGTCTGCTTCTGTTTGTGGTTCCTCACAATCAGTATATAGCGAACGTTGCCATGTAGCATCATGTTTCACAAGTTCACTATCTCCTGGTATTTCTTCCTCATTCATCAGCAATAGGTGCATGAAAGGATGAGGGGTCAGAGGGGTCCTCTGTGCAAAATGTACACAAGTGGAAAACAACTATGGGTATGTGGTGAACAACTTAATAGAACACGACAGAGTGTGTGCCTTCCCAGAGGGCCGGGTGGGGATTTATTTTATTATTTTGTATGTGAAATATCCTATGAGCATAGTATTCCAAACATCATTGTTAAAAAGTTAGGTAAATTTTCCAACATTTTGAATACTTGTATTTTCCTCTTTTTTTTTTTTTTTTTTTTTGCATTCAAGTGCAATGAAATTAGTGGTATCTGGGTCCCTGTACTGTCTCCTTCCTCCTTCCCAAGCACTTGTGCCTTTAAAACCTTTTTGTACTGTGCATTGTCCAGAAATTGTCTATTTTGAAAAGTCGTAAGTAGGAACATTTTAGAAACCCAAAGATAAAGGAGAAATAGGAATTGCAGGAAAGACTGAATTCCCAATTCACTCCATCCAATTGTCAAAGTAAAAATAAGCAAGCAACAGGGAAAACACAATCAGAAAAGTTGTAAATTCAAAATTTGAAATGTGAAACCCTGGAAAATGCAAAGAAATGTTTCTTGACTTTTCATTCTGGGAGACCAATTTTCATTCCTGCTCTTACTGCTTTCTCATTTCTTATTTCTACCCTTGAATTCAGTAAGCTAGGATTTCATGTCACATATAGACTTGGATATGTCAAATGCCTTATTCACAAAATATGCATGGCTGTTGTGCTGCCAAGGTGTATTCTGTGCTAGAAGGGGTTTACGGGAGCTTATTTTCACCTACATTGAGAGTGCATTATGCTTAAAAGGAAAGTGATGAAGACAGGACAAGTATCCTGTCCCAGCTTCACTCAAGCTCACAGAGCAGCACTGGCAGTATGTATATTCAGTGTATGGGGAGGGTTCAAAACAGGGTTAAAGCAAAACTTTTCTGTGAGATATGCTGAGATGGGGCTGCCAGCATCTGCCTCCGCTCAGGATCCTCTTGAGATGAGCAGTGCACTTGTAGCAAAATCAAATATTTATCAGCAGTTTTATGTTAAATGGAAATGCTGGCATGACACTGACAATGTCAAGACTCACCTGCCAAATTTGCATAGGTTGGGAAGAGTTGTCCTGTGTTTCTGACACTGAGCAAGGGCACAGAAGAAATTGGTTATATTCTGGGTGAGCTACAGGCTTTTTGTGTGAAGGAGCATGGAAGATTTAATCTCTCTGCACCTCAAGACCCTATCTATAAAACAGGGATAATAACGCATCTTGGCCTCACAATAGGAGGTGAATTTAATTAACTTCAAATACACATTGACATGGTAGGAATAATAAGATGGCATACTGTCACAGGAAAACACAGAACTATATAGAAATTAAACTTCAAATTCATCTTGCATTAGCTCACTCCTTTGTGAGTTATTCCATATTTGTACTTATATAGGTAAGAGCAAAAGTTTGCCTTGGATATTCTTTTGACATTTGCAGTTGGTAAGTCACATCAGAGTATTTTTTTTTAATCTAGACAGTCTTTGCATACTTAAAGGTAGAATAAAATAAGAAATTAAGAAAATTATAGAATCATTTAGGTTGGAAAAAAACTTTAAGATCATTGATTCCAAAAAGACTACAGTACAGGGTGCTTAAAACTTTGTGATATCTTTTTCAGCTGATAAATGGCGGTGAAGATGTGTTGATATTTTACAATGACAGAGCATCATTTCCAGTCCTACTCCAAATGATGTGTTCAGAGCGAGATCGAGCAGATGAGAGCGGACCCTTAGCGTATCACATCACTCTAGTGGAATTGCTAGCGGCTTGTACAGAAGGAAAGAATGTATATACAGAGATCAAGTGCAATTCACTCCTGCCGCTGGATGATATAGTAAGAGTAGTGACCCATGATGACTGCATACCTGAGGTAAGATTCACTGAATGAAGAAGCAGGCTTACCATTTTTCAGAGACTCAGAAAATGTTTTGTTGTTTATAATAAACTGGTAAGTTGAATATTTGCACAGAAACCAGACTGGAAACAAGTGGTGTTTGTTAAGGTCAGTAAGTGAGAAAGGATAGCCAGTATTTTCTTAAACAGAAAATTACTTGTCCCTTATGCTTCAATTGTCAGCTTTTTGGGGCAGACACCTTGTTTTATTTTCCTGGGTTTGTCCAGCCACTCTCAGAGTTTAATGCTCTGATAACTTCTGGCTGTAGCTGTGAAGAATCAGCTGAGTGGTTGGTCAAGCCAACATTTTGCCACTGCCTGAATTTGCTGGAAATGATGGGTAACATTCTGGCCATGCTCAAGTCAGTGGGAATTTTGAGTGCAGTCTTGCTTTACTAAACTCAATTGCAGTTCAGCAAATGTTTTTATTCACTGCATATAGAGGCCCAATTCTGCAGCTACTACCAGTCATGCTTCAGTAGGACTGTGATACCTCAGGCTGATCAGAAGAAGAATGCACCAAACCTGATGTGATCAAAAGAAATCTTTTCACAGCCTTTGCAAGGAGCGTGTTCTGGCCCTGTGTGTATCAGACAGATTTCTACAGGCTATCTGATGGGAAAATGTATCTTGTATCAACACAAGTGGGACCTGCAGGAGTAAAGACTCCCTCTGTGCCATGAGGCTCTACAGAGGGATGTGGACTAGCTGGATCATTGGGCTGAGGCCAATTGTGTGAGGTTTAACAAGGCCAAGTGCCAGGTCCTGCACTTGGGTCACAACAACCCCAGGCAGCGCTACAGGCCGGGGGAAGAGTGGCCGGAAAGCTGCAGAAAGGGATCTGGGGGTGTTGGTTGACAGTTGGCTGAACATGAGCCAGCAGTGTGCCCAGGTGGCCAAAAAGGCCAACAGCATCCTGGCTTGTATCAGGAATAGCGTGGCCAGCAGGACTAGGGAAGTGATTGTCCCCCTGTATTTGGTGCTGGAGAGGCCACACCTTGATTCCTGTGTTCAGTTTTCTGCCCCTCACTACAGTAAAGACCTTGAGGTGCTGGAGAGAGTTCAGAGAAGGGCAGCAAAGCTGCTGAGGGGCCTGGAGCACAAGTCTGATGAGGAGCGGCTGAGGGAACTGTGGCTGTTGAGCCTGGAGAAAAGGAGGCTGAGGGGAGACCTTATCGCTGTCTACAACTCCCTGAAAGGAGGTTGTAGCATGGAGGGTGTTGGTCTCTTCTCCCAAGTAACAAGTGATAGGACAAGAGGAAATGGCCTCAAGTTGTGCCCGGGGAGGTTCAGATTGGATATTAGGAAACATTTCTTCACAGAAAGATTTGTCAGGCATTGGAACAGGCTGCTCAGGGAAGTAGTTGGGTCACCATCCCTGGAGATGTTTGAAAGACATTTAGACGAGGTTCTTAGGGACATGGTTTAGTGCCAGACTTATGTTAATGTTTGGATGCGATGATCTTGAGGGTCTCTTCCAACCAAAACGATTCTCTGAAAAAGTCCCCTTGTGATCAACTGATTCTTTTTTTAAAAAGAAAAATGTTTGCTTTGCTCTGAAGTTCCTCCTAACATTAATTTCAACAGATGCTAATTTAAAAAGCCCAAACAAATGTAACTTAAAAGTCTGCAGTGAGTTTTCTCCAGGCTGCATTGAACTTATGCAACTATCTACTCTCCTTGGACCACAACAAAAAATTTTCAGTGTATCTATGTATGTTTATATTTCATCTATACATTTCAGGCACTGGAGATCCATTTTGATGACATGCACATGCAGACCTGTAATGCATGAGCGGAGTGAGACTGCAGCCCTCCTGTTAAACCTTGTGCTGCTGTTGCTGCAGTCCCAGCACTGCACAACCTGACTCTTTCATTAAGATCCGAGTTACATCCACCCCAAATGCAGGCGCTGCATTAGGATTGTGGGAATATAGGGTTTGCAGTCCCAGCTCTGCTAAAGATATTGTTTTTTCAATATTTGGCAAGCCTGTCGCAAGGCATCAACCCTCAGCACTCAACCAGCAAGTGCAGGGGTGTACTGCGTTTTGACAGCTCCTGGATTTGGAGCCCAGTCCCTTGTAGTCTTAATATAATTTAATTTTCAGATTTATTATTGGTTTGTTTTGGGGAGAGGGGTTGTTGTAAGAGTAAGAATGTTTGTAAAATATTTAATTTTTCTTCATGTGATCATTCAGTAAGTACATAATTGCATTTATTGCCGTGCTTCTCCCTAAATCTGTAGAACTGAACATATGCATTGCTACTGTTATTAGAGTTTAAGTACTTGAAGATCATCTCTATTGTTCAGTATTTTTGCAGGTAGAAAATGTCACGTTAATGGTTTTTACTGTTCCGCTTCATATTGTTTGTGTTTTTGCTGTTCCTGCAGGTGAAAATTGCATATGTTAATTTTGTTAATCACTGTTACGTGGACACTGAAGTGGAAATGAAAGAAATCTATGCCAGTAACCATATTTGGAAGTTATTTGAGAATTTCCTTGTTGATATGGCAAGGGTAAGCTTCATGAGTTAGATATCACGGTACAGTAACGGGTGGCAACTGAACTGACAATAACTTTTCTTGGTAAACTTCTTTCATTTTACTAACTATTGTTTTTCAAAGTTGACAGTAGAGTAGGTGTGAGGTTTTTTAACAAGTGGTCATTTCTATGTTATTTATCATAATTTAGCCTGCTAATTACTAGCAGTTTTCTCTTTCTAAAGGGGCATCTCGGAACCCATGTTGCTTTCTCTTTTCTTCCAGAAAAACAAGTTGGGTGCATGTGCAGGGTTGAAAGTCTGTGTGCGTCTTCTGGCAGCTTGTGTTACATGTCATTGTGATGGTGGCTGAAAAAAAACAACCCACATCTGTAATCTTCTTGCTTTACGCTGTTAGTATAGTGAAGATAGGCCTGTTTTTGTCTTTTTGTCTACTGTCACTACATTCTCACCGCTGACGCAAAAAGCAGGTGTAGAGCTATGTTCTTTCAGAATACTAATTCATATATAAACTATAGGCTGCAAGGTGATGGGGCACAGTTAGTACCATAGGTATTTAATTCCTGTGGACCGTAGTGAGCTTCATGGTGTCATTACTTGTTGAATTAAGTTTCAAGTCAGAAGTTGAATTAAGCTTCCACTCCCTGGTATTGTGGAGGCAGAAACCAGGAGAAATCTTGTGACTTGCAGAAGGATAAAATACAATAGTAGAGTCATGAGGGGAAGCTAGTATGACATGATTACAACTTACATGACTTATCCTTTTCTAGGAGGTTAATGTTTCTTGTAAGAGTCTAATATCAATACTAACTAATGGAGTTGCTCTTTCTGCTCAAGACGAAGAACCAAAGTTTTTTGGTGGCTGGTGTACTGTATTTGACCCTTGGTGCTGGACAGGATTTTGGAGATGTTGTAGAGCATGTTGTCATAGTGCATACCTATCTTTTCCCAGTCCACGGTCCATTGCATTTTATAATCCCTAAGTTCTCAGTTCTTGCATTCTTCATTTTGTTGAAATAAAGTAAAAGAATCTCAGTTCAGTCCTGCAGCGGGTATTTACCCCAAAATAATAGTGTGCCACAAAAGAATTTATTTGAAACCTATTGGGAGAAAATACCATGAATTATGGCCAAAAGAAGAATGAATGCAAAGACTTGTGCTGTATGATAAGCATCAGGACCTGTTCATTCCTGTGGGAAAAGAGAACTTATAAATGGTTGGGGGTTTTTGTTGTGTTTTGCTTTCTGGCAACAGGTTAAGACAGGGATGTTTGTCCTCTCTTTTTTTGGTGGTAGTGATTTTCAGCAGTAATAAGATGTCCACAAACTCTGTTTTCATGCTGTCTTGCCTCTCTGGTTGTGTTGTACAGTGAAAGCCCTTCTGGACAAATCAAGCTCATTTGAAAATTAAGATCAGAAACCTCCTTGGAGGGGGATTCTGATTTTGAACTTCTCTGTTTTTAACCCAAGAAATATTTTCTTCAGTTTAATTCCCTTTCTGGTTTGCCCTTTCCTGATGTGTCCTGGCCCTGATCCTCCAAACACAGACTACTACCCTCCCTAGCTCTTGAACGTGAGCAATTTTCTTTGCCCTTGGGCTAGAAGCAGACATATAGAAAAAGGGCTCTGTCCACAGTTCCTGCATGAGCCCTGAGACAAAGTGCACTTTGCCAAATGATGCTGGGGACGGTGGAGCTTGTTTTCACACACCCTTCTTATAAGAGAAATTAGACTCCAGGTCTTCAGAGATGAAGAGTGAGTGTGTTATTAATGCTGTATTTTGTGTGCGTATGCTGTTGGCACAGAGTGGCAAAATGCACTTTTATTTTGCTCCCCTGCAAAGCTCGTAGGGCAGGTGCCTTATTAGTCCTTTTAATTTCCTGGTTGATGGTTGAAAGAACGAAGGAGCATGTCAACAGTGCTCTGGCCTGTCCTGCTCTTCAGCCAGGTCCCTGTGGGTAGCCACATCTTCCAGGGTATTGAGTGTATTTGTTCAGGTTTCGTTTTCTGGGGCCCAGGCAGAGCCCGTGTGTTATAAATGCATCAGTGTTATGTAGCTATCAAGACAGTTAGAATGCTGTCAGCCTCATGAAAGATGTTACAATAGCTTTCAAAGCATTTAGAAAAAGAGCCCTTTGATCCTCTGTGTTCCAGTGAGCTAAAAGGGATGCTTTGGTGTGGGGGGAGGGGAAATGCTTTTCTTTTAGCTGCTACAGATGCCTGTCACTGGGTGAGTTTGTGAGCTTTGAACTTCTTACTAGAGAGCACTAAGGTGGAAGATGGAGTGTGTTATCCTTAGGTTGGATTCTTTACCTTTTTATTTTTTAAAGGAAAAAAAAAAAAAAAAGAGTAACCAATTTTTAAATCTGTTTTTCGATCCAGGAAGGAAATATTTAGTCCCCAGCTGTCATTCTCTTTCAACAACGTGATACATTGCAAAGTAGGCACGAGGCAGATTCATGTATAAATTCAGTTTGCCAAAAGCAGTCGCGCTTTCAAAGACACCCTGTTTCTACAGTTTCTGCCAACCTACTTTCTCCCGTGTATGACTTAAAGCGTTGCGCTAAGCAAAGTGGGTGCTGCCGAAGGAAAGGCTTTCCTCTCCTGCGTGTGGCCCAGCCTGTAAGCCAGCAGCTGTAGTCTGAGGAGGATTAAAGAAAGAGCCAGGATCTGACAGCTGTAAAGGCATCCTGGCTTTCTCCACAGAATTTTTGAAGTATTATTCATGTGAGTTTTGGTCCCAGCGCCTCTTAAGGGGTTTTTAAACACTCCTATCTCAATCTTCATCTCCATTTCATGCATTTCAGGGTTTTATTTCCACAGGGAAACATTTTTCAGTCCCCAGAGGGCAGAGGGATAAGAACAAATGAGAGGATTTCCGAATTCCTTCTGTGCTGGGAATTTTTCAGACGGGTGTTGGAGCAGAGTGGCATCTCCACATATGGCTCTGCTTTTTAGACAAGTGAAGGGGAAAGCTTAAAAGCATTTTGGAATTTAGTTTGGGCAACTTCTGAATTTACCATTTGCACACCATGAATTCACTGTTTGCACAGCTCCCTTTCTTCCCATTGGGACCACAAGTGCTGAACCTCAGAGCTACTGGTTCAAGCCACAATTGGCATGCAGGTTAATTAAAAGCAGAAGAACTTTTTAGTTCTATAAGGTTTTTTGGTTTTTTGTGGGTTTTTTTTTGTTTGTTTTGTTTTTTTTTTTAAGGAAAAAAAAATTGGATTATTAACTGAATCCTTGTTATCTCCATGTGGACTCAGGGTGATGGTGCTGGTGTCATACTTTTCCCAAACCTGAGGGGCTGAAGAGTTTGCTATTTCAGTTTTGTTGCTTCTCTGACCAAAATCTTTCCTTTCCTGGAGTGATAAAAAATGCACTATGTGGGGGCATGACTTGTTTATCTGACACATTTGAGAAAAGCAGACAAGCAAAGCTCCTCAAGATGCCTCATTTTTGTAACTCTTCAGTTATCTTTGGTTATTCCTCTGCCTACCATATGACAGTACTCTACTCAAAATGTTTGTGTTCTCATGAGCTGTATCTTCGCCTGAACATGGATGCTTTTGGATGTCATGTCAGTAACCTTCCTTAAAATGTTCCTGGTGAAACTGCTTTCTTGTAGTGTCCAAGCGTGACGGTGGCACTGTGCAATTAGGGAGCAGATTTGTGCGGTGTGAGATGCAGGTGTTGTGGATTATCCTTCTGCTTCTGTCACTAACTTTTCTCTGTGACTTTAAGCAATGCACTCAACTTCTTCAGATTCTGTTTCCCACCCATAAAGTGATGTAATGCCCCACAGAGCTTCATGATTTTGTGTTAAATGCTCATATAGTAATGTGAAGGCTATAAACAAAATGAATTCGGTTCACAAATAGATCCCCTAGAACATTATAGTAGTCTGTGCCTTGCATAGGTGAAAGAGAGAACAGCTTTGCCTTTCATTTCTTGAAACACGACTAGAACTGCTTATTTAAAGGCTGTTGAAGAGGTAATATGAGTCTAACCTGTATTTCTTCTTATCAATGCTTATAAATATTTTGTGGGCAGGTGTCAAGAGGATGAGACCAGGCTCTTTTCAGTGCTGCTCAACAACAGGGTGAGGGGCAATGGGCACAGACTGAAGCACAGGAGGTTTCATCTGAATATGAGGAGAAACTTCTTTACTCTGAGGGTGCCAGAGCACTGGAACAGGCTGCCCAGAGAGGTTGTGGAGTCTCTTTCTCTGGAGACATTCAAAACCCATCTGAACACATTCCTGTGTGGTCTGCTCTGGGTGAACCTGCTTTAGCAGGTGGGCTGGACTGGATGATCTCCAGAGGTCACTTCCAACCCCAACCAGTTCTTATTTGTCTGGTCTTGCCTTTCTCTGGCTCCCTGCAGGCTTCTTTTGAGTACTCTCCACACTGACCTGTGCAAAGTGAACATGACTCTGTATAGATGTTCACAAATTTTGAAAAGAAGTAAAGAAATACTGAAGGCTGTGATCTACCTCAGTAATTTTTTGCTTTGTTTAAGCACGACATCTTTATGCAGCAACAAACTTTTAGTGTTGTACCAAAGGGGGTCTTCAGGAGTCTTTTGTACAAATCTTCCCACATCCTCCCACCATTTAATCATCCTTCTGTGCTCCAGAGTTGTCCCAGTACCATCCATTCTCTTCTTTCATTGTTTTTAGTTTGTCTTTTGTATTTTCCCCATGTGGCTTTTCTAAGCAATGCTGCCTTTTTAGTTCACAATCCTAAAGGCTGTTGGTATTGACTAGGCTATTTAGTTTCTTTCCCTCTTTTTTTAAACATTTTTCCTGCAAATAGGCTTTACCTTCACCACCTATTTGTGGTGACTGATTGTAATGAGAAGTCAAACATTACATGAAATCTTTCTAACCTAAGGTTTTATGTCTTATCTGTCTCTAAAGCCTCTTCCAAACAGCCTCACAATGGGAGTAAAGGCCCATTTTCTTCTTGAATCTGTCTAAATGTGTAAGTGGCATGCAATGTGCTGACTTAGGGAGATCCTTTTTTCATGGTGTGGAAAGAATAGACAGCCAGCCAGAAAGAGCTTGTTCAGAAGAGAAGGGCATTCAAAAGACAACATGGACCTCTCAGAAGAAAGATTAGCTATCACAAATGCAGCTTGAACTCTAAGATAGTTATCTCTGATAGATTTTGTATAAAAATAATTTGTCTTTGTATTAAGAAGAAATATTACATGTGTTATAAGAAACACGAAATAGTAAAGCTTGCTTATTTAAAAGAATGCCATCTCATCACCTCATTCTTCCCTGTAGGTTTGTAACACAACCACAGATCGTAAACACGCGGACACATCTCTGGAGAAATATGTCACTGAGCCTGTAATGAACATTGTGAGTGGCTTCTTCAATTCGCCATTTTCAGATAACAGCACCAGCCTCCAGGTAAGGAATAGAGACACAGACAAATATATAATTCAGACCATTAATGAGGTACCTTCTGTTGCCCAGATAGGAATGCTGTATCTTTACATCCTCCTTTAACTTCTCTGTCCTGTCTCATGCCACTGGCTAGCAGCTTAATTCCTCTTTAGAACACTCTTAATTTTTACCACTTACAGCTCTGAACCAGTAGACAGCACAAAATGGTCAGATTTACTCCTGGTTCTTGTGAATTCATTGGAGAATATCCTTGCAGAGTAATGGTCTGTCTTTGTATGAGAAAAATGCTGTCTCCTATGACAAAAGGGATGTATGCCTGCAAACTGGGAAGACTCATCTGTCTTTCTGCCCTGTACTTGTATTTGCTTCATATCTGTGGCATTTTGAGGAAAAAATGTGTGATTTGGCCTTTTTAGGGGTGCAGCATTGATTCCTGTTCCCCCAGTCCTGAAGAGTAAAGAGAATTTAATGGAGTTGTAACTTGACTCTACAAGATGAAAACCCTTTGTATGTGGTTTGTGTTGTGTCAGACCCAAGGGCAGTTGTGAGGAGATTCTAAAGGGTAAAATTCCATGTTTATGTTTTTGATTTCAGACACACCAGCCTGTTTTTATTCAACTGCTGCAGTCTGCTTTTAGAATTTACAACTGTACCTGGCCAAATCCAACACAGAAAGCCTCAGTGGAGTCATGTATCAAGACTTTGGCTGAAGTGGGTAGGTGTCAGGTTTTACTTTCATTATTGTTCTCTGTGTTTTATGATCAGACTTACTTGAGGTTGAACAGCTTTCAATTTGACTCTACTGTCCTGAAATTGTGACAGTGGTGATTTCAGAAATCCCACTTTCTGAGGCTCAGTTATTCTTCCTTTTATAACCTATGCAAATCTGTCCCATCAGATGGGTTGTTAGGTGAAACCTGTAGGTCAGAGAGATGTTTGCCAAGTGAATGATAGTTGTGATATTAAAACACAACATAAGCTATGAGAAAACCAGGGCATTTCTAGTCATGCTGGGCTCCATTTGCACAAGATGTAGACAGCAATGCCTAGAAATCGTACATTGGAGAACATCAACCACTTTTTCCCTTGGTTCCTGGGAGATGCATTTGTTATTGTCAGTCACAGTCTTGGTCTTGTTCAGGTTTTGTCCTGTCAGGGAGCTGGGGGTGGAAACCACCGTTTTGCCATTCCATAGCTTTTCCATATACTCCTCACCATCAGGCCCGATCATTTACTGCTGCTACACAGTCAGCCTTGTCAGGGGAATAATGCCTTGCACTGGCACTGAGACTGAATTTGGCTCTCATGGCAGCTAATAAGTTACATGTGTTCAAATAAATTCAAATACCATGTTAAAGTGAAAGATTTAAAACTTTGTCTCTGAAAATATAAAATAGTCTTTACCAGTATGTAGCTAAGTCTGGCAAAAGTTCATTCTTAAATTAAATTTCTGTGAATATGATTTTAAAGTCTTCTCCCATGACAGAAAAAAAAGGATTATTCAATATAGTTTCTAAAAGTCAGTCATTCTGATGACTTGTAGAGTAAGGTCCTGCTCAGTGTGAGTGAAAACAAAGTAGAGACACATACATAGAAACTGGCCAAATTCTGTTGTTGATGCAATGTTCAAAAGTTTCAATAAATAATGATAAAACAATATGAGAGGGTCCCTGAACCAATTGCAGCATCTGGAGCATTGCAACAAACAAATCTAAATTTAGATGTTGGAGTAGCTTTACAGGAGTATAATTTAACATTTCAGCCAAAACGTCTCATTAACTTTTTGTGTGAATAGAATAAGCAGTTACCTAAAAAACTTAGCAACCTTCAATTGTTTCATTTGTTTTGCAAATTATTTAATTATGGGTCCATCTGGCAAGAGAACTTGGGAAGCTGAAGACATTTTATTTCTTTTATGCTATAGCTACTATAGTCTCAAATAAAGCTCTAACCCTATAAATCCCTGTTTGTTTAACACTTAGGAAAGAGTCATCAGTAAATTACTTCCTTTGGGAGTCTGGGGAAAGGGGGAATAAGTAGGGCAGGTGAGAGTATTTTTGAGACTGAGCATGGCCTGTGTGTGCTTCTAGACAGCTCGGTGTCTTCACGTTGGTAGAGCTACATCTAAAATCACATTCTAGGTCAGAGAGGTCACTGTGTTATCTTACAGAATCACACAAAATCATATAATATTAGGGACTGGAAGGGATCTCAAAAGGTCATCTAGTCCAATCCCCCTGCCAGAGCAGGAACGCTTAGATGAAGTTACACAGGAATGTGTCCAGGTGGGTTTTGAATGTCTCCAGAGTAGGAGACTCCACAACCTCCCTGGGCAGCCTGTTCCAGTGCTCTGGCACCCTCACGGTGAAGAAGTTTCTTCTGAAATTTAAATGGAACCTCCTGTGTTCCAGTTTATACCCATTGCCACTTGTCCTATCATTGGTTATCACCGAGAAGAGCCTGGCTCCATCCTCGTGATGCTCACCCTTTATATATTTGTAAACATTAATGAGGTCACTCCTCAGTCTCCTCTTCTCCAAGCTAAAGAGCCCCAGCTCCCTCAGCCTTCCCTCATGAGGGAGATGCTCCACTCCCTCACCGAGGTGAGGGTATTTGGAGACACTTGAGCATAGTACCAAGACAGTCAAGCTAAACTCATCCCCACAGCAGCCTGACAGGGAAGTCTGAGTCACCTTAATGGGACTGATAGATCCAGCTTCTTGGCCAGGTGCCCCAGCATGTGAAAGGGCTGGTGGTGTTCAGTAGGTAACCTTCTGTGTGCTGCTTGTTCCTGGGGGAGCCAAGGGGAAAGCCCAAATGCAAGGCATGGCTGACGGCTGGAGTCCTCTCTTTTGTTTCGTTCCTTTTTCTGTTTTATGGAGATGGTTTACAGATTTTTTAATTTATTTTTTTTAAATGGAGATGGTTTACAGTTGTTTTTCTGTAAGTATGCTCCGGTGCTGTTGTGTGCACAAATGCAAGCACGTTGCAAGAAGAGCCAGAGGCCATGTATGCATTTGCAAAGAGCAGGTTTTATTTTAGTTACCTCTCTACTGGGGGATCTCTGAAGTCACACCTAAGCTCCCAGGCAGAGGTGACACAAGTGGGGATGCAGGCATTGCAGTAGTTCAGCCCTGGTAAGAAGATCACCGGATCTTCTGAGCTCGCCTGTATTTCAAGGCTTCAGGCAGACGCAGCTTCCCGCTCGTTCTCACAACAAAGCAGGAATCTCAGACATAGTGATAAAGTGCCTAGAGTTTCGCACAGGCCTATGTTATCTAACATCTCCTCTCTCATTCTACTCATCAAGCACACCACCTCAGTAAAACAGTTTGTGTGATGTATGTGCTTTTCTACAGACAGCTGCATGTCACTTGAGCGTGTTTATATTTAACCAACCTCCTCGCCAATCTTCCCATATATTCCCATACAGCTGTCCTGTAAGTCCAACCTTCTTGCTGCTCTGGTGTCCCACCTGTGGGACCCCAGCCATGCCCTGGGCACTCTCAGACATGGCAGAGTGGAGCTGAGCTGCCGGTGAAGGGCATCACCCTGTGTCTTCCTCTGGGACCTCCCTCAGAAGCAGCCGGGCAGGGAGTCTGAGCATCACCTGGGGGTGCCACGGGCCTCACAGCCTCTGAGCTGCCCCCTGAACATGCGCAATAGCCTGCACAGCGCTGGTTTCCTTGTCCACGTCATAGTAACTGTTAAAGGCTTCATCACTAATATTAAGCATGGTAAAATTTATTGTGTCGTGTTAGCAAATTGCCACACGTTTTTATTTGATGTTTTGTTTTGACAGCGCAGAAAGGGAGTGTAATGGAACAGGTGAGGGGGATTTCCCTGAAGACCAAGTTAGCCAGAGCAGAAGTGGAAGCAGAGTTTTTAACAAACACCCCGGTGCAAAAGTTTGGTTGGCTAGTGGAGTTTACCCAGTGGTGATATTCAGTATTTTTAGGCATGGTGTTGAACATGTCTTGCCTGGACTAATTGATTAGGCCTGCTCTGCTCAGCTGAAAGCTTTGGAAAATCTGCCCCAGCTGGGGGTACCAGAGGCTTTTAAAATCAAGGCCCTTTTTGGATTACAGTGCATGTCCGGTGCCTTTCTTTATCAGGTGTTCCACCGCACAAAATGGTGGTTCTCTTTGAGTAGACAGAGATTTCTTCCATAATACAAACAGGGCAGCCTTTTTTGCCTCTTTTGCTGGCTGTGTATGTGGACCCGGTTTGGATTTTGGCTAGGCATCTGTGAGCACTCTTCTGCCTTTTTTTTGACTTGAGAGTCTGACAGCTTTAATGTTAGGGCCTTCATGTTTCACAGCAGGGTTTTAAAAAAAAACTCTGGAAAGATTTTGCCTGTATCAGAGAGACAGAGTATTGGATAGATTTACAGCAGGGACCAAAGACTTTTGATGGAAAATAAATGTAGTATAGAGTTGAAAGAACAAACATGATTTTTTTTATGTGTCATAGCCCTAGATTTAGAAATGTATCTCAGGAGGAAGAAAGATCATACACAGATTTCCCAAGATATCAAAGTTCCGTATAATAATGCACTTGTAAAAGACCCATTTCAGAGCAAGTTTAAGCAACATACATTCTGCTCAGTGCTTACTAGTTTGTTGCTGGCAGGTGGATGTAAGTTTTGCCTCAGGAGCTTAAGATCATTACATCTGTCTTCTTATGAGCACTGTAAGACTGTGCATTATCTTCCAGGTCAACAAAAGGATATGTTGCAGAAGCTAATTTCTTATAGCCCTAGTACTTCAACTCCACTTGACCACCAGGGAAAAACTTCATAAGCTTTTCAGGCTTCACTTGCTGCTTTGTCTCCAGGCAGTTGTCTGCCTCTAGTTCAGCAAGAATCACAGAGGCTTGCTTGTCTTCAGCAGAACCCGCTGTGGCTCCAAGAGATTTGGAACACACAGATACCAATGTGCATCCAGTTTCTATTGCCCAGTAAACGTTTGGCTACCTGGTATGAATAGAAACACAAAAGAATAGATGTACATTAATGTGGCTTGTTCATACAGATTTCTGAAGTAGATTATTGCAGTAACAAAAATTAACACATTATGCATAGATCACTTTTGCTTTGCCTACATTACATAAGACTGATATTTTGCTTGAAAATATAGTCCAAAAAATGAATGATCAAAACAGCTTCCATCTCGCTGATAAAATAGCTATAAATGAAAAATGTTTAAAGGCCCCCTAATCTTTGTGAAAACAGAGGAACTAAGATGTCTAACAGTTTAATTTATTTCAAATGAATTCATTATCAAAGGACTTTCAGTTCCTACATTTTATAATCTTTTCAAGATTGAGAAGGGCCAGTCTCAAAGTTTGCATTTTAAACCATCTACTGTCTCTCCATTTGGTAAAATTGGGAAGTATCACCTGTCCTCACAACGAAAAACCTGGATTGCTTATCTTAAATTCTATTGGAGCAGGGTCTTTCTCCCAGGGCTCACCAGTCTTTCAGCACCCATGAAAAGAACTGTCCTTGCTTCTTAATGAAGTGGTGGTTCTTATTTCTTCATCCTGGAACATCAGTTTTCCTTTCTGTTACAGGGGGAATCTAGTTGTATTATATTCTTTTCTCTGTAGCATCCATTAGCTTTCTCCCTTATGTTTTTGCAACTTGTATCTCTGATACTGTGTTTGTATTCCAAGGATGTAGCATGTGTATGGCTGTGCTGTTACCACCAATAATGAAATAAGTGGAATTTCCCAGATGAATAAATAGTGGCAGATAGGAACCTGCATGTTGTTAGACTATTTCTCTTGGCAGACCCTTTGAAAAAATCTGTTAGCAAGCCAAACTACATTAGTCATTATCAGATTATACTCTAGGATGCTGTGCAGGAGAAGCAAAAGGAGAATCCTTGTTTCTATCCTACAAAATTGGATGTGAGTCCTGTGAGATCGCCATTTCGTGAGTTCAAAACTGGAAGAGGTACAGCAGAAGTACTACTGTGATGGTCAGGAGAAAGGAGAACTCTATTACAAGAAGAGACTGCAGGAACCCCACGTGTTTTGCCTGGCAAAACAAAGGTCTGTGTTTTCGCTCTTTAGAAGTACTTTGGAAGATAAGTAGTCAAGAAGAAGGGACATTTAAGCTGAAGGACAGTGCTGACATAAATTACACTAGGTTTTAAATAGCCTAAATAAATTTAGATTGTAAATCAGAGGTTTGAAACCAACTTTGGAAGGATGTCCTTGGTCAATGGGCCAAGAGAAAATTGGGGGGGGGGAGAGATGGCAGAAAAGCTTCATTTTAAATGGGGCTCAATACATTTTTCAAAAGATGTTAAAGAACATGGGTTGTCTGTAACAGAAAGCAATGGTCTGAAGAAGCAGTGAAGTACTTTCAAGTTGAATATTTATTGCCCAGTTTCAGATCACCACTACCCCTTTGAACAAAAAACTCTTCCTGTGGTGCTTCTTGATCATGCTTTTATGTCCTCTGAAGCCCTTGCCTTTCTCCTGACAAACTACAAGCATTTTATTGCTTCTTTGGAATTACTGTGCATATTTAAATGTCTGTATAGATGAACTTTCCTATAACAATTTTTCCAGCCCTGAAAATACTTTATTTCACTTCCCATATGAGTTTTTAAATCTTTTTTCCATTTTATAAAAAGCTAGACCTTCATTTTCAATTTTTAGTTCAAATAAAATAATTATCCCGTTGTTACTTTTTTGACAGCAAGAAGAATACATTTCAGATGAAGCACATATTTTATTCTATTTTAACTGTTTGTGTTTCCCTAATTGCAAGAAAAATTCAATGATGATCTTTTTACAGACTGATAAATATTTTAGCATAGATTTCCTGTTGTAAAAAAACCATTCAAGTGAAGGGTACAAGATTGGCAGGCTTGTGTCTTGTCTACACAAAGCTTTCATTTCCCTTAAAAAGTCTTGCTGCTGCTAGCATTAGTGTCTCTCCATCCAAATGTATTTGTTAAGCAGTCGGTAAATGATTAAGGAGCTGGAGGGACTGATTTATGGAGCAAAATTAATTGAACTAAATATGCATCGCTCCATTAAGTGACAACTGGGAAGTGTGGAAGAACATGATATAGCTGTCTGCAACTACCAGAGGGGCGTAAACAATGAGAGTAAAGGCTTCACACACAGGTACAGCTTGTGGCTTTTTCGTGACCCGGATGCCCATCATGCTCCACCTTAAGGCACTTGAAGGGGTGAAAAGCCTGCCTGTCCCTCAGAAAACCCACACTGGGGATGGCTTAGAATAGTGCAAAATCTACTAAATAACTCTGAAGCCACAAAATACTGTTGAAATGCGGTATTGTTTCACATCATTGTCAGTGACATGGACAGTGGGATGGAATGCCCACTCAGCAAGTTTGCCCACAACACCAAGCTGTGTGGTGTGATCAGCGCTCTGGAGGGGAAGGGATGCCATCCAGAGGGACCCTTGACAGGCTTGAGAGTTGAGCCTGTGCAAACCTCAGGAAATTCAACAAGTCCAAGTGCCAGGGCCTGCACATGGGTCAGGGCAATCCCAAGCACAAATACAGGCTGGGTGGAGAATGGAATGAGAACAGCCCTGAAGAGAAGGACTTGGGGGTGTTGGTTGATGAGAAGCTCAACGTGAGCCAGCAGTGTGCACCTGCAGCCCAGAAAGCCAACTGCATCCTGGGCTGCACCAAAAGGCACATGCCCAGCAGGTCAAGAGAGGTGATTCTGCCCCTCTACTCCACTGTAATAAGACCCCACCTGAAGTCCTGCATCCAGCTCTGGGGCATCCAACGTAAGAAGGACATGGACCTGTTGGAGTGAGTCCAGAGGAGGGCCATGAAGATGATCAGAGGGCTGGGAACACCTCTACTATGAAGACAGGATGAGAGAGTCAGGGTTGTTCAGCCTGGAGAAGAAAAGGCTCCAGGGAGACTTTCTAACAGCCTTCCAGTACCTAAAGGGGACCTACAAGAAAGCTGGAGAAGGACTTTTTACAAGGGCTTGTAGTGACAGGACAAGGCGTAATGGCTTTGAACTGAAAGAGGGTAGATTTAGATTAGAAATAAGGAAGAAATTCTTCACCATGAGGATGATGAGGCACTGGAACAAGGCTGCGCAGAGAAGCTGTGGATGCCCCATCCCTGGAAGTGTTCAAGGCCAGGCTGGATGGGGCTTTGAGCAACCTGGTCTAGTGGAAGGTATCCCTGTCCATGGCAGGGGGGCGGAACTAGGTGATCTTTGAGGTCCCTTCCAATCCAAACCATTCTATGATTCTGTGATATACTACAAAAGCAAATGGAGTGAAATTTAAAATTAGGTAGCACACTAGGTGGGATTATCAAAGAGATTGGCAACCTTCCCTATGGCAAGACATATTACTCTGAGGAATGGGCTTCCAAGGAAAATTACAGGCAACGGCTACTTCCTGGAAATCCTTAGTACTAAATTGATCCTAAGACTCATGTAGGCAATATAGTGAAAGGACAGTGTTTCAACAAGCATTCCTGAAATAGGTACTTTTACTTCCAATTTCTGTGCTTCCATGAAGACAACTACATGCAGGTAATTTAACAAAATACATCTCAGCCCATTTCAGCTCTTCTGTTGGCAGTTGGACGATGCTCTTGGGATTTCAGTGGAGTCCAGCTCACTCCTAGAGAGCAGCTTGATTTATAGCTGCTTGATCCTCCACATCAGTGTTGCCCTTTTCTTTTGAGTCCCCATCTCAGAGTACTTTTTCATAGCAGGGTGCCCTAGGTAGGAGCTGGGCAGTATATAAGGCTGTGCTGTACCCTCCATGCAAGGCAGAATTTACCTTAGCTGATGAAACTTTGAAGTCCATCATGATAAGAATCCTGCTAGATACCTGTGGTTCCGGTTTACACACAGCCACGGAGCGTACTTTCTTCCCAAGTTCACTAGCCAGATGAAAGACTGAATTTTACCCCCTCCTGGCTTCTTTGTCTGCAACTCTAACCCTATTTTGCAAGTTTGAGTGCTGTCCAAAAGTATTTCTAAAGTGGAACAAAAATAAACATGCTTTTAAATATTTTATGTTCATACTTTAAGGGAGATTGACACATTTTGAAGAGGAAAGCAGCCTACAACACCTAAATTAAAAATAAATATTTATGTTCACATTTGTTCATCAGCTTTCTCAAATGTAAAAATATGTTTCATGTTGTTTTAAATAATGAAATGTGAAACAAATGAAAGATAAACTTTCTACAAGCTGCAAAGAAATAAGAAGACAAAGGCTTTGTTTATAGCTTAGACTTCAACAGTGCCCTTTGACAACCAATGCAAATCTTAATTACAAATGGAATTATACATATAAGAACTGTTCAAAACAAAGGAGTATTTTTTTCTCTCTCTTTCTGGTTTTCTTTGTGATAGTTTTAATTAGCTGCAACGCTTTGAACAATCATAGTCCTTGACTGCTCCTTAGACACTGATGGAAGTTGTTAACTTCAAATGGCATCTACAGGACTGCAGAAGTCTGGGTTTTCCTCTGAACAATATGCTCCCCATTGCTAAATTTATTCCTGGATATATCAGGATTCTGCATACATACTACTTAACTGAGAAGTAAGCATTGTCCAATAACATTCCAGTGACTGACATTAGGACACAATAAATTGGATTAATAGGCTGTAGCACCCTACCCACACTGGCAGAACTTTAATGGATTTCTGTAATAAAGTAAGCAGCAACAGGGCAAATGTGTTCTGAAAAATAACCCGGTCAAATAATATGGAAAAACAGTCATTAGAAATAATGGCCAGCCATACATGGTATTTTCCTTATGATAATCAGGAACCTTGCCTTCAAAACCAATAGAGAGTGGAAAGGAAAAGTCAGTTGCCAGTGTGGAAACTGGTGGACATGTGCTGCAGAGAATTTGTATACAGTTGTGGGGAAATGTGTCTTCCCATCTTGGACCTAAGCAATTTTATTTTTTTTAATTCCCTGTGGGAAACTGTTTAAAGTACCTACCAGAAATGGAATATGAGCCCTCTCTTCCATCCCAGTGAAACAGCCTAACTGGGAGGTGGAGGCCCTGGTCCTGCATCAGGAGACACCCTTGCAGTGGGAAGAGAGGAGGGTGCCCTGCACCCGCGAGAGCTGTCAAAGGGACGAGGACAGGCATGAACAACACTCTTGCTGTAGTCTGTGAGATGGGGGATTGAGCAGTCACAGCTTAATTCAGGTTTATCATAAATGCTGCCATTACAGTATAGTATTTGGGGTGAGGAGAAAGTTTCGGCCTGGGACGCATGACTTTCTGTGCTTGGCAGCACGCGAGCCTTCATTTGTCAGAGCTGTTTGCCTGGCTCTGCATGTACTCCTGTGGGGCTGGGGACATCAGCTGTTTGGGAAAGAATGGCATCTCTTAACTTCGCAAGTTCAGGACTTAAAGTTGTTTATGTTGTAAGAACTGGGAGTGAAGGGTGGAATACTTTTGATGTCTTCTGCTGCTGTGGCAAGTGTGCGCGTTAGTGCAGCATGGGGGAAAAATGCCTCGGAGAAACATTGTGCAGAACTGTCAATGTGGGCTGATACCTTTTTAAAAATTCACCTTCTTTCAATAAGGAAAACGAGTTATTATTCATCATTATTAAAAATGAACTACAACTGATGCTCAATTTTACTTCTAAGTTTTTATTAAACATAAACTGTGCTGTGGAAATCAAGTGAAATGACACAGAATACAAAGCCTAATCACTGGACTGTGACCTAATCTTTCAAACAGGGATATCAGTGGTAGTTTATCAGTGGATGCCCTGTAAGAATTTTTGCAAGTTTTTCCCCAGGTTTGTTTTTTTTTTTTTTTCCTCTGATATTCTCTCTTTAGTCACTTCCTACCCCTCAAGTCTAAAAATAATAATAATTAAAAAAAAAAATTAAACTATTGGTTGTTTGGGGGGGGTGGTGGGGGTGGTGGTGGTGGTGTTTTTGTTTGGTTTTGTTTGGGTTGTGTTTTTTTGTTGGTTTTTTGTTTGTTTGTGGTGGTGGTGGTGTTGTTTTTAAACTATAGATTAAGCTATTGCATGTTTATTCACTATTGATTATATTGCATTGGCATCTGGGAACCCTATGGTTCAACAACCCTGGCTATGTAAGAAACCAAAGGGAAAGAGAAGGCAGCCTTTTTCAAATTTAATTTGTATGCACTTGGTTTCTCAAGGTCTTTGCAAGAGAAATACTCAGAAAAGCAACAAATAGCACTTTGGATAAATTGGCCAAATGTGCATACATCCACTAGAAAGAATTTTTTAATTTACTTCTGAATAGCATAAAAACTAGCTGTTGAAATAATAATGCATACTCTTTTTGTTACACTTATTAATATCTCTGGATCTGGATTTTTTTAAAGTTAGTAAAGAAAAAAACAGATGTTTGTATGTATGAAAATATACACTGGAAATGATCCTTATCTAATTTAAAGTGATACACCATGCTTTCTTTAACTATTATTATAGCTGATTCCTACCAGCTTAGATTTTGATCCTTATTTTAAAAACCTGTTGAAGTGAGATTCGTCCTGCCCCTTAACCTCAATAGAATCAGGGTTTTGCATACCATGATCTTCCTAACATTTTCAAGCTTTTGCCACTGTCAATTTCTTCTGTCTTCTTCCTTTTAAAGCAAAGAACCGTGGGATTGCAATTCCAGTGGATTTGGACAGCCAGGTCAATACCTTGTTCATGAAGAGTCACTCTAACATGGTGCAGAGGGCAGCCATGGGATGGAGAATGTCAGCCCGCAGTGGACCTCGTTTTAAAGAAGCTCTTGGTGGGCCTGCCTGGGATTACAGGAATATTATAGAAAAACTACAGGTACAAAACCAGCAAATGCCTTGGGCAGTACTTGTGGTAGTGCATTTATCTGGTATGTGTTAAAAAACAGAGATTCATTGCATTTTTAGTGCTGGATTACAGCAGCCCTGCACTTCTACGTTTGGGGAGTGGAAGGCTCAGATCTTCTTTGGTGTCTGTTCACAGTGAAGCCAATGTGGGGGGCCTTTTGATCCATGATCTAAATTTGGCTCTTACAGAAGTCAGGAGAGAGGGGTAGGAAGTATGTTCTTTTCCTCAAAGTGGTCCACAGAGAAGGATCTCCTTTCTGCCTTGTCATGATCGTACATCCTGTTTTGGCTGCAGAGGAGATACTGGTGGTTTTAGAAGCCATTATGTCAGATTTGTGTCAACGGAGAATACCTACGAGGTGGAGATCACCTTGTGCGTGTAGTGGTTAAATTACATCAGGAGTTTATGAACTAAGAAAACAGCAGGACCCACACAAATAGAGGAGCCCTAAATACCAAGGAAGCAACACTGATACACTGACACCACGTATGACAAGCAGTGTTTTTCCAGCACACCATCATCCTGACTCTTGCGGGGTGTTTTGTAGGCATCGCTGCAGAGGAGAAATTTGAAATAGAACAGCAAAGTAGAGAGTAATGGGCACCTTCCCCCTCCTTGAGGAGTGGTAGGAAGAAAGGCATGAGGTTGCTTTACTGTTACCTGGGTTAACGTGGGCTCTGGCTGTCAGAAGTGGATCAAGAAGCCCATCAAGCAGCAATGTTTTTCTATTTTTCTTGGCCAGACATAGTTATGAATGACATTCTTCTTCTTTTTCCCTAGGATGTAGTGTCCTCCTTGGAGCAACAGTTCACTCCCATGATGCAAGCTGAATTCTCAGTACTGGTTGATGTGCTGTACAGTCCAGAACTTCTTTTTCCTGAGGGGAGCGATGCCAGAATAAGATGCGGTGCTTTCATGTCCAAGTAAGTGGTGTAAGGAGAAGGCCTGTTTGCTGCTTTGGAAAAGATGGCAGGGACTTAAAATTTTCAACAGCACTTACCTCTGATTTTCAACAGTGACTTAAGCCTGTAAGTGTCTTTAAGTTCATACTGAAAGCTTAAACTGAGGCCTTTTGCTGCATGTTTTATGTTTCTCAGCAGTTTAGGAGTCTGGAGAGGAGTACAAAGAGAGATTGCTTGCCTAGAAATTGAATGTTAGTAGCTTGTTAAAACTGTGACAGGCTCAACCTACTTCTCTTTTCTTAATGGTAAGTTTCTCCAACTCTACAGCAGAAACAGAGTTTACATGGTAGAATTTTCAAGAATTCGCTGTGAGGCAGAGTGGGCTGCTCAGGGCTGGATATTTTTTTGTAAAGCAAATAAATCTTTTGGTTTTAAAATGCCAACAGCTCTTTTAAGAATACATTTCACTTGCACCTCTACCTGGTGTTGAATTATTAGATGTTTTATTTGCAGTCTGTGCATTGGAATAGAGTCCTGACATTTTTTTATTAGTCCCCAAGTGAGATGCCCTCGCTGTCCTTGAGAAACTATAATTCAAACAGAGGTAATTTGGGGGAAATGAACACATTTGGCAGATCTCCTGATTCCTTGGCTTTTTGCATATTCTACAGAGGTAGTGTTATAACAATATATATGTTTAGAAAAAATTAAGTTAAATTTTGAGCTTTTCCCATCCCATCCCCTCTGTCCAAAGTCCCTTAAAAGTCAGTATCAAATCAAGTTGAGGGCTGCTGGATGTGGCCCATGCAATGCAATAAACAGTTTTCTGCTTTATTTAATTAACTTCCATGGCAAAGGACTGCTTTGCAGAGCTATGCAGAAATCCTGAGATAAAGATTTACTTCTTGAAAAATACTGTTAGTATGACAGACCTGAGAGCTGCATTGTTTTGGACTCACAGCTCACGAAACTGGTGAAGATGACAGTGGGAGTGTCCTGCATGGTGTCTCCACTGAGCCCAGGGTGGTATTAGCATGCTAATCCCTATAGGTATTTAAACGACATGTAGATGTGGCACTTAGGGACATGGTTTAGAGGTGGACTTGGCAGTGTTAGGTTTATGTTTGGACTTGATGATCTTAAAGATCTTTTCCAACCTAAAAGATTCTGTGATTGTAACTTAGCAGTGATCTAAATATCATCAGTTCTCTTGGGTTACAGAGCGCTGGTCTAGCTGATGCAGTGTCAACCCTCCTGGCCCTGTTTTGGGTGACTGGGATTTAGGACCGTTAATGGTGCCGTCTTTCAGTGTAAATTGGTGGACACAGTGCCTTTGCTGTATGCTGATCCTAGGCCATAATTTGCTGAACACCATAAGCCATCACTGGTACTGAAGGAGAAAAAACCTGTCCAAGGCCTTCAGATTTCCTCCCCACTTCCATTTTCACAAAGTTTCTCCAGCAATGAGGTGAACCAGCACAAGGACCTGCCCTGCACAGAGACAGAAAGGCTTCTTCTGGTATTGGCTTAAGTTCCCATCGCAGTCGTAGCTGGAGTCAGAAATGTACCTTGTTTTCTGACTTGAAAAAGGCTTGTAAAGTTGTTGTGCAAATGTAAACAACGGCTATCTGTCATCCAAATGGCTGAGCTTCTGAACACCTCCATGTAAGGTTTTTGGGGATCCTTTTGGCTGGATGCCATTTGCTAATTATGTAATAATATATTATAACCACCATAAAAGTTGGAAGCTGTAAAGGTTGTAGCTTCTGAAGTTTGCAAGATTCATGGTGAACATTGGTTACCTTTAAATAAAGATTAAAGTAAGTTACCTTTAAATAAAGGAAGGATGAAGTAGCAAGTTTGGATCTTAATCTGGAAGCACTCATAAAAAGTGGGTGTAGAATTCTGCCTTCTGTATGGGCAGTAAGATATGCAAATTGACAAAAAAAACTCACAACACCTTGAAAGTCTCATTTCCTTTTTAATTATGATTTCTCTCGTCTAATTTTATTTCCTTTCCTTGAGGAAAAATATAGTGACAGGCAATTTTTGCATAAAGAAGTTGTATAATAGTATGGCTTAGCAACAATGTGCAATGCTATTTAAGTTTTAATATTTTACTTTAAGGTTGATTAATCACACAAAGAAGCTGATGGAGAAAGAAGAAAAGCTCTGCATTAAAATTCTTCAGACATTACGAGAAATGCTTGACAAGAAAACTAACTTTGCGGAAGAGGTACTGCTACCATTTTAGTATTAAATATAGAACTAATAGCATGGTATTAAAATGTTTGCTCTTGGACAGTAACAGAATCTGACATGACTTCAATTTTGCACATGTTTTAGAGATAATGTGGTGTCTTAGGAACAATGTGGTACAGCAGAAAGTGAAATTGGAACCAAAGACACTATCTGCCTTACACAGATAGTTTTGTATCAGAGACTTGACAGGAGTCAAGGCAAGGAAGGTGAATTAGCAGTGGCGAGTATTACTATGTATGATTATTAGATTTTGGATATCCTGTATTTCTGTAGACTAGTCTTCTTATGTCATACTTGACATTATCTGTCATAAAATCAATTGGAAATATAGGAATTTTTAATTGCAAATGTACAGTTTTTCCCTGCTGCCTGTGATGCCAGACTTTTGTACTCCATATGTGTAAATGTGTGATGAAAATATGTAATGTTTAAGCAGAGCTGCCAGTTTTGGGGAGAAGTGGCATAGCCTGTACTCTCTAAGTGTCTAATTTTTTCTTTCACTCCTCTTTCTCCCCTTATTGCCCAGTTTTCTCTTGCAAAACCAAGTTTTTCAAATAGCTCTTTCATCTTGCCTGTGCCTTTGGTTATTAGTAGCTGGATTCGGATTTACATGTCAGCTATCCCTTCTTTTTGAACTTGATCCCTGTGCCTTTTGTGTGGTTTCTGCTTAGCAATATTTCTGAGTATTCCCCAAATTATTTCACTATTATTCACTCTTAAATCTGATTCATAGAGCTATTATCTAATCTTTCAGTGCCGTCATGTTCATTTGTTCACAGCTGACATGTTTAGGCAAGTATCTTCATGGGTTTCACTTTACCTTGAAAAAAAAATACCGATTACAACCCAGTGTTGCACTGTTTCATTGTCGTCTTAGGCTTTTACACCAAAATATTTTCAGATGTCTAAGTAACAGCAGTTATTCATGTTATTGTACTTGGCAAAATTATCCACCTTTCAGGTATACCAGCTATGAGATTCAAAGTTAACCCCAATCTAGCCTTAAGAAAAACAAAGTCTGTGGTGGTTAATATGCCTGTTTCTGGGTGTTAGAGATTTTACTTTTCAAGTTAAATGTTTTGGTCCTGTTGTATGATATGCTAAAGTACCAACACACCCTCTTTTCTTTTATGATAGATGAACCATATATTGGAAATGGGAAGTGTTCACAGTGTGTTTTGACTGTACATTATTTGTTTCAATTTCAACATATGGACATGGGAATATATTGCCCAGGCTTCTAAGCAACCTGTCAGGCAGGACAAAAAAAATCTCAAGGCAGAACAGTGAAATGAGGACAAAGGCAGCAGTAGCAAAACATCAGCCTTGCTCTATGCAAAAACAACCAGTGTACAAAGAGAACACCAACCTCCTCCTCACCTCCTGCAAAGAATCTAGCTTGAAGTAAAATGTGGCTAGGCCTGGAGAGACAGAAAAGTTTTAACGTCATAACAAGAGTTTCAGAGGTGAAGCAGATTATTCTTAATTATTATTCATACTTATTCTAATAGTTTTTGGGGTCCGTAATGCCACTGCACCATATGGGAAAACTAATTTGCTTTTGTACCTGCATGCTATGATGAACTTTGCCAAACCTCTCCAAAATAGTTTCATAGACCCATCAAAAGTTACCATCACCTCAGAATTATGGGGCGGCGGTTGGGGGGGGGAAGCAGTGCTTTAATGTATGACTTGAAACAAGCAAACAAAAAATTTGTCTGTTGTAATTGCTCTTTGCACCCTGTTGTGGATGCTGATAAAGTGAGACTGAGTGAAGGCACCAGAAGGAATGTGCTCCACTGGTGTATAGGGGCTCTTCACCAGCCAGGCCAGCCTCTCCTTCTCGGAGGTGGACATCAAGAGGTGTATTCCGAGATCCCTTGCACGACCTCCACCATCTCAGCAGGGCATGGTGGGTGGAAGAGCTGTTCAGGAAACAGAATTTCTCCCTCATGCTTCTTCCTGAGTCCCATAGATTTTACACCGAGGAATGTCATGAATCAGTGCAATGAGTAAACAAGCTTGTATGGTTTGCAAGTGCTTCTCCACCTTGCGACTCTTACGAGTCATTGTTCACAGGATGGACTTCAGAACAGTAAAAATAGCACAAAGAATAGCCTCTTGTGCATGTTTCCAACTTTTTTTTTAACTGTGATCTCATTGCCTGCAAAGTTATTCAACTATGTTATGCAGATACTAAAAAAATTACAGTACATATGTAATGGTAATACTTGAGCAAAGCTACAGAGGGACACATAACTTTTTGACAGAAAGTCTGAGTTTGTTAATCATCCATCATAACATACTTTGTATGACAAATTTGACAGAAATAGTAAACCTCCAGTTTCTGCAGAATTTTCCCAGAGTGAATAACAAGGAAGAAACAATGAAATAAAATTTCTTCCTCTCTCTTCCCTTTACCTCCCACCGTTGAGATCCAGGTCTGGGAACCTTGCCTTCTACTGTCTGTATCTTTCATCTGACCACTGGAAGGTAGCCCGTTTCATTGAAGGACCAAAAGGAAAAGATAGCTGTAGATGCTTATTTCACTTTTTATGCCGATTCCTTTATCCACTGCCTCAACTCTGTTGTTGTGCCTCCCCTTGACTGGTGTGTTTCAGGGCTGCTTGTGCTCTCCTGGCTCCGTCATCAGTTGCCCTTGCAGTCAGCCTTTGAGGCAGCGCTCACTTGTGCGTTGTTTTGTGTAGTGCTGCAGCATCTAATCGCGATAAGAATCAAAGTTTAATTTCAGAAGTTTGATTTAAAGTAAATAAATTACACGTAAAACCTCTTAGTCGTGGATTCACTTTCAGAAGTAATTGCGGGTGATTATTACAATCTCACAGGACTTCTATGCTAAGTCTTAGTCCTGTTTGTATTGATTAGGTAACGAACTGAAATGGAACTTGATCTACAGCCCCTCTCTTACAGAAAGCTTTGCCAAGAACGTGTTACCCCAATTTGGTAAAGCAGTATGTGGAGGAAGTCAACATTGCCTCTGATTAGACAGTAAATGTTGTATACATAAAGCCTACTTTAGACTGACTGTTTAAGAAGAGAAACAGAAGAGACAGAAAGGACTGCTTTTGGACTAGATCTGCCTGAGCTATGTTTGTTCTTTTGTTGCTGGCCATTTTTATACCCATTTTACAAAACCAGAAAGATCTTGGTCTAGATTTTTTGATATTTTTTTAGGCAAATCTTTTTTGTTCTTCACCACAGTGCTTGATTTCAGTTTAATTTCTGTGTGGATGCTGCCTCTAGACCCACTTACATGCCTCAGTTTTAATCTGAGTAAGACTTCCTAAAGTACATAGATCACTGATGCATGTTCACTTTGCAAATAACTGGAGCAGTTTAAAATCTTAGCACTGACTTGCTGCCCTGTTGAAAGTGACTGTCCCTACAAGGGAGCTGGCGGGCCAGGAGGGGCGAGTCCTCCCAGCTGCTTCAAAGAGAGTTCACAAGCTTGAATTAAACCCCCCATCTGTCAACTGGATGAAGTTGTTGAACTCTTGACTGAAGCGTGCTCATATAGCAACTTCTTAACCCACTCCAGCTGCTGGCATGTCAATGCCTTGGGCATGGACAACCTTCTGGTTTCCCAACTGTTCTTAAATGAGGTCAGCATCTCTGGGGGAAAATATTATTATCTCTGATAACATCTGTATATGACAAGTTTAGTTTAACATTATGGACTGATCAGAGTGTTAATGGATGGTAGTGCATTACAGAATACAGCAGATTCCAAGCCTGAATACCCTGCCAACTGGTAGTTCCTAAGGGAAACACTATTATAAACAGATTGAACCCTTCAGCAAGGGTTACTTGTGCTGCAAAAGACAGACTTTATACTTTTTCATGCTTTAGGTGTTGAACTATGGTATAAATAATTGAAAACTGCATTTTTAAGTGTCGGTAGAACAAAGACTGTGCAAGCTCCTAATTCTCAGAGACATGTAGTTGTGCTTATTACCTTTTCTTGGAAAAACTCATGAAAAATCTTGTCTTGCTCTTATAGGTTTGCACTAGCTTCATGATTTA
Source organism: Patagioenas fasciata (assembly GCF_037038585.1). Taxonomy (NCBI): domain Eukaryota; kingdom Metazoa; phylum Chordata; class Aves; order Columbiformes; family Columbidae; genus Patagioenas; species Patagioenas fasciata. The sequence continues at coordinate 139,904,885 of NC_092520.1, read as the reverse complement.
AAATCATAGAAGATGATTTGTAGCCCTTCGTTTTGCATTGTTAACATTTCCGCATTCCACTTTAGATATGAAATGTAAGCTATCCTGTCCTCTTTGTTTGCAGCAACAGCACCAAATATTCATAGGAAGAAATAGTACAGCTTTGATGTAAATACAAATGTATTTTATTCCCATAAGATGTAGTCCCTGATATGGCCACGTATGACTCTTAGTCATTTTGTGCCTGAAGACCTGGGTTTTTCATGTGGAGCTGTTGACAAAACTGCAATGAGTTTGTCAAAAGCAATAGTCCCCCCAATGTCTTGATCTACCAGTTAAGCTGAAAGCATTGGGAGATGCAGGTCTTTTTCTGCTGGGAAAAATGGTCTCAATGGGTCTTAGAAGCCAGGAGATGTTGCTGAGAGCCACTACAGTGTCCCAGCATTGTAGCTCTTTGAATCAAAGGCATTCTCTACATAAACTGCATTCTATTCTATAGCCTCATCTGTTTAAGATGTTTTTACTTATTTGCATCTGCTAATTAGGCAGCATTCAGAAAAGCAGCATATGTAGGTAGAAACAAAAAAGGAAAAAATATAATAATTCTGAATATGTGAGGCTTGCTGAATGTATTATACCTTAAAAGGATGCTTATTTTAAATGGGAGGAAGAACAGGATTCAAAATTCCGTTATTTGCGTTACTACTCACATTTTGGATTAGTGGCACTGCAGGCATTCTGAAGAATTACGTTTAATTTTTCACCATTTCTGCTGTTTAAATTGTGCTCATTTATAAAAATGCCTAAGCACTCGCCTGTTTTTTCCTGTTGTCAACAGGCCATTCTCCTCACTAAGCTCAGTGTGGCTGTAAGGTAATAGGGGGTTAGAAATACTACAGGAGAACATTTAAGCTTAATGTTGTTTATATTGAATTTTTTAAAAAATCACTTGAATGTCTCAGCTGGACATTTGTGCAGTAGCCTGCATTAAAAACTCTCTCCTTAGGAAAACAGCCACAGTCTCAGGGGGAACGAAGGTTCAGGGAGGAAGAATGTTTGGTTATTTCTAGCAGTGCCAGCCTGGTTGCTGGGACCAGCACATGCGGCTGGTAAGGTCAGGAAGCCACTGTTGTGGCTTTGTCGTGACAGTTAAGTGATGAAGTATGGCAGAAAGTTCAAACACAACTGGGACAAACACCTCCATCTCTGCGATGGTTTACGTGAAGGTGGTGGTCTGTTGCAGAACTGAAACCTATGCTAATTCATTGCAGTGGAGGATTCAAGCTTTGCTACTGCTGTGAATCCTCTGAGCCAGTAATTGCAGCGGCAGGACCACCAGAGCTTTCAGATATGCAAGACTAAACACTAAATGTAGTCAGGCCCTTGAAGTGTGCTAATTCCTCATTATACCCATATGTTGACATTTTACAAGGCAAAGAAATAAAACCTACAGAGAAAGAAACCAATGCAATTTCACTTTTCCCCCCTCTAGGCTTCAGGCTGGAATAATTAAGCAGAGAGATAACACATGTGATACTGTTGTGTATAATAGCTAGGTGTTGGCCATAGTGCTTAGTGCCTCGGGCCATCGGTCACTATGGCACGTTGTCATTGCTGCACGTTTCTGGTGCTTTGACATGCAATATCAACTAGACTGCTCTAAAATAGCATCCCTCATGTTTGTGGTATCCCTTGTCCTTCCTGCAGCATGCATTCCTCCAGACTAAAGGATACTGCTGTACCTGGACATTATGCTAGGTTTCAAATTGCATACATTTATACAGAGATTTATTTTGTTGCTAGTGCAAAAACCTCTAAGTACATGGTATATGTAAAGCATGGCTTCTTTTTAAGGCAAGATTTTTTTTTCTGTCACTAACAGGCTGCAGAGATTTGATCCAGCTTTGGACTGTCATCTGCTTGTGTTCAGAAGCCTGTTCAAAGCCACTTTACTTGGGCCAGTTGTGAGGGGCTTATAGTGATCTCTGTCAGGGATAGTTTCAGGCAGAGTGCATTGCTCTTGTTGACCTGGACAAGAACTTTAAACTGAAAGTCATCTATCAAGGACAGGTAGGAGGTAGCATTTCTGACCTCTCACAAAGTGTAACGTCCTGATCTAGTGAAAGGCAAGAGCACTTTAATTTGCTGTGGTGGGAGTGGAACACATGCCTAACTGCTTTGCAGGACTTGGTGCATTCATGATTTTGCCCTCTCTTTTATATGGGTAATTGTTAACTGTCACTGTCATCCAAATATATTATCTCCAGAGACAGAAAAGTACTTTTAGCTCAGGTGATAGTTGACTGAGCAATGGTGTTCACTACTCATCAGTACTTATTCTTCTTTTGTTTCAAAACCTTGGTGGTTTTTTGTTTGTTTGTTCTCCAAGTCACTAACAAAGCTAGTGGCAGGATGCCAAGGCTGAGAGAAACACATGGTTGTAAACAGGTTTCTTCTGAAAGACTGTAGCCTCTCAGCAGCTCATATTTATCAAGTTTTAAGGATACGGTATGCTGTTATCCCATCTTGTTTCAGAAATATTAAGCCCCAAATCCCAAATAAGAAGTTGTTTTGGAACTTGTATCATCTGCCTTTCTCACATATATCATAATTCTTCTAAAGGAGCATCTGATACTGTAAAATACCATAAAATACTGTAGATACTAATTCCAACAGTTTCAGTTGAAACAGTAACAAACTGGAGTAGCTTGTTCCTTGTTCTCAACTTCAAATGACCAACTTCTGCTCTGGAATTTCCCCTTTACACAGTGTATGTGATATATGGATGCTCCCTGTTTTCCCCTTCTCTTTTTTATATAAATTCCTTTCTATGGATCTGATCTTAAGAACAGCAAAAAGCAAATGAGCAATAAGATCTTAAGTGCCTGCCAACTGCTCAGTATCCTTCTCTATTAATACTACTTTTCGTTAAAAACAAATGGAAAAGAGTGCAAGGGAAGAGAGCTGTTTAAATGAAACCTTCAGAGCTCTGAATATGATTCATCTCACTTTACTCAGGTACAAGATTCATGGAACTGATCAGGATCCGTTATATGAACAACAACAGTTGGATTTTATCTTTGTTGTTTTGATTACAGGTGGAATGGGTTTCACTAAAGACTTCAGTTCATCTATAAGTTAAATTCCATGTTCACTATAGCTATTTGAATCAAATTGTAAATTATGAAGGCATCAGGATCAAGATTATCTTTCTCTCTGGTTTTATTTATATATTTTAAATCCTGACTAAAACAGGCAAGATTTTTAGGAATTACTCAAAGATTCTAGGCTATAGTAGATTGGCAAGAGGCTAGGTAAATAACCAAAGGTATCTTGTAGGTTAATATGTAAAATGAATTGCAGTTTTATCACATGGTTCATGTCCACAGGTGTGTGGATTTTTGTGTGAGGATATATTCATATGCAGAAATTTATTTATTTTAGATGATTTATTCCTATTACTTTTTTTTTCTTTTTTAATCATCAGCATATTACCTCCGTGGTGGAGTCATATTAGAAGATAAATATTTGAATGTGCGTTCTGCATCCTACCATATTGTTTTGTTTTTAATAGAGCAGTTGTTCTTGCTGAGAATATAAAGTGTCTGATATGCATTAATGCTCTCAGAGTTACTTGAGGAAAAACATAAGTCCCATGGCCACCCTAATTTTAGTGATTGGTGCTTGTTTAAAACACCCAGCTGACATCCCAAGAGGCCTGTGTCTGTGCTCATTTGCAGAGCAGGAGCAATTCACATAGGTGCAGGTTGAGGTGAGAAGGGGAGTTCAAGGGAACACGTGAATGATAAGTACAGAGAAAGAAACAGATTGCAGACATCCTGAAGTTTGGGATAGTTGCAGTTTTTCTTGGGAGTCAGGAGAATAAAACTGCATAAACCTTTTTCCTGACTGTGAGCCTGGAGGATGTTTCTCTCCACAAACCTCCTGCTCCTTTTAAGTGTTAGCTGCCATACAGGAAGTCCACATTTCTGAGCAGCTTCTGTATCACTGCTGGGTAACGTTTATAATTTGTACTGGTGAGAGCAGAGGAGTGCTGCAGTATCACAGAGACCACTGTGTGGCAACTGTGGACTTTTCAGAAATGTTTTCTGTCTGTGGGAGCAGGTCAGCTGCTGCTGCTTCTGCACAGCTGAATTCCCACAGGAGTCAAATGTCTGCAGTCATGGAGGGGGCGAGAGAAAATGTCTCGTTTAGTTTTCAGTTTCCTTGGAAGGGGAAAAGGGTTCTTTTGTTTTCTGGGTTTTTTTGTTGTTGTTGACTATCACAAATTTGCTGTTGCTTTATTTAATATGTTTGAGCAACAACGCTGTTTGTACTTTGCAGTCGCACCAGAGATGGCAGTGAGCAGAATTCAATGCATTGTATTAAGGCTGGCAAATGAATATTTATGATAGACCTAGGGAGCCAGTAATAAAAATGAAATCGGCATGATGCCACTAGATCCAAATCTTTGATCTCTGTTTTAAGAGAAAATACAATAAAGCAGGGGATGATGGACTCATTATAATGGAATGGTTAGTTATAGTTAGTTAGGGCAATGCGAATAGGTGGCATTACATAAACTGCTCTAGTTCAAGATTTATGATTCAGGGAAGTGTTTCAAGAACTGAGTTTCTACAAAAAAAACCTTCAGTTTATGATGTTATTTGGTTTAGTCAGTCTGAACACAAAGAACTAAAGATACATCTCTTTCAGATATCAGGATGGGCTATGCTTTTGCCTTACCAGGGGAAGCAAAAGGAGAAAGAACCAGCAAGGCCCTTATGCTCAACCTCTTTCTGTGCTTCTGTTTCTCATCTATCATCCTGTGAGCAGCCAGGGAGGGTTGAGCAGTGCAGAAGGTGGACATTAGATTCCATTCCCTGACCAGGCTGTCTTGCCAGATACCAGATGTGAGGGGGCACTGATCAGCAGGGAGGGGAAGGCTCCTGCTTTGGCACCACCCAGGAGGGTGCAGGGGTCCTGACTGGAGATGTTTGCCTCAGCTGGAGCCACCTATCTCCATCAGGAGCAGGGAGAAACTGCTGCAATGTGCTCAAACAGCTTTGGTGAAGCCTAATGAAGGAGTCAGTATTTGATAGGGATGGGGAGCAGGAGTGAGTGAGCTATTTTTCTTTTTAATGGTTGCAATTACTTGCTTAACACCCCTGCCACACTAAGCAAGACGTGGAGGAGGATTGATTCCAGGCCATAGATGAAAGCTGATCTTGAAGCCTCTGTCTAGCCAGACATGAAGAGGAAATGGAAACTCACTGTTTTCTGATTTCTTTCATACTGATGTAATTTCTAATGGACTTCATCACTAATGACATCTGGCAAGGGATTATTCCTTAATGTTGTCTATCTCCCTTTTCTCCCCCTCTTCAAGAAAACGAAGGTATATCCTATATTGAACTTCGAAAAGCTGCTATTAAGCACCCATTGTAACTGCTTCTGATAGAATCTTTTTTTGTTTTTGGTCTGATGCGGATTTTACCCAGCATGTTTGGCCTTGGAGGAGCGCCTGGATGGTATTGCCAGCTGGAATTGTCAGAGCTGCTTTGTCTTCTGTCCCAGGAAAACAGAAGCCTGGCGGGCAGTCACTCTCGCTCTTATTTCATATCCCTGCTTAGTCAGAGTTGCCAACCCTAAGCACTGAAAACCCTGAGTCAGGCCACAAACAAATCACGAGATTAGGCTTGAAAATCATAAGATTTTTAAAATTACGAGTAGTTTATTTGGGATTTCTTTGAGGCTTTAAGAGTGTCTGTTCCTCCAATTTTATTCTACAAATCCCAGAGCTTGATATATGCTTTATTGAATTATGTGTGTGTTTGTTTACTTAAATGAAAGCCAGGTTCACTTACGGTTACCTGACCTCTGGAGTTTGTGGGGAAAAAGACCAGAATATTTAAATGATGTGGGTTGACCACGCTGCTCAATGAGAACTCTTGTTCTGGAGTTGGTGATTGCCCTGAAGATTATGAGTTTAGTTATCTCGGTGTCACTTTGACTCCTAGGCTTTTTGCAGAGAGCGTTCCTGTCAGGCAGAGCCTGAAAGTCTTCTTTCAGTTTATCGCAATGGGCACTTTGTGCAGGTTGTGCCTTGTTTACCTTGCAACAGCTTTTCATGGGCAGTGTGTGGCACCTTGACAGTGAAGTCCGATTAATCCATTTCCTTCCCACTGCAATTTCGCTGTCGCTCAAGTCTTGCTTGGAGCACACACGTGCAAAGTTTTTCTGCTGTACGGAGTCACGAGCGTAACATGCTGACACAGCGTGGATGTCAGCGAGAGGCTGTGCTGGCTCTGAGCTGATTGAGCTGTGAGACAAGGAAACGTGCTCTGGAGGTTTGCACTAGTGTTGGTAACTCCAGATACAGAGCTGTCACTTGGGGTTGAGGAGGGGACCTTACCACTCTGGAAATTCCTCTTGGCAGAATTGTTCAAAACGTTTTGTCCTCAAATACTGAGCAGTTACAGTAGCACTATCTCCTTAAATTCCTTTTAACTGCAAGGTTTTTACCCCCTCCCCTCGCCCCTTTAAGTTTTTTTTACTTTTTTTCTCAATAAAACTTGATTTTTTGACTCCTTAGTTGTATATGGTAGCATTTGTGTTCTATTAGCCCTTCATCTAGTAGGGCTGAATGCCAGTCTGTCTGTCTCACCTGCAAAAGAAATGTAGATAACCTTGACTCTCAGGTCTCTCAGTATGAAGACTTCTTTCTTACTCCAGGGGAACAACCACCTGTGCTTGAACCAGGTGTTTTCTCAGCCACAACCAACTAGAGGTTCTCAGCTCTAGGTTTCCCTCCAGGCCACTCGACTGGGTGGAGTATAGCCCTTTAGGAAATTGAACTCTTCTAAATATACAAGTATTTTTGACTGCAGCTGACTAAAAATGAAAATTTAAACAAATGCTGGAAGTCCTGCACATTGTTGGGAAGTTCTTCCTCTTTCACTAGTGAGAGCAGGTTTTTTTTTTTTCAAAGGGGCTAGAAATGTTGCTGGCAAATAAAATATACAGACTGAGCTCTCTTGAATTTGTGAAGAGACTCGTATTAACTAGGTTTCTTTTGTGAGACTGAAGAAATAACAGTGGTAATTCACTGCTGGCAATAAAGTGGGTGATGGTCAGTAAATTTACCCTGGATGGCACAGAGGATTGTTCTGGTTGTATGTCACAGGCTTTATTAAATTTGTCCTGGTTGTTGCTAGCATTCTGTTTGTGTAATCATTTTAATTCTGACAACAAAACTAACCATAAGGACACAGAAGTGCCTTTTGAAAAATGGAAGTTGAACAGTTTAAGCTGTTCTTATTTTTCTTCACATTTAAGTATTCTTACAGTGAGTAACATCATGCGTGGGAATAACTCACACTTTGTTACTGGAGTTTGGATTTCTGTTCTGGTGCTGTGTGTGTGGAAATATTTGCATGAGAAAAAAAAAAAAAAAAACCACCTTAGCCAGAGCAACAAGTTAAAGAGATTACTTTGGGCTGTGGTGTGCTTAGTCAGAAGCGAGTAATTTGTATTGCAGAAGTCTGGGCAAAGTGCTACCTATCTCTGCCTGTGTGTGCAAATCACCTGCTATGCCACACAGCCAAAGGAAAGGGAGTCAAATGAGAGCAGCGCTGCCTACATTTAAGCACAGAGTACGTGTGTTGAGCTGGGATTAGGAAGTGACAGAAGAACTGGCTTCTTCTGGAGTCCTGATACTCTGCAAGGCTGATGAGAAGCTTTTGCTCTCCGGACCATGGTCTGCAGACAGACGACTTAAATGAAGCTGTTTATCTAAACAGATTATTTCTGTATCTATGATACTGAAAGAAGTTGTTTTAACTCAGTAACAAATTCTAGCATACCAAGTAATCTAAATACAGGTCTTCCTTTTTCAATTAAAAAAAAAGGGAAGCTAACTAATTGATATATGCTTTAATTCACCACGTATTTAACCTGATTTTTTAACTCTAAACAATTTGAAACAGGAAGAAACAAGCCCCTTTAGTTTTAAAATCATCTCTATCTTTCCTATGTTTGCACAAACTTTTTATTTTTTTCTGATTTTTAGCTAAGACTTTGAGAGCAAGAAAGGAAGTGTTGCTGGAATGTTTTATTTTGAACTAGCCAGCAGTTTATGGCTTCTGTGTATTAAGTTCAGTACTTTGATCACTATCTTGTCTGTCTTGCTACTAAGCCTTATGTGGTGTGATTTTACTATTGAGCCAGCTGGGGCTCTGCCCCATGCAAGAACTGTGAGCTAATAAAATCAGAGTAAATTAAAAGTGTTTTCTCAAGCCCTCTGCACAATTCTGAACTATTAATTTCCCACTGCAGCTTTGCCAGCTGAAAAGTAGCTGCTTTCATGCCCTGGACTACACCGTGCACGTACATCTCCATCTTCCAGCAGGGGCCTCCAAAGCCACAGGAGGTGGCAAAGCGGTCACTGGGCAGCTGCAGCAGTGCACAAAGGGGCTCTTTCAGATATGTTCTTGCTAGAAAAGCACATGTGCAGCTCAAACGAGTTACAGTGCCCATCTGACTTGAGCAGGAGCCACCCTGGGGAAACTGCCTTATTTTTTCTCTGAAATTGGTGTACAGATATATTGCCCTAATGCTTGTTTCTGACTTAGTGTACACTGTGTTTGGGCTTGGACTTAGTTCATTCTAGATTTTTCTGTTGTGAGAAGGGTTGCTGAAGGACAAGGGAAGGGAGCTGATCTCCCCTCTGACAGCTAGGTGAACAGGGCATCGCTTTTTGCCCTGAGTCTGCTGCCTAGTGATGTACCATCGCTATGGGCATGTGTCAGTGTAGCAGAGAGTACTTTCAAGTATCACAAACTAGCTGCCATTTTGGGCTTCTCTCCAGAGGACCAAATGACTCACCTTCAAAGAACGTCTCTCTGAAAGTGGAAGCAGGACTTTGCGTATGACAGTGCAGAACCTAGCAGTTGGCAGGGTGCCCATTTTCTCCTCCTTAAATCAAACTGTGTGCTCCTAGGCTTTGTGAATGAAAGATTTGTTGGAAAAAATTGTATTAAGTCGTAACAAACACTGATTTAGTAAGCTTGGCTTTGGATTAACTACACAAATTATTGTCTGAAGTTGGCTTCTACTAGGAAAAAACATGTTTTTTAAAATTTGCTGAAATGTTGGCATACATTAAAAAAGTCGCTTCTGGAGTCAGACAAACTTCAGAAACTCTTCCTGCTGCATTGGACAACTTGACTTGCAATGCCTGTTCTCCCGAAGGAAGAATTCTGCATCAAGATGGCTCCAAAAATCTGTAGCCTAAGAGGGTGATCCAAGAGAAGACAAAACACAGACCTGTATGTAGTACCGTCCCCTGCAAACCTCCATGTGGTGTGCAAGCACTGATCCTTGCTAAGCATGGATGGGGTGGCTAGCAGCTTCCAAGCAGCACAAGTTGGGATGTGCACTAACTCCATACTCTTCCCAGCTCAGCTGCGGTATGTGGCTGTTCTGTTTAGCAATGCAGGCCTGGACATGGTGGACACTGGTAGGAACCCCCTTGCCCGAAGAGCTGTTGTCTTTGACACAAGGAGAAGCATGTTTTATCCCCAACAGCTAATATATATCCATTTCTAAATAGAGCCTGCCTTGTTTGTGGAAAACCAAGCCAGGTGAGCAATTCCTGGTTGTCATATGTATGTGCTAAGTGGGAGAGGGCTCTTACCCAGACCTTGCTGCACATGTTTAGCCACTGCATAGGAGTCCTGCGTCCAGCTCTGGAGCTCTCAGCACAGGAAAAACATACACCTGTTAGAGAAGGGCCAGAGGAGACCACAAAAATGATCAGAGGGCTGCAGAACAGCTCTGCTGTGAGGGCAGGGTGGGAGAGTTGGGGTTGTTCAGCCTGGAGAAGGCTCCCGGGAGACCTTGTTGGGGCCTTTCAGTACTTAAACAAGGTCTGTAACGAAGATGGGGACAGGGCCTGTTATGACAGGACAAAGGGTAATGGTTTTAAATGAAAGGTGGGGAGATTCAGGCTAGACATGGGCAAGAATTTTTTCACAATGATGGTAGTAAAACACTGGCCCAGGTTTCCCAGAGAGGTGGTAGATGCCCCATCCCTGGAGACATTCCAGGCCAGGCTCCACGGGGCTCTGAGCAACCTGATCTAGTTGAAGATGTCCCTGCTCATTGCAGGGGGCTGCTCTATGAAAGCCGGGCGCGGCTGTGAGCAGGACGTGCGACAGGGTGCAGTCAGCCGGGCCGGGGCTGCCCGTGTCCCACCCGCCACAGCTGCTGCGCCCAGCGGGAAGGTGCGCGGTGTGTGCCGGTGCCCGCGCTCTGCCAGGGCAGCAAGCGCTGCACCCCCTGCGCACTCCCGGTAGCCGGGGCGGGCGTGTGAATACAATGTGCAGCGTTTTTACCTTTAGAAGCGTCCACCTCTCTGCCTGCTGTAATCGCCTTTGCCTGCCGAGTGATTTAATGAACTGTTTTGACTGGTCGGAGGAACGGTCCCGTTTTCATTTGCTGCCGCCGGAGCCCCCCCCCCCCCAGCCTATCCCCTTAACTCCCCCCAAAACATGTGACAGCGCATGTGAGGGGCGCTGCGGGGCCGGGCCGGAGCAGACGCCGGCTGCCGCCTCAGCCGCGGAGGGAGGCGGGGGCAGCTCGCCCCTGCCGGCAGCACCGTGCCGTTATGTAACGCCCGCAGTGTCTGGCAGCGCGCGCGCCGGCGGGGGCGCGTCACGTGTCCCGCGGTGCTGCCGGCCCTGAAATTCAATTAGATTGGCTTTGGAACGGGTCGTGAGCCTGCATGAGATAAGCTTTTTTTTTTCTGCTTCTTCTTTTTTTTTTTTTTTTTTCCTGCGAGACACTAGAAAGCAAATGGGCTGATTAGCTTTTGCACATTGAATTGATAAATTGCGCCCGTGATTCCAGCGAGGATGTGTTTTTTTCTTTTGTGTGGCGCATATACATCTATCGTGCCACCGAAAAAAAAAGAGCCTCAAATCAAGCATTATGTAACCTGGCTCGAACAGCAACAACAACAGCGGCGACAAAAGGAGACAAAACAACAATCTCTCTCTCCTCCTTCCCCTCTGCCCTCCCGCTGCCAAAAGCCCGCAGAGCGATGTCTTGTTGCTGCTTTGGCAGAGGGTTCTGGGCCTCGCTGGCTTTGCCGCTGCCTCCGAAATGCGGTTTCGCGGGCTGCGGAGCTGACTGTTCAGGTTTTGGGATGATTGACAGTCGTCAGGAGGCTGGCAGTTCTGGTAGAGGATGCTGGTTTGCAGACAGGAAAGTTTGTGCACACAGGTGGCCTGTTAGGACTTTTCATAAATTATTCTATATGTGAGACTCCATAGTGGCATTACACAGGGGTGTCTGTATGAAGTTGCAAATGTTCTTGCCATAAACCTCATGCCTTTTATCCAGTTCTCTGCAAAAAGAAGGTCCTGTGACTGAGAGGGGAGGGAGAAAATAAGCAAGCAGCTGAGGAACAAATTGACAGAGCTGAAAGAGAAGCGATTGCCCCATCCTCACCCTGCAAAATTCACCTCATCTTTTCTCCAAAGTATGGTTTGAAATTTCAAAATTCCTCCTCTGGTGGAAGCTAATGCTCATTGTCTTGCCCTTGAAAAGAATAATATTGCTGCCCAGAAGCTGTGAAGAAACCAAACCCTCTGAAATTTTAAGCTGTATTAAATCTTCTCTGCTTTCTAAGGGCCCGAATCTACTGTTTACAAGCAGTCTGATTGCATGGCAGTCAAAACATTTTCTTCTTAAACATTTCCCCTGCCACCACTGCAGCAAGAAAATAGCCATTTACAAAGCTGTGCTTGCAACAAAATCCAATGTTGTTTGATAAGATCAGGTGTACTGGTTGTGCATTTGGGGAATATTCAGCAAATAATATCACTTTATATGCTGCGCATTCTATTAGCCTATATTTATTGTATTTCCAACAGGAAGTTATTGTTGGAGTGCCTTTTTTTTATTAATAAGCATCACAAAATGTTACTTTCTCTGCTGTTTAGAGAGTTTTTCCCCCCTATTTCTCTTCCTCTGTTCTTTCACTTCATCTCTATAGATGCACTTAACATACCAATGTTTAAATATACATTGCAATGTATAGTTACATAACCCTGTCTTGCAAAGTGCTGAAAAATGATCCCTGACATTATCTCTTGACTGTTTTTTTAAAAGTGACAGGTTCTGCTTATAATCTAGCACTATCAAAAGACAAGGAGGCATGCTGCAGCTACATAAGGATGACTTCACACAAATCAAACAAAAAGTAATACAAATTATACCCCAACAAATATCATATGCTACATTTCTGCTAACCAGCAAGTCTTAAATACAGAGTGTATAAATGTGTTTGCTAACGAGTGGATACTGAGTTGATTTAATGAGTTGGTGATGCAGTCGGTGACTGCTCATTATCACCAGAGAATTTAACTTGCTGCAGCAACTCAGAAAATAAATGAGTATAGCTCAGATTGGACTGTGCTGTGAGTGAGTCGGGAACTTTTCCTCTGTGTAGCTTTAGCAGTCTTTGGTTTCCCCTGCTTTGTATTAGCCATTCTGAGCTGTATTTAGGATCGTTTTACCATCCATCGGTAATCCATCCAAGGAAAGGCAAGGAAGTGGTCCCAGACCCTGCCTCTCATGAGCAGAGGCAGTGCCCAAACAGGTAAGCAGAATCAGAGGTCTTGACAGCTAGGGTTTAACAACACACTCCCTCTCAGAGTAAATGACCACTCTTCTAGCAAGCTGTGGGGGGAGAATATTGGGACTCCAGTTATCACCTAACAGGCGTTGCAGGGCATAAAGGAGCTCTAAAGGTGTGGAAAGTTCTAAATACAATTTGAGCGGGTCACATCACTTACAAATGAGAGCAAGTCAGAAGTCCTGGTTAGCTCTGCCAGTGTCTTGGTGTGGTGTTAGTATGGCTGAATGAAAACACATTGCTCAAACGTGTCACTTATGGAAAGAACATAGAGAAAATTTTCACGTTTTAGTAGGGCTTCATTCCTTAGGTATCAGTGTACCCTCAGAGCTGTGCATTAGTAGTTACTGCAGAAGCACAACACATAAATAATATCTATGGAATTTGTTTCATTTTGGAGTTGGTAGAAGAGCAGTGTCCCTCTAGTTTAGTGTATAAATAGAGTAGAAGAGGTTTGCGTGTTTGCACTTGAAAAGTTCCTTATCGTTACAGCATACGATTAAGGAAAAAACGGATTTATTTTCTCCCTCCCTGGTGCAGAGTTTTAGAATGTGGTTCTGATTGCTTGTGTTTTGCTGCTATTGCACAATTTTTACACAGTGCTGGAACTCACAGATGTATGTAATGAAACTTTAAAACTCTGTTGAGTTTTGGAAATGTTCACCTGTTCTAAAATAAAAAAAAGCCAGCCTACAGAGAATTTTAAAAATAGACCAAGTCCTCCAGGAATTCAATTACAGATGCCTGCCAGCTGCTTCCCCTGCCTGGGACCCACATTTCTAGTTTCTCTGTTCCTTTGGATGTTCCTTGCAGGGGAACAGCCCGTGTGACATGACTGATGAACAGAGAGATTGGAGAGAGAGATGCTTGGGTATGGACTCCCCTGCCATCCCTCCATCCCACCTGCTGCTCAGACTGTCCTTTCATAGTCACGATTTGAGCTGTGCGATTGTTGTACAATGTGGATACTGGCTGTGCGGCTACTGCTGGGACTAGCGCTTTATTCTCAAGCTATGTGCAATGACTTTTTGAAAAGCTTTTTATTTAGGCCCTGTAGCACTGCATCTTACAAAAAACATTATAAGAATCCCATCTTCTTGGATCTGTATTCTGGCTGAGTTCACAGGCACACATTACATCCCCCATTTGCTAAAACACTGAAGTGCAGACCCTGAGCAAAACTGCAGGCTTCATTTACACTGAAAATATATGCAGATTTTAATATATTTGCCCATAAATGCATATGCTAGATTCTCCCTTAATATGGACTCTGCCCTTAAGGCATTGTTTCCAAACTTGTAGTGCAGGGTCGGGGTGCGGGGGGGGAAATAAATCTGTGCTTACTTATTAAATTACATGTACTGTCTTTTGTTGTGTATCATCCTTTTTGGTCTGGTCGCAGATGATTCAGCTGTCCGGTTCCAGGAGAACATTTTCCAGCAGTGTTGTTTGGATGTAATCCTTTTTCTGGTATTGTCCTGTTTTACCCCCATAGGCTTTCTGAGCGTGTGTGCCCATCTGTGTGTGGCAGTGGCAGGAGCTTTCCATCCAGTCTAGCTGTCTGCAGGATCTCACTGGTTCTGTGCTGCCTCGCTCTCTTGGGTATCGTTTTACTCTTTGATTGGGAAGAATATGGTTTGAGGGTTTGTGGCAGAAATTCATTTAGTAATTCATAGGGGAGGAAAGTGGGGGAGGGGAGGGAAGGGAAATAATTCTTTGGTACAGAACAAGAATCCTCCAAGGACATAGTTACAGCATTTCTTGTTAAAGTACAACGTGTTTGTTTTCCAATCGTGTAGCAAATGCAGTGATTCTGTGGCTTAGGCTGTTGTGTACTTGACACACAGCTACGATGCTGGGGCAGATACAGCTGTTCTGAGCTGAGCAGTTCCCTGCTTCATGTCTGGTCCCACTGCTTTCAGGGGAAGCTGCTTGTTCACAGACAGGTGTTCACGTAACATGATGTTGCTGCCTGACAGCTGGAGACATGAAGTTGAATGCGATGTTTGATTTGAGGTTTCTCAGTGATTTTGATGCAGGGATCCCAACAGAACTGCGTTCAATTAAGAACCTGATCCATAGCTCTTAGATGTAACTATAGGATGGGCCTGCTTAGAGCGTACAGTGCTGCCCTGCATTAGGGCTCCCTAGACTAGCTCCACATTAACTTGTTGACTAATTTCAGTAGCAGCGTTGTGCAGCTTCTCTTTCTGGTGCTGTCTTTTCATGTTTTCATAGGTTCCCCTCTGTAGTGTTGCATGGATGCATGCATTGGCTCTCAGGAACTGAGTTTGGATTTGGTGTTAAAATCGAGCAGTTTGCTGTTTGATGCATAGATTAATTTTTTTTTCTTCGTAAGATTTTAAGTCAGGTTAAAGCTCAATGCTTCCAAATTTTCTTTTTAAAGGAACCCAATACCTGCATGCTAAATGTGATAAACCTGATGTCTGAGGAGCACAAGTGCACGCAGGAAGTCACTGGAGCTGACAGATTTCGAAGGGCTGTAGCTGGTTGTGTAAGCTACAAGCTCGGATGGTTTGATGTAATGCTGTTTCCAGACAGTGTTGGGATTGCATGTGCCAGTGCTGTGCGTTGCCAGACAGAAACCACAGCAATTCACCCTCAACATAATTACCACCTACAGCAAAGCTAGCAGCTTTTAAATGAGGAGGAGTGGGATTCTTTCCCTAGGAAAATGCCAAGGAGTTTATGTCTTGCTGTAAATCTACCTAATCTCTTCATTAGAAGGGTCAGAAATAGCAACAAACCTCAGCCAACATTGTACATAATGAAATATTTGTAAAATACTCTCTTTGATGTTAAACTGTAGCACAGGCAGAAGCCAGGAAAATCAGGTGGCACTTCTTACGATTCATACAGTGTTAGTGATGGATTTGGATGTGCAGCATAGCTTCTGTTACATGTGACGCTTTAATGTGCATTTTCAGTACCTCGTTTCCCTCTAACTGGATGCTAAGATTAGTAGTATTATAATTATAGCTCTAGCCACTTACAGGCTTCTTTTAGGTGCTTGTTTACTTAAAACACCCAGGAACGTTGTTAGAGGAGAAAAGGCCAAGTTAAAATTTTCTATTTAATTCTTTACTTCCTTTTCTAACCTAGTTTGCTAATTCCTCTCATTAATATATTAAGAATCAAATTGACTTATGACTATTGAGGTTGCTTGTGTGTGAATTGGGGGGGTGGGTTGTCCCTCATGGAGCTTAGACGGGCAAAACCAGATACGTGGCCTTTGATTGTTTTACTGTGCTGTTGGGAGCAAGAAGTCAGGGAAATGTTAGGTGGCTTCCTTTGTACCTGATCCAAACCCCACTAAAGACGGTGAAAAGGTTTCTAACACTATTAGAGCCATGATGGGATCACTCCTGTAGGCTGATGTCTGGATTCCTCTCCTTTGCATTAGCTCAGCAGCACAGAAGGATTGGTCATAGCAAGCAGGCAAGTAGTCCACCAGCAAACTGGTCTTCATTGATTTAGAGATTTCTCAGTCATGGCACCTGCTCCTCACTGTTAGAAAACTAAGGTAGTTGCAGTACAAATGTTGATGGGGAGAGCTTAGATCAAAACTAAGGATTATTTTTTGCCACTAACTCTGACCGTGTGTGGAGCTGAGCTCCCACACTGCTCTCAAATGAGCTGAGGGGGCCCTTGACGCCATGTTGCTCTCAAATCTGCCTACTTAGTTTGCAGATAGAATCTGTTACTTTGGCATTTATGTGGTCTATGTTATTCCTTCTTGTAATTATGGGCACAAAGAAAGTCTGATATAAAAAAAAAAAACATCTCTTGTGGCGCACATCTAGGATATTAGTCATTTGGGTGAAGAAAGCGTAGTTTTTACTTGTGCCACTCTTGCATTTGTACAGTGTATGCTATGAAGGCTGAAGATTCTGCTCTAGCAAAACCTTAGGGTGCCTTCAGTGCAGAATTTATTACGGTATATGGAAGCTCACCCACTATCAAAAACATTGGACAAAGTATAGAAGGAGTCTACTGTCCTCTGTTACAGGTCTGCAAAAAGTTGGAGGAATACATGTGATTTGGTTATGAAACACTGCAGGTATGCACATCTGTATTCAGCTGAACCTGATGAGCCGAATGCACCTGGCAGGCGCACCCATGTGCATCTGAGATCAGCTCCAACTTCTCTGCTTAGTTCTTAGCTTGTGACTAGCAGCTCCTCCAGCGCATCGTTGTTTAGCAGCTGTGCCTTATGAAAGTGTTTGACCAGTAGAGCTTTGCAATAGATACATCTGTCATCTTGTTGTAGAAGCATCTTAATTAGCAATGTTAAGAGCCAGCTATGAGAACCACATTCGATCCGTGTGAGCTCCTAGTTGTGGAATACTTTATATTATCATAAATCTCCTTGAGATGGATTTTTCATCCCCTGAAACATAACATCAGCCTCACCTGCACCTGAACTTCTTTTGTGTATAATTTAATGCCAGAAGCAGGAGAAAGTATCTCAAGTGATTTCCTGTGAACCTTTACTCTGGGTGAAGGAGGAGACAGCTGCATTCGCTTGTCTGAAAAATGGTTGACTGCTGGATCGATAGATCAGGTAGTTTGGTGGACAGGGGTGGATATCCTTTGCCATTATTAGACACAGTGATATGAAGCAGGTTTTCTTTTTAAATTGAGAGTGCCTGCCTGACAGGTAGAGTGGTATTTAGGCCAAAACATGGGCTTGCAGTGGTGAAGCCATGCTTGTCCAGCTAAGAAATCTATGGCATCTCTCACCTACTGGAGGCATTCAGTGCCTGACAGGCGCAATTAGCATCTCCCCACTAACACCCAGTGATCTTTGAAGGATGCAGGAACACGGTATGACATTTCATGTGAATAGTTGTCCTTTAATGTAGTCAGGTTGCATGATACTGTAAACCCTGTGGTAGATATTCACAGAGTAACGTGTACTGTTAAAGGGAAACTCTAAAAGAGAAAGCGTTTTGTAATCAATACTTGAGTTATTTTAACGCTGGTTGCATCTCCTGCCTGTGTTGTGTTGGCTCCAGCTCAGAGTCTAATTTAGGTAAAACTTTAGGCAGGAGGACAGTATTCTGAGACAAGCTGCCTGCCTGCAGGTCCTGTTAGCATCCCTGCAAGTGAGGGCCATTGCATCTTTCAGGAGTGGACCATAAATTAAGGCCCACAAGATCTAGCTGTTTCCTCTCGATCCTGCTTTTGTCTTTTGCTTTATGATGTAAAATTTGTATTCACATGTCAAGAAGCAGATCATCATGGTTATCTCGGAATTCATTGTTATTTTGCAGTGTTTTTATGAGACCAGTAGCCTAATGCTGCAGAGTTGTTTGTAATGTTTAGCTTCTACACCTAAAGCAGTGAGGTATCCATGGTAACTGTCTCGCCTGTACACTGTACCCCAGGCTGCCTTTTCACACAGGTCAGAGCACGCACATTCCCAGATACCGACTCAATTTAGTCTGCTTTAAACATCAGGTATTATTAAAAAGACACAACTCTGACTTTTTTTTTTTTTAATTGAATTTTGTATTTAATTAGCCATTTGAGCCTCTGCATTCTCCTAGTGAAAGCAATATAAAAAACCTTTGCCACTGTAAATAGGTCT
This sequence comes from Patagioenas fasciata, assembly GCF_037038585.1. Taxonomy (NCBI): domain Eukaryota; kingdom Metazoa; phylum Chordata; class Aves; order Columbiformes; family Columbidae; genus Patagioenas; species Patagioenas fasciata. The sequence goes on along the minus strand of NC_092520.1, from coordinate 139,886,589 downwards.
GTTGGCCAGATCTATTCAAATTAAACCTGGGACTTGTGCTGAAGATGTTAAGGGCTTTGGAACAAGGAAATTCCAAATTAAAGTTTCTGCTTTGCCACCAAAGAATCGTCCTAGGGTGAAGTTTAAAATAACACAGTTTCATCTAGGTCCTCTGTCAGGTACTCAGTATACTCAGTTTCCTTTGATTTCTCTTGTAGTTGACGGCACTCCAGGATTAGACTCCAAAGATTATCCTCCTTCCTTCGTCATCTTCTTGTTGATTTGCAAAATACATGCTCATGGAAGCTTTGTTTTTATTCTAATCTACCATAATCTTTTGCTGTTGTCCGAGGTGCTTCTCTGCATGTAGCAAAGTCTGTGGAAAATTCTCTGCAAAACTGAGTGCTGTGTGTGGAGTTTTTTCACCTGCCTGCCTACTTCCACCTTAAGCTTGGCCTGTCCTTTTTTGACATAATTTTGCTTCATCTTGGTCTGTTCTGTCCATTCCAATACTTTTCTATAGTGAATCATCAGGTGTGTTTCTTTTGAGCGTTCAGGATAGTGATTTGAGTGTGAAGGAAGAGGCTCAACTTTTAACCAGATGCTTCTTTCCTCAATGCTCGCTTGCCCTTTTCCAATCTCCTCCAGAGCAGTTTTGGCAAACAACGAGGAGGCATGTTTACCAGAGTTACTGAGAGGGAGAAGCTACAAATCAAGTGTCACATGTATTATAACGTGTCATTGGTACAGCCAGGGGACAGGGAGGAAAAAGGCAAATTCTGAGGGGGGACAAGAAGGAAAAAAGAGGGAAGACAACAAAGCAAGAGAGACGAAATCCAGATCTTGTCCCGGTCTTGTACATAATTCCTTCAGTACTGTGTAAATCTGTCAAGCTTTTGGCCAAATCTCGGCAGCTCTGGGTGCCACAGCTAGGGTACTAATACTTGTTTCTGTGTATAGTGAATTTTAGGCCAGAGGAGGACATTAAGTATTTAGGCAGAGGCATCTACGTAAGTGACACTCAATCCTCAGCAGTCAAAAAGCCATTTCAATATCAAGTGGACTCACAGGGAGACAGAAAGGCGCTTAATATGTATAGGGAACCAATTTATGTAACAAAGTCATTGCAAAGTTGTAATTAATCAAGGCAACTAAATAATGGTGACATTCTGGGCAGTGTTATTTAGGGCTAAATGAGGGATCTGGTGTTCATAGGCTGTCATCAGAACTGAGAAGTCTGATGCTGTGGCTGTCTCTGCCATGCAAAGGCATTCTTTAGTGTCTTAGAGGATGAAGTATTTTGGACTCTGTTAGTACTAGAACAGAAAAATCATCTGCAGGGGCAGAAGGACAGGTTTAGAGAGTTACCTGGCCAATCAAGTGAGCATGGGTACCCAGGTCGACACCAACCGAATGCCTCACTGAAAAAGGGAGCCTAGAGCTTCTCTCTAGGAACCTGCCTTTTGTTCGAAAGCTGAGGTGTTTCTACCTGCCATGGTTTTTAATATAAACCAGTAGTATTTCGCTAAACAAAGATGAAGACAGATGAAATACAGACCTCCTTTATGTGAACCATCTTGGGACACAAAGACCGTGAAAATCAGCAAGAATTTTTCTCCATTGAGAATCTGGACATCTATGCCGTACCTTAATATCCAACAGACCTCTTGAGTATCTGGTATGACTTTTTTTTTAATAAACACACATGATAGAAATGGAAATCTTAATCATGTTTCCTCAGCTTACTAATTTTGGTAATGTACTCTCTTATTAGGGCAATTCTGGTTTTTGCCTGTTGAATATAGGGTTCTGGCTGATATTTTGGGTCACCGTAGTGCTCTGCTCTGGGTGTCCCATCATAAGAGATTTCATAAAGACAATTCTTCTCTTGAGTCTGCATTGCACCACACCAGTTTTTGGATCCAGTACAAATAGCTTTAGTACACTTCATGTTCTCTTTTAAACACATGTGGATTGCTAAAGAGGATCAGACCAGAGGATTAAGAGTGCTCTCTCTCTGTGTGGCCATCACCAGATGCTTCAGAAGGTCTAAGAATCCCCAATGTAGTCAGGGCTGAAGTTTTCTATTCTTCCTGAAGTCTTGGCGTAATCCTTAACAGTAAGATCATAAATCTGTGGCCCCTAAAGCATGACATTTTGTCTTCTTTCCCATAGTTGTTTTTTTAACATTTGTATTGTAATTGGGTTTGCTTCTTGTCTATAGAAATGCCCAAATCCTCTGTGAGTCTTGCTGAATTCTTGGCCTCCGTGACTTCCCATGGTAATAAGTTCTGCCATCTAATTATGTGTGGGCCAACAAGTATTTCTTTATCACTTTTTTGTTGACCATCTTTACATTCCATTAAAGGCCTTGTCTGGAGTGGAAGGGGAAATAGAAATTCCCACCATCCCCATCTCTTCACCATGTATACATTTCTGTATTGCTGTCGCATCTCTTCATCTCTTTTCCAAGGCAAACGATCTCAATCTTTAATATCACAGTTTTTCCATACCTGTGTGTGCTCCCAGCACTTCTCTCCAAGCCTTCTGGGAGAAGGCAACTTGGAGTACACACAGAACTTCAGATGAAACTGTGCCATTGAACTCACTTATGGCACAAACTTTGTCTAAACTGTTTCCTGCCCTATTCAGCCTTTTAACAAGGTTCGCACAGCTATATGCTAACTAATCATAGAATGGTTTGGGTTGGAAGAGACCTTAATGATCACCTAGTTCCACCCCTCTGCCATGGGCAGGGACACCTTCCACTAGACCAGGTTGCTCAAAGCCCCATCCAGCCTGGCCTTGAACACTTCCAGGGATGGGGTATCCACAGCTTCTCTGCGCAGCCTGTTCCAGTGTATCATCACCCTCATAGTGAAGAATTTCTTCCTTATATTTGGTCTAAATCTGCCCTCTTTCAGTTTAAAACCATTACCCCCTGTCCTATCACTACAGGCCCTTGTAGAAAGTTATTCTCCAGCTTTCTTGTAGGTCACCTTTAGGTACTGGAATGCTCCTAGAAGGTCTCCCTGGAGCCTTTTCTTCTCCAGGTTGAACAACCCTGACTCTCTCATCATGTCGTCATAGGAGAGGTGTTCCCAGCCCTCTGGTCATCTTCATGGCCCTCCTCTGGACCCGTTTCAACAGGTCTATATCCTTCTTAGGCTGGAGGCCCCAGAACTGGATGCAGGACTCCAGGTGGGCTCTTACCTAAGTGAGTGCATCAACAATGCTGCATTCAAAACAGAGGATTTTACTAATAATCAGAATAGCCTGAGCTGTGAAGCGTGTAGCTCCTAAGACTGTTGGTGGATTCTGTTTTGTATCCATTCAAAGCACTGTCTGGTTGACCTGCAGGTACAGTCTAATTTCCAGTTTGGAACTGTAAAGTTCATCTTAGTTTCCATAATGTCATTGAGCCCTAATGTTGGGATGTTGCATGGCATTTATTGGAGAGATATCATTAATGGGGTATCAGCACTCTTGAAACACAGTCAGAGGACCTTCAGAGCACGTTTTCTCTAGGCTCACCGTCAATCTGTGCCATACTTAACAGCTCTAAAGAAGCATATGACATTGTATTTCCATAGCTACATGCTGTGCATGTAGGAACATTCCAGTGATAATATATTTCTCCTTGGAAGCAATAGAAATTTAGGCATTATAATAGCAACAGCTTCATAATAAATGTGCACTAAAATATATTATGATGAAACAGCTACTGCACATGTGCAGCAATCTTATCTCAGACATAAATAACTCGGCAATTTTAGCAAATATTAAATATAAAGGGGCAATTTAATATTATGGGTGAACAGCTTGCATATTAAATTTTATATAAACATGAATCTGTCATTTAGTAGTGGGAATGTGAAAAGCTGAGACAGCCACATGAAAATGTGTCTTCATCTCTAACTTTGAACAGCTGATGAAATTTCAAGTAAATTTTTGACATATTTTCAACCAATTCTAGAGTTGCCTGAATTTGTTTTGGGTTTTTTTCCTGTTCAGCCCAGAAGAGAACTTTTTCTTGATCTCATAAAACTTGGCATTTAGAAATTGCTGTTGCTCTTAAAATAAGGTGACAGTTTAGAAGCTGTTGAGGTCTGGTATGACAGCTAATATACCTCTGAAAGTTATTAAAAACAAAATGTTACTCTCTTAATAACATTTCAGTTTCATTCAGCAATTTTGGCTAATAGAAACGGTTTATGAAACTTCTGCTGCAGTGTTATGCAGAGTCAGAATTATTTCCATGGCACTCTTCAAAGGATGTTATTAGGTTTGTTTGTTTGAACTGATGAAATCTTAGACTCCAATAGAGAAAGCTAATATTGGCCTCTAATTGAAGAGGGAAGATTGAGAACTGCTTTGAAAACAAAGAGGTTTTTCCTGATAGAAGATGCCTTCAAAAATCAGAATGTCTGCCTATGATTTGGAAGAGATGCTGTTACAAAAACTTCAGATTTTGCAAGAAAGACCAGCTCCAACACCAAGTCACTGCATTTTTGTGAATCACTAAGTAAAAGCCAGGAGATACCCTGACTGCCCCTGGATGGGTGCTTAGCCTGCTCACTTGTTAATGACATTAATGGGGGTTGAGGTAGCTTGGCCTAACCTAGTGCCTAAACTAAGACCTGATTCCTCATTCCTGGGGAATTATCCTGGCAAACGTGTTTTTTCCAGCCGCCTGAAGAATGCAGTGCACAGGTTAACCTAGAACCCAACTCTTCCACACAGCAGAGCAGCCTTTGCCAGAACAGAAGCAGAGCTCAGATCTTCAGTAACCTCGTTTTAGTTTTCAGATTGTCATTTCCCGTACTTTGTCAAAGGGTCCTTTCCTTCTATGATAGCCTTACCTCGTAATCCTGGATCACCATTGATTCTTAGCTGCTTGGGCTCTGTTGCTGGCAGTGGATGTGCTGATTTGCCTTTTGAGGAGATGTGGCGTTCTGCAAACGATGGCCCAGGGTCAGCAGCTGCATCCTTGCTGAGCATCAGTAGCAAGGATCCAAGCTCCTCTTAGCACTCAGGATCAACAGATCTGCTGGAAAAGGTTACTTAATATTTACTTGATATTTACCACCTCTGGCAGCCAAAGTGATGAGTCAGGCTCCTAAAAATAATGAAATTACTTTGATTTGGTTTCTTAATGATCAAAACCTCAACAACATATTTTGGTTGGTTTTGGCTTTTTCTTCTTGTTTCTCTGGCCTTCTGGCTCTGGCCGCACAGATTTCACATTTCCAAGTACTATTCCTGGGACCACGAACACTCGAAATTATGTGTGTGGGGGGTGTAGTTGGTTGTTTTTTTTGTTTGTTTGTTTTTCATGTGAATGTGAATTTTCATACAAGCACATAACTCTAAGTGCTAAGCTTAAAGTTCCAGCTATCATGAAAAGGGTAGTAGAATTGGGAGACTCAGTTAAGTTTACTGGAAACTTACTCAAACTACTACTTTTTTTAAAAAAACCAGCATGAATTATAAATCCTTCAAAGTTATCTCTGTCAAAATGGATAGCTAATAAAGACCAAGTGCTGGATTTGTGGTGTTGTCTAACTTTGCTCTACTTTTCTGTTAGTCTGAATGCCTCCTCATTTCATAGATACAGCCGAATCAGTGCGGTGGCTGGGAATTGTTCTCCTCTGCTTAGGAATGGAGGAAGATGATTTGTTTTCTTTGCCATGCTGTGCAGTGCAGAGAAAAGGAGACTCTGCTAATCACTGCAATTAGCGCTAAGGACATTTCATGCTGTATCTTGATCCTATCCAGGCTGCTGTGTGCTCATTTTGCAGCAAGGTGGATGCTAAGACTGTGTTTCCATATACAATTGGTAACACTGGCAGTTTAAACGTTCCTCTGGCCCTGAACATTTGGCTTCCTTTAGCTTGCTCCAGTTTTGCTGCATGGATAGGAGTTACTTAAGTGTGTGTTGACCAGCTGTTTTCCTTGGCAGTAGCCACAGTCTGTGCCAGACTCTAGGAGCATAAACTCACTTGGCCCAGCTTTGTATGTTGGCCTTTCAAGAATGTAGATTCAGGTCTTTCATTTTCAGCTGTTTTAAGGCCTGATTTTTTACAGTCTTCAGGCACCTAAAAATGCAAGTATACTTGGAGGTAGACACACACAGAGTTGGTTTGCTCCTTAATGCCTGAAGTGCAAGAAATCAGCAGTAATTCAGCATCTGTTTTCATCTAAGAATGCAAGGGACATTTCTCGGAAGCATCAGGCATGTTGGTCGCTTTGTCAGGCTAGTTCTTGGGGCACTGCAGCTGAGCTTGTTGGTTGTTGTCAAAAGCACATCTGTAGAGCATAGGACAGAATCTAGCAGTTTCATCTACTGAATGTTGTGCCGTTCAGGCAGGAATGAGTGTCATTAGAGGAAAAATGGTTGTTTTTGATGAGGGATTGTTTTGAGGCAAGGCATGCATCCTGTGATGATTTTGCAAGGTAGTACATACAGAGGATTAGCACTTTTTAATATCACTATTTTTTTTTCCGATAATACAGGCATACAAAGCAATTTTAGTGGAGTAATTAGTATTAGCTGGGCACATTTGTATATATTGGAAAAAGTGCTACAGGTGGCAGTTTAATGGCATTTCCACAGTGAAATCCCAAACCATGAAGTACTCATTTGGTATTGATATAATGCAGAACTTATGGCAAATCCATTTAAACATTTCCAGAGGCCTGTTAACCTGGATTGCAAAGTAATCCTGGTACCTGGTTTAGAAAATGTACATGTACCTTCAAACATAAGTGGTGACCTGAGTATCTGGAACACCTCAGAACAAATTCTGAACTTCTAATCTGTCTTCAGCAGTATTTACTAGTAGAAGAGGTTGAAGTTGAGAAATCAGTGGAACTAGTGGTAGATAAAAATAAGAAGGTGAAAAACTGAAATACAGAAGTGTCCCCTGAGCCCCTTTGAAAATCCTGAGCCATCAAGGGAAGATCCTAGCATATCTAATTCAAAATAGGATAGACAGTATGCCTGCAGTGCATCCCTTATCTAGTAAATCGGGTATCTCTAATGCTTTGGCTTTGAAGTTCAACATAATAGTAATATTGTGAAACAGAATAATGTAATGAAAATACTATTTGGCCACTTGTATTATTTTTCCCTAGCTACATGTTTCAGATTGCTCTTAAAACGTCAAAGCACAGTAGTACTCATAAGTATGCATTTGGAAATTAAGTGTCTGTTTTGGTAAATATTCACATTAGGACACTTAGGAGTGATTTTTTTCTTGCAAAGCGTGGGGAGTTCCACACAGAAATCCTGTTAACAAATAATAGGATTTGTGTGCATAACTCTCTGTGCATCACTTTGAAAGTTTACCCCCTGCAGCATAAGAGTTAGATAATTTTAGTCTTTGAAAATTATGCTTTTCAGATTTGGTCCTTTTGTACAATATGTTATTGATGGTGCAGTCATAAATGCTTCTGAATAACCATGATCAAACCTTACATTGTTTTCTTTCAGTGGTGGAGAACTTGGGTCATTATGTGTCTCAGTGCTTTGTTTTGTACTGGAGAAAGTTGCAAAGGAAAAACTACATAGGTGCAAACATAATGTGTTTTGTAAGAGCACAATTTATGACTACAGATGGAAACCACATAAACAAATGAGCAACAGGACAAGTGACAGATATTAACAGTAATACTTGCCTGCAACAAAGACCTGTTCTATATATACGAATGTATACATACATACGCAGAGACACCATATTTGGACCCCACCAAAAAAAAAAAAAGTGACAGCTAGTAATATTTTGTGGACCAGTAGTAAAATTTTATAACATACAAAATCAAACTGTATTTTTAAAATGTTGTCCTCTCAGTCTAAGTCTGAATGCCCCAATGCTGAGGTTTTCCCTAATCCAAACAGTTTTTCTTTTCTGCTGTATTCATAGTGGGAACACCTTTTAGATATATTGCCAAAAAATAAATCTTTCAGGTGACACTTCCCTGAGTTTCTTCAGGGTGCAAAATTGGACAGTTACCAGGCAAAAACTCGTTTTCTTGCAATGTGTCCAGTATTCTTTTCACTATCCATATTGAAAATAGACTGGCAATAGCATTTGTTTTGCAATATTTTGGCACTTAAGCTTCCAGCTTTCTATGGAACCTGGAGCTGAAAATGAAAGAAGTATTGAAAGACTTCTAAAAAAATGAGCTACTTCTTTAAACCACTTTAGTTTGGTTTTAGAGAAGGGTCATGCTTGTGGTTATTTTATCTGAACCTGTTAATGAATCTCTGCACTAGTTACAACCTCAGGTTTAGCAGTTAGCGTTTGTGATGTGGGCATTTTGTATTAAGTGGGATTAATACCAGATTTATGTAGGATTGAACAATGGCACATTTAAAATGTGGAGCGTCTCTGCCTAATGAGAGACAGCTGAGAGGTGTGGGTGGCCAGTTCCTGCTCTCCTAGGAGAACTGTCATGAAGTCTGGTGCATATTTTGTTTTCTTCTTTTTAGAGTTGTATAAAAACTTTTGCCAGGCAAGTACGTGTGTGCTCCTTCTCCTACTGAAGTTGCTGGCAAATCTCCTGTTGATTTTAGTGGAAGCAGAGCTGGACACCAGCTGGACCCAACCTCATATTTAAAAGTGCTTTTCCCCTGAGGTGAATAAATGTCTCGATGTGCAGAGAACTCTGCTGTTGGGTGTCATATTTTATTCGTGAAAATATATCAGTTTCAACTATCAGTTGGCTATGAAAACATCTTGTTGCAAAAAGATCAAAACCAGGAAAAAGCTCACTCTGTGTAAAAACAAACAAACGCCCCCCCAAAACAAACAACCTCCCCCAATGCGCAAGCCCCCTGGAAGCTGCTGGCATCATGAAGACAGAAATTTTCCACTTTGTGGACGTAGTAGGAGTCAAGACGCTGGGGCTCTCTTCCAAGCTTGTGCTTGTGCAATGCTGTGCATGTGGTAGCTCTGTGCCTCCGTTGATCCATTTTGGAGATGAGAAGATGTCTGTGCCATCTTACATTTCAAGAGCAGGTTGAATCATAATTTAAAAGGTTATAAAACTTGCATACTAGGTATCTTCCCAGAAGCCACTTGCGCAAAACTTATCCTTCCTCTAGCACGTTTAGTCTCCAAAGGAAATAAGGGAACAAAATAATGTGAAAATGGGTGAAAACCAACAAAAAATCATCCTGACACAGACACTCAGTCCAAGCAGAATAGAAATTTCATTTATAAATGGTGAGAAGAAACTTGTGGAAGTAGATGTTTTTAACTAGCCTTCATAGAAAGCCAGGCTTCTAACCTCATCTATATTTACTACAGGAAAAAGTGGCATGATGTCTTCATAGATTATGTGAGATGACATATTTTTGTCACCAGGCTTGTTCTCCTAATGTAGACCACAAGATCTTCAAATAGTTTCTGTCTGAGAAGCCACCTAGTCGTGATTTAGTAACTGTCAGCAACAGAGACTATCACACCTCTTCTTAAGCTGTTCCAGGAGCTAAATGCCGTTACTGTTATATAAAATAAAAATAAAATTCATAACCCACAAACTGGAAACCCCAGCCTCCTCTACCTCCTCTCTTGCTGAAGTTCTATGTCTTCAGCTTCTTACCAGTGTGTCTTACACCTTCATCTTGTAGACTGAATTCATCCTTTATCGGATTTCTCGTCTAGATAATCTGAAATGGAGTTTGTGAAGTTCAGGTTTAGACTGATAAGCTGAGTAAATTGAAAACCTTGAATTTCTGATGAGAAGGGATGTTTTATTCTTTAATCACTCTTGTGGACCTTCTTCAAACCTGATCCAATTTGTCAGCGTTCTTCTTGAACTGTGCATACCAATGTGTGATGCACTATTCCTACAGTAACATGTCCCTGCATGTATAGAAGTAAGATAGTCTTACGAATCCTTCATAATTGCTCATGCTATTCTTCCCAGAATTGTGTGATTTGGAGAGTTGTCATTTTTTTGTGTGTTCAGCATTTTATTGGTATTATGCCTATAACTAGATGTACAGAATTTTGGACATAATGAGGCTCATATTGTTTCCTTCTAGTCAGTTAAATAAATGACACCTAAATTGTTACTGGTGACTGGACCTCATCCCCTTTTCTTCTTGTGTCCTTTCTAAAGGCTATTAATAATTATTTCCTGTATTCTTCCATTTCATTGAAAAAACAAATCAGGCAGACAATAAATATTTTGTGGGGTTGCCCATTAGAAACCCATGCACTCACTTATGATTTCTTGCTTTAATCAGAAATTTTGCCTTACGGGATTATGTCACACCATCAGTTTACCAAGCTTTGTGAATAAAAGTGAGATTTTTTTATCATTTGCAAAACAGAGAAGAACAGGAGTTTGAGACGGTCTATTTTTCTTAAACTGGTGTTAAGGCAATTATAACAACATGATGCCAGTATTATAACTGCTGCTGATTTGTAGCAGCTTCCTTTAATTTTGTCTTAATAGAGCTCAAAGTCAGCCATTCCTTAGTTTTTTCCCAGAACTAGTATCCCAAACTCCCATGTACTATAAGCGTGTCATTGCACATTAGATTTCTCCCAGTTCTCTGGAATTTTGTTTCTGTTCCAAAGTTTCTGAAAACCTGTATTAGCAGATCAGAGATTCCAGTCAGCTCCTCTTTTATGGACTGTGAGTTATTAAAATCTGAAGATTTAATATGCCTAACTTTCATGCGTCCTCCTGGGTTAATACTGGAATATATGCAGAAGATCACCCACTGAATCATAGAAACATCTGATGGATGTGGCTGTCTTTTCTGTGTTATCACTGATAATCTGAGCCTTTCCACTTCATTATTTTAACATAAAGTGACAACCAAAAGAGATCACCAGATCATCTAGTTCAGCCTTCCGAACATCATGAATATCGTTCCAATTCCTTAAGAAAAGTGCAAAGTTATATAAGACAGGACAAATAATTTTTGACAGTGTTACACGGTGAGGTTGTGCTGAAGCAGATATCCATTATAAGCCCTACATACGTTTCTCAGCCGTTGCTTTCCCACGCTGAACACCCCATTCTTATGTGGAGCCAGCCTTTTGCAGGCATGGAGGAAGAAAGTGAATATACCGTTGTATTAAGGCATTTAAATAGAGTTTAAAGACCAACTAGTATAATGAAATACAGAGTGAGAGGACATGATTTGTTTGTGTCTACATGTTCCTATTGGAATAATTTTTCCCTATTGGAAACTTCTGTCTGTCAATCGCTAGCTATTTAAAACTGCGACAACAATAACCAGTTGTTGCTTTCTTGTGTCCTCAGTCTTTATCCTAGCTTTTGTTACAGACAATACAGTGGTATTCATGGATAACAATAAGACTGTTATATTTCATTGTGTTTTTTTCCAAAGCTATACAACGTTCTAGCCATTATAGAAGGATTACAGTCAGCTGAGTGATGTTTACATGACATTTCCATACCCTAATAAGAGGTATAAAAGAAGGTGTATTGTAGCTAGCAAGGGAGAGATTTGGCTTGCAAGGTCAGGGTTTCTGCCACGTGTAGAAACCGAGTCAAGAAAGACAACAGTGTGCTTGCCTCGTGTGCTTTTATTTTTGGCCTCTGCTTCAGTAATGCGAGTGTCAGTAATAGTTGCTGCAAACTGCTTATTCGTGGTACTGCTGCAATCACTTGCTTTTGGGCAATATTAATTTTGTGGCTGTACTAAGTTAGGAAACTGTTTATGAGGACATCGATGGCTTGGCTGTCTCACTTGTCCTGGCAGCAGTTTGTCTTGTCCACGTGATGGGGCTGTTCTTGACTATGTTCTCTGATATTCCTGTAAAAGCACATCTAGACACCTACCCCAGCAGAATTGGCACTCTTTCTGGGAGCAGGGTCTTTACAGCATTTTCTAGCATGGTGTCTCACACAGTTGCCTGCTGGAGGTTACAGGTGTTTCTGATACATTGCATGAGCATTGGCGTGTTTCTCAGGTCTGGTTCATGCTGCTGGGTGCTTCTGCTCTCCAAGTGGCCGCTGATTTCAGAAGGCTCAGGGAAGTTATATGGCTACCGAAGGTCACTACAAAGGGGATGGAGATCCCAAGCTTGCATATACGTGGACCGAGTCTGAGGGCATGTTTTTGGCACAGCTGTCGGGCAAGGCAGAGGTTCCGTCACATTCCTGTGTTTCAAACATGATGTCCTTGACTTTTGATACTTTGGCTTCCGAGAACTCTAAGTATTGTCTGGATTCGTGGGAGATTGAGAGACAGATGGAGGGAGTGAAAAACAGCAGGAATGTTAATAATTAAGACTTGCTCCTTGGGACAAGAAGTGAAATCCATGCCTTAGTTTGGGTATGGGTGGAGCCGGATTGCCTTTTCTTTGAAAGTCACAAGGCAGGAAGAAGATCTGAGATGTGCCAACACTTACTCGCTTCCACGCAGTAAGACCGAAGTGCAAAATCATTCATTTTATTAGTCAAATGCTATTTCATGATCTAAAACATTCCTCCTGATAAAATAAAGGCTGCTTTGATTGAACAATTGAACTTGTGACCATGGGTATTATTCTTAACTATAATGAGATGACTTTTGGTGTTTCTTCTGTACTGTGGCTGTTTATATGATTTACTGTGTCACTCTGTTGATCGTCAACAGACTACATAGATTGCTGGTTGAGGGTGTTGCCTCAAGCTTGAGTTGTTAATGAAGTAGTATGGCAAATGCCAGCCTTTCTGATTAAAAGATCTTGTCTCAATGCAGTGCACATTCTGCATTGGGTCCTAGTCTGGAGTTAGGAAGGGTTTCAGCTCTCTGATCCTATTTGTGTGATACAGTTTTACAATTGTGTGATAGATATGCCTGAGAAAGTTTGAAAAGGGACTTTATCCTGGTTCTTAGTCCATGTTTATCAGCTCTCATGGGAACTTTTTTCTCTTCAATAACACATTTGTTTTCTTCAGAAGATGAGGGAGAGGTTCACTTTCCTCTAAGACACTGGAGTTTGGTCACAGGTAGAGGCAGGATGTTGAGCAGGAGGAGCTGCTGCACTTAGCCATCTCAAAATCTCTTATGAACTTGGTTGTTGTACCTTGTCCATACATGCAGGGTTGAACTCCATCACAAACTAGGCTGGGAAGAAATCTCTCTCTATAAATCCTGAGAGACTTCTGGTTATTTGTCATCCTCTGTAGTGTAGAGCATGGTTGCTTAAGCTCACCTGGGAAGTCCACCTAATAAATTCCCTGGCATCACAGGTGTGTAGGTGATGCCTTTTCTTTTTCTTGCAGCAACTGTATTTATGGCTTTTGATATTTTACTATAGGCCTTGCACATTCATTGGCCAGTTGAGGGAGCTCTGTATAGACTATTATAAAATGAAAACATCAAAATACAAGAAATAGGAAGGAATGGTTGTTTTGTGTTGTCAGGCTGCACAGAGAATACTGCATTCTGGCACTTGTTGGAGTTGGACAACCTCCTTGTCCTAGAGGTCCACGAAGCAGTGAAGCTCCACTGTGGCATGTAGTTGCTCTTGGAAATACTGCTAAGTTAAGACAAGTGGGAGTGTGAGTACTGCTTCTTGAAGTGTTTCTGGAGCTTGCTTCCCCACTACTTGCTGTATGTAGTGGCCACAGAGATGTTGCAGTTGAAAGTTGACTGCTGCGCTAATGTTTATGCAGAGATGAGCTGCATAGTACTGAGCTTGCTTCTGGTGCACATGTTTTTAAGAACTGTTTTTCATTAAAACCACTAAATGACTAAAAGTAAAGAAGAAGTCATCTCGTTCTGCTGGCAAGCTGTTGAAATGAGCAATTTTTCCCCTTCTTGGTAATCATCAGAGACGTTGCCATACTTTTTTCTTTATAAAATCTTAGGTTACACATACACCTGCAGTTGCTGTGTCACCTACTGCCTCTGTAAAGCTGAATGTTGACTGCAGGTGTTCCCAGGAGACTGAAGGCAAAATTGAAACGTGAAGTAGTTGATACCCCTCACTCTTAAGTCAATGTGTGTTGTGTTGTGGAACGTAGGCAAAATGAAAGGGGAGATCTTTAGAGAGCTGCATGCAAATTTTGACTGGTTGTGATTTTGGAAGTAAAGGAACAAGGAGATACAGAGAATGCTTTTTAAGCTACTCTATCAAATGTCATATCTCTGTTTTAATATTTCATGTGATGTGGCTTCTTTCAGATGATCAGCTGGATTATCTGAGATCAGAGAAAAGGGAGTGATTCTACTCAGCTGCAGAAAATAGGATGAAAGTAGTGCCATGGCAGGGTAGGGCACAAAGACTGACTGCAGAGCATTGGCACTTTGTAGAATTTGTTTCAATATACACATCTTACTTTAGCCAGTAAAAAGTTATTGAGATAGAGATATTTGATTTATAATCAATTTTAAAAGAAACTTCAAAGAAGGTTTATACAAGAGTATTTTAGAATTCTTCCCATGAGATTTGTTAGATAAGACCATTAGGTGTTTGTTTTCTGGAAACATTTACTGTTTGTATGCTTACTAATTAACACGGAAAGACTTAATAAATTTTGTATCTATGTTAAACACCTTGCTTTTCAAACAAAGGAAGTTGACCACAACTCTGATTTCTTCTATTTTTATCGTTCTCTTAAAGGGCAACACTTTAAGGAAAATACTCCTACATCGCTACTTTAAAGGAGAATATGGAAGTGGTATGAATGGGCCTCTGTCTGCCAGCTACAGCAAAACTGCACAAGTGGGAGGTAAATCCACACAGATCATTTAAAGAGCATGAAATTGGCAGCACCATTTTTTTTCTAATAGGCACGTTGGAAGTGCTGCAGGGATTCAGTCAATAAATAAACCAAACACATTCTGTAACCAGTTAGAAGAAGGGTAATATCAGACTTTTCATATTTTTAAGTTGCATGGACTTGTCTCAGATGGCTGGTGTGCATTTTGTGGTACAGAAGTAGAGACTTTCCTCATGCTCCCCAGTCAATCATTCAATTTAGGTCACATTTGTAATACCATTTTAATTTGCCGGTAAATCCATCTCCAGAAATCCAGCAAAGCACAAAGCATCTGAACAAAGATGTTGCTGTTTCTAGAAACTAACAAAATTTTTTAAATTCTGGATCCTTTACTGGTATATGAATTAAAAAAAAAAAAAAAGATATAAGGAAAAGCATCTCACAAAGATACTGACTAGCCAATGGAATAGATTTCCTTGAGAGGTTGCAGAATATGTCAGTTCTCATTACAACTTCACTGGACAAGCCTCTGATGAACTTGCTCTGACTACCATGAGCAGGAAGTTTGAGTAGGTGATCTCTGTAGGTCCCTTATAACCTGTTTTTTTGCCTGATTCTACTACTGTAGGGTGGTTTTTAAGAAAACCCAAAATAACGTATGTCATAGGAAATGGGGTAGAAGCTAGGTATAGAGCCGGGCCCAAATACTCGCCATTGCATTTTCAGACTGTGTTAAAGGGATGCCCAGATTAGCAGGCATTTCCAAATGTTGCCCAGCTGATCCTCTTCGACTGTTTCAGTGTAGACACTGGAAATATTTGCAGTTTTAATGTCCTGTACACCAATTTTTTTCTCCCCAACAAACAGGAAAGTAAAGATTTACTATTTTTTTAGTTCTCTTGTCTAAAAGGTGTGTGTATGTATGTATGTGTGTGTATGGCTTCATCACAAAGTCTGAACCATTTCAATCACTTTCATCAAAGCAGTACTGACTGATTAAAGCAGTACTATGTTTTTCCTAAGGAAGCAGATGGAGTTACATCTATATTAAAGTAAGTATAGGAGGGAATATGGCAATCTGTGATAATAAAAGATGATTGGTTTAATAAGCTAATACAATTGAACAAAATTCCTTAAAAATGCAGCTTTAATTTGGATTAACTCAAGTCTCTATTCTTAAAGAACATCATTGTGATGTTAATGGTCTAGGAGTTATAACAGCAAAAGCATATAGCTAGGAAGTCATACTCGTAACCAGAGTGCATTTACTGGTACACAACCTTTGTGTAGATTATGCCTGAGACTGAAAAGCAGATTTAAAAGTAGTCTCAGAGCACTGACTATACACACAGCTTAGTGTATGCAGCAGTGCAATTAAAGAAGGGATCTGGTGGACAAATCTGTGTCATTTCCAACTTCTTCATTGTCTGAATATCACGACAGAACAGTGGTTCGAGGTTTTGTTTTATTTCTTATTCTTGGAGCCAAACATTGCAGTTTTACACAAAAATCTTCTTTGTATCAAGGGGAATTTTGCATCAAACAGAATTTCATTTTCATATACATATGTGAAACAAACATGAATTGTATGTGTTTGTGTAATTTGCAGGCGGATTTTCAGGACAAGACTCAGATAAGTCTGGGGTAACAATGTGTGATATTCAGTGCCTTCTGGATAAAGAAGGTGCATCAGAACTAGTCATAGATGTTATAGTAAACACCAAAAACGACAGAATTTTCTCAGAAGGCATTTTGCTTGGTATTGCATTGCTCGAAGGTGGAAATACACAAACACAGGTACTTATTTACTTATTCATATATTGATTTTCAAATGCATGTAGTCTGGAGACAAATAAAAAGAACCTTTTTGCCGTGAGTTCTGTGAAAATTTTATTAGTATAATAAGTGTCCCTATAATACAAATGTAAATATGCCCTGTTACTATGCAATATCTGATAGTGTAGACTCTTAACAGAATACAACATTTTTTAACTGTCCCCTTCTGTGTAGTACAGTGCTTCTTTTAATCTGGTCTTTGCCATACAAGCATTATTTCCAGTTATTTCGTATCTCTCTTTGCAAAATTAAAAATTACAATACTTTCAAGTTTATAATAGCAAAAAAAAAAAAAGTTTTTTTTTGAAATGTCTAGGAACATTAATCAAAATCTCCAAAGAGAGAAAAACTGTCCATTTGAGAAGACCAGTACCCCATTCCATAGAAGATAACTGCTTTAAACTATGGATTCTAGTTTTTGTGGATGATAGCCCTCTCACTCAACTTTAGTCAAATAAGATTATTGTTTATTCTTACTCTATGATCAGCAAAGATATCATGAGAGGGGCGAGGTGGTGTGAATCTCTCCCTGCATATCTCAGCATTGCCTATGAAGGGAGCCTGAGTTACCAACTTACACCTCATTGCAAGACTATAAAAGTCAGATGAGAGGAATCACTTCTTGTATCTTTGTCCTGTAAAAAAGATAAAGATTTATGTGACCCTCAGAGAGTGTCCAGAAAATGTTAAAGAAGGGAAATTTTCTTGCAGCGTTCTAAAATGAATTGTTAGGGGCTGTAAAAGGCTATTACTTTAAGATTGATTTTGTGAACTGTTGAAAATTAGACTCAGCCAGCTTGACAGTAATACTAAGAGACTGGACATAATAACCTAAAATATCAATTTCCATTCTGTGTAAAGTACAAAGAATGTATACAGTCTAAGCTATAGTATTACACGTTCATGATTCCCCTTATTGTTACATAATAACAGTTACTTTTCACTATTATTTATAGATGGAATATTATAACTCTAGAATGCCTGGAGAAATGGAGAGTGTCACCAAGTAATTTAACTTTAGGTGTAATATGGTGACATTTTAAAGATTGCAAATAGCAGTGTTCACTGGTTTATCCAAATTTTAAAATGTTATCATCAATCTTTGTTAGCAGCCTTGTATATCACTTTTTGAAAGAACGGGTCAGGCAGTGACTGATGTTTGTTTTATGTAAGTGAAGTAATTATTCATCATTTGTTTCATAAAAAATAGTGTATTTTTGTATTTATTCTTCTTAGAAGATGATTGATATCTAAAGAATATTTTTTTTTGCAGTATTCGACTTACCAGCAACTGAAGGAGCAAAAAAAATCAGAAAAATTCTTTAAAGTCCTGTATGACCGCATGAAAGCTGCTCAGCAGGAGATACGATCAACAGTGACAGTGAACACAATTGATTTGGGGAGCAAAAAGAAAGATGATGATAGTGACCTGACTATATCTGTTCCCAAAAAGAGAGGTAAAGACGCAGCCATGTAAACAAGGGCAGAAGTACATTATATTCAATCCACGTGTACTGCACCACTGATACTATGCTGCATTGATCAATAAGCTTTACTATTAATCATTGCTAATTTGCATCTTCTGCCTGTTTTTCTCGAAATTATACGCCACCTCTTAAGCTGGTTTAAAGGAATTACCTTTGATGAAATCAGTGAAGCTATGCCACTTAATGCCAGCAGAAGATATAGAGCCATATTTTTAGAGAAGCAGAAGTAGAGGCTGCTGCTAATGGGGCTATTTCACAAGAGCAAGCGCAGAAACCGATTTCCCACCCTGTGGTCCTTCCATTGTTCTCATCATTTATTGTATATGGGAGAGAAATAGTAGGGCTTTTTGTTTTAATGTTCTGTTTCACTCTGGTTTGTGGTTTAATTGGAACATGCTATCCCGGCATGAATGTTGCTTTGATATTCTTTGTAAGTTGCCTAGAGGTCTTTGAAGAGTTAGGCACCAACAAAGAAAAACTTGCATTCATTATTATTGTTTTCTTATTGTTTAATCGGATGAGGAGAAAGAGTTTCAAAAATGAAGGAAAATTATCTTGTTTTCAGTAAAGGATTCAACCCTGCATCTGAAAGAGGGTATGAAAGGGCAGTTGACAGAAGCATCTTCAGCAACGTCCAAGGCTTACTCTGTGTATAGAAGAGAAATGGACCCAGAAATAGATCTTATGGGCTCAGGAACAGATGCTGCAAATGCAGAAGAGAAGTCCACAGAAGAAGCAATCATGAGCCCTGCCATAGCAATCATGCAGCCAATATTGAGATTTCTTCAGTTGCTGTGCGAGAACCACAACCGAGAGCTCCAGGTAAAGTGATTTTGAGCTGAGCTTCAAAAGAAGTATTACAGGAGCTGGAACTTCATAAGGGAAGAAAAACACACCTGTGCCTGCCTCCTATTACAGAATAGGGGTGTCTAAAATGTTCTTCTTTTGGTCCAAGTCGTAAAATAACCCTTTTCAAGAATGGCTTCCAAGATGTGGTTGAGCTCATGTTTATGTCCTCAGAATTCCTTGGGACCACAGCTTAGCCACATGGAATTGAGATCTGTCTAAATGTCCCTAGTAGTATGGTTTCTGTGCACAAATGGTGAATTGCTTACCATGGGCTTGGAGACCACAGGAAGTTTCTGGGCAAAGTTTGCGTACTGCTCTTTTCCCTGGGCATTATGATTGGAGGCTTTAAGATGCTTCATGTGTCCCTGTTATAAATCAGTTCCTCTGGTAGAAATTACTGTCCCCATAGCAACCTTTGCAAAATAAATTTCCTGCAAACATCCCTCAGTGCTGTGTCCAGCAGCCTCCCTTAGAGCAGAGTTAAGGGTGGTTTGAACTAAGCTACCGTTCTGGACTGACACTGCCAAGGAGCAGTCGTAATGTGCCACTATGCCTGCTCTGCTGGGGGTTGAGAAGCTTCCAAGAGAAGGGTTGTAATAAAAAGATTGAGAGGGTATATATGCAGAACATATATAAGACATTTAAGGCCAGCGTGCATGTTTTCAAAATTCATTTTTCTAAGCCCTTCTTTCTTTACTGATCTAATCAGATAGAGGTTCTCAACTGCTGCACTAAGACATAATATATTTTCTACAGTACCTAAAGTACGCTGGTCATATGGTCATAAATTGTTCGCTTTAATATTTTCATGAAAAAGACTGTGTGTTTGACTTGACTCTCTTGTCTTTTTGTTATTCCTTTTCTCCATTCACCAGAATTTTTTAAGACATCAGAACAATAAAACAAATTACAACCTGGTTTGTGAGACCCTTCAGTTTTTGGACTGTATCTGTGGAAGTACAACAGGTGGACTGGGCCTATTGGGGCTTTACATAAATGAGAGGAATGTGGCTCTTGTGAACCAGACGCTGGAAAGCTTGACTGAATATTGCCAAGGTCCATGCCATGAAAATCAGGTAGGGCTCAAATAACTTGTGGATGCAGAAGAATATGCCTGGATGTATGGTAACTGTGTGTTTATTGTAAACCATTCAGTGTTCTTAACAACATGAATTCACTTGTAATTGCTATGACCTAGTCTTAAAGCGTTTCAAACTTTCATGAGGCCTGAGCTATGCTTTTATGTCAGAGCGCAATATAGTTTCTTCCTGTAGTATGTCCACGACTGTCCTGGGTTTCCAGTATTTTTGGAGAGAGTTTAATGTATTATATCAGTGGGTCCATGACTCAAACCTCACCTTGCAAGACTGGATTTTGAGTCATAGTTGTGGAAGTACATTGAAAACATAATCTTGTTTTCTTCATTGTCATAAAATTTGTCTTTGCTGGTGTTTGTATAGGTTGCTAGAATTTACTTTCCTTACTTCACGTAACTTCCACAAAGTTTCACTTAGGATCTTGCTATACTGCTTGCCAGCATCTTCAGTTGTGATATCAATACTGAAATGGACAAGACTGAAAATCACATTTCTAATCTTCTGCACCTTGCTTGATGCAGTCTTTTCAAGTCATATAGCTGTGACTTTGGGTAGATTCCTCTATAGAGCCCAGCTGAGGTAGTATAGAAAGGTAAAGAATGCAGTTACATGCTGCTGTGTTTTACCTGAAGAGAACTGTAATGAAGTTGTCACAGTGGATGAAATTGCAGAATTTTTACTATGGATTAGCAATGGGAATATTGTGGTGAGTGAAATTACAAATGTTATCTATTCTTGAGATTAGAAATATCAGAAGAAATACATGCAGTATTAATGCTACTTCATTAACATGCACAAATGAAGTGCAGAGTGCTTCTGTTGCTGTTACTGATAATCAACAGCCTTTACTTAATACTTTAAAAACAAACAAACAAATCCTTTAGTGGACTAAATTTTGAACAGTCACATTTGATTCACTAATGGGTGGGGGAAAAAAAATCTGTAAAAAAAGTAATAATTACAGGACTGGAGATGGAACAAAAAAAATCTGTTTCAAGTTAACTTGTTCTCCAACAAGTTTACTTGAGGAACACTGATAGTGAAAGGGAACAATTAGTTACACTTTATTACTTAGACCTACCTGCTGGGAAGTCCTCGGGATTTGTTATGCTTGTTTAGACCGACTCCAAGTCTGAGTCATTGTATTTCATAGACAAATGCTCCACACTCTCATTTTCATTTTTTCCTCTCTGTCTTTCTGGAAAATTTTTCCTGTCCTATTGTCCTATAAACTTGTTAGAAAAACATACCATAGGCTTGTATAACTGACACTTATTTACAAGGCTGTAAAAGCGTTTGGGAAATACCATTGGTCATAATAACAGTTTTGAATTCCATGACCACAAATGTCCTCCTGTGCAGGACGTGTCAAGATGCATGTAGAAAACCTTAATCTTTGTAAACACTTCATGCTATAACAGCAATATTAATGGTGCTTGCTGAACGCAAATTAAGAATTTGACTGCAAATTTGATTGTACTTACATTCAGGCATGTCTTTTATGTCTCTGGATGTGCGTTCAGCTGAATCTGGCAGAATTCCTGTGAGCTGCTGTCTCTAACTTGTACCACTTGGTGCCAAACCCTGCATGATTCTCTGCAAGCGTATTTTAGCTTACACCACCTTTGTTCCAGCTGCGTACTTTACTGCTGGCAGTGCTGGGGTTAGTTCTGTACTACACAGGTCTCCTCCAGCACCTCTTGTGGCCTGTTTTCAGGCTGCTCTGCTTTGGTGGGGAGGTTCATTGCTGTTACAAGGTCCTTCAAGTTCTGTGGGGGTTTTCTTTGGGTAATTTGCTGATGTGCATATTCTCTCCCTCCCTCCCTCCACCCGTCCCGTGTCCCTCTTTCCCCCCCTCCTTCCCTCCATTGCCCCCTTGCCTCCAACTCCCTTCTCTTATTTTGCAGACTTGCATAGCCACCCATGAATCTAATGGGATTGATATTATAATTGCACTCATCTTGAATGACATAAACCCTCTTGGCAAATACTGCATGGACTTGGTGCTTCAGCTGAAGGTACAGTAAATGTAAATTTGTTTATTTAAATTTGAGTAATAATCGAAGACATAACTATGCAAGAGCTCTAGGCAACCTGACATTTACTTAATCCTACCATAGCATAATATACTCAGCAACCTTTGAATACAAACATTGCAAATGAATTCAGCTCAGCTTCTGAATCCTTATCAGGCCCTCTACCACAGACCTTTCGACCCACTGTTGTGTTTGGGAGTATAACCTGAGCTTTTCTAAAAAAAATGCTATCAAAGAGATGCAATATAACCAACATGGAGAGTCTATATTGTGGGCATAAAATCTCATGGGATTGTTAAATGGTAACACTGTACAGACATGTAACAAGTCAGGCATTCTCTGTTTATACTGAACTCTTAAAAATTATTTGAGGAGATGTGAAAAAATAATAATATATCAGGTGACCCATAATGTCAAATAAAGTAGAAAACAAGGCTAAAGTAAATTGTATTTTGTTTCCTTTCTCGTTGTCCTCTGAGGAGGAGGACAAAGTGT
This sequence comes from Patagioenas fasciata, assembly GCF_037038585.1. Classification (NCBI taxonomy): domain Eukaryota; kingdom Metazoa; phylum Chordata; class Aves; order Columbiformes; family Columbidae; genus Patagioenas; species Patagioenas fasciata. The sequence goes on along the minus strand of NC_092520.1, from coordinate 139,864,104 downwards.
AGAGTGGGAGGGCTTGTAATTTTGTTTAGTATTCTCTGGAGAGCTCCATAGGCTCGTAGATGTTTTCCTTTGGTCCATGTGCCAAGTAGAGTAGAACTTGTCCAGGAGGAGCCTTGGGTTATTGCCTTTTCTTGCAGATGGCCTGTTTCCTCTCCACAACCAGCAAATGCTTTGTGGTAGCTGCACTGCATCATATTGGCAACATTATGGATGTCTAATAAAATAATTAATATAGCTATATATCATGTACAATGAAGCATTGAATCAACAGTGCTTTACACATGATTTTAATAACTGTAATTACATTTTTGAATGGCGCTGTAATTCAGGCCCCCCTCAAGCAAAACACTTAAGGAGACATTTAACTTTGAACATGCAGACAGTTCTTTTGAAGTCTAAATTTAATTTTCTGTAAAGACCTAGCTACAATAACTCCAGTGCTATTTTGATTAGCCATTATTATGAAGCTAGCAAATGCTTGTAGAACATATTTTCTATGTAATAACCAAAACTGGAGTTTAGAGGCGTTGCTGCAAGGACCAGTTTGGCCTTGTTCACAGAAGACTATATGTGCCTTACTCTTACTTAAATAGAAAAAATGGTGGTGAATGATAGCAGAAGTTCAAACTGTGGGAATTATTCTGATTTTACAGAATCACAGAGTCATTTAGGTTAGAAGGGACATCTCGAGGTCATCTTGTCCAACCCCCCTGATCAAGCAGGGTTAGCTAGAGCAGTTTTCCCAGGACCATGTCCAGTTGAATATCTCCACAGTTGGAGACTCCACAATCTGTCTGGGCAACCTATTCTACTGTTTGATCACTCCAACAGTAAAAAAGTGTTTTCTTGTGTTTAGATGCAATTTAACGTGTCTTAATCTGTGCACGTTGCCTCTTGTCCTCTCACTGGGCACTGGCTCCCTCTTCTTCATTCCCTCCCATCAGGTATTTAACATCCCTCTAAGTCCTCTCTTCTCCAGGTTGAACAGTCCCAGCTCTTAGCCACTTTTTCTATGAAAAAGGCTCCATTCCCTTAATTATCTTCGTGGATTTTTGCTGGACTTGTTCCAGTAAGTCCATGTCTTTCTCATACTGGGGAGCTCAGAACTGGACACAGTGCTGGGCCAGATGTGATGTCAAGAATTAGATCTGAAGGGGAGCTGGGTCTCTTTAGTTTGGAGAAGAGGAGACTGAGGGGTGACCGTATTAATGTTTATAAATATATAAAGGGTGAGTGCCACGAGGATGGAGCCAAGCTCTTCTCAGTGGCAAACAATGATAGGACAAGGGGTAATGGGATCAAGCTGGAACACAAGAGGTTCCACTTAAATTTGAGAAAAAACTTCTTCTCAGTGAGGGTGCCAGAGCACTGGAACAGGCTGCCCAAGGGGGTTGTGGAGTCTCCTTCCCTGGAGACATTCAAAACCCGCCTGGACATGTTCCTGTGTGACCTCACCTAGGCGTTCCTGCTCTGGCAGGGGGATTGGACTAGATGATCTTTCGAAGTCCCTTCCAATCCCTAACATTCTGTGATTCTGTGATTTAAGAAGTTACTGGGTTTTATTTTGAGTGACAGCACATAGAAATAATATAGCACTGAGTTTACCAGGTGATGTTTAGCATTGACAGTCTGTCAGTGCTCACAGGCAACTCTGAAGTTGGAAATACATACATTTTGCAGTGAAATACAGAATGCAAATTATATAGGCCCACACTCTTACACATACGAACAAGCTCAGACACTGTTTTCAGGGAACATTATATGTTGAACTCATACCCTCAACCAAAGCAAAGGCAATGCAGAATTATATTTTCCCATGCCATCTTAATTTAGCTTGTTTTGCACAAAGTTTGTGATGTGGTATTTAATTACATCTTCATGGATTATATTTTCCACTGGACTCCCAAATTGTTTAGTGAGCAGGGTAGACAGTGTTCACTGAATGCACAGATGGCCAATGTTCTGTTCTGCCTCTTGTTATTTTGAGGGTGACTCTCTGGCCTTCCTTACTGACTAATATTTAAGCCCTGGCACGTAGCATGACCTCAGTATCTGCTACTCTGTATACTGGTAGGATGAAGAGATGTGGAAATGGTAAAGATGTCCAAGGGTAGAGAGAGTCTAATACGAGTATCTTTTTGGCTACATCTAGTTGCTTCACCCCAAAATTCTTATGAGGAGATGAGATGTGAAACCAGGTAAAGAGAAATGAAGACCAGGAGTACTTTGGGCTGTCTTATTTGTAGCACTTGGGAACTGATTTTTTGCAGTAATAATGTGTCATGAAGAACTTTATACTGTATTTTTCAATTAATGGACCTCTTTTCCTCATTGATATCTGGGAATGGAAATCAGATCCTAAGGTCTCAAAGCATGCAGAAAATGAGGTACGAATAGTCAAATGAGCATCTCAATGTCAGTTACAAGTGATCAAAGAGAGAAAAAAACTGGAGAATGCACCTGCCTGGTGTAATTCTAGGCTGTGGCATGGCACTTTTGCTGAGTCAGTGGAAAGAAGCTGGCTGTTGATGACACGAAGTCCTACCCACCCTCTGCCTTTCTTCACTTTCTGGAAGTCACAGCAGCCTTCTCTCCATCCCCAGGGTTGTCTGCACTGGGAGATGGCTTCAAAGTCCTCACCTGTGAGTGAGTAGACTGGTGCCTTCCTCCGCTGTTTCTTCCCCTTCCTTCTCAAGCTAGCTGGCAGCCTGTCTTGTCCCCTTCTCTCCTCAGTTAGAGATTCTACCGATGCTACCACAGCTGACTTGGTCACCACTGTAAGGGAAAACTGCAGCAGAAAATGAAGCATCCAGTTCTTCAGAGCAGCACCCTGTCAGGAGTCTTAATCAAAATGCTGTCCTTTCTCTCTGCCTGGTCTCAATCTCTATGCACATTAAATTTCTGCAGTATAGGTTGCAAGGTAAGGAATCTGACTAGACCTTTCCAATGGACAGTCCTGATTTGATTTTGGAGCAAAGGGGAGCTATGGAAAAATTCATGTGGAGTCCTGCTCTCCTTTAACCAGTCCTAGTCTGGTCTTCTCATCTGTTGTTGTTCTTTGTCCTCATCTCATTCTTGAGTTGGTAAGCCCAGCGTCCTCTGTCCTGGCTTCTCACTCAATTCCCAGAAGGTCCTAGCTCCCCTGCCACGTATAAATCCCCATTCTATTAATCTATCCTCCTTCCATCTATGCCTTCTTTCTGCAGCTGACTTCTCAACCTACAGTCCTCCAGTTGGAGCTACTCAAACCTCAGCTTGACACAGCCTTGAACAACCTGCTTTGAGCAGGGGGTGGGACTGCTGGAAGACTGGTCCAGAGGACAACCTCAAGTGCATGATTTTGTGATTCAACCTGCATGGGTTTTTGATTCTGTGCCCACCGAGAAGAAGCTCTGTGGACTTTTATTTATAAAACTTGCAAGTTTCTATAGTATAGTATTCAAATTGTAATTTAAAAAATACTTACAAGGTGGACAAATTCGGCTGGGTTTTCCCTGGGGACTACAACTTGCATGACTGTGTTATCTTGGCCTCTAGTGCTGCGGATTTTCAGCTCTGCTATCAAAACTTGGAGCTACAAAGGCTGCTTAAAACAGAAGTTGCTTGAACATGCAGAAAATAACATCTTTTTTGCCTCAGTCCCAAAAGCAGCTGAACCTTTTCCTCCAGAATTGCCCATAGTAATTGTCTGAGGCACACACACACTTGTGAGAAATTTGTTTGAATTACTGATGTTGGGCAATAAGCAGCTTTGAATGAAGTTGAATGGTGGGCTGAGAGTTTTAGGGGCCCCTACCTGTATCATGGTACTGCGGTCTGCTGACGAGTACTCAAACAGCTCAGTCTGTAATGGTGAGGGGATGCTGCGATGGGTGAACCAAGGTAACCATGCTCTGCCAGAAAGCCATCAAACCTCCAAAGCCATTCTTCCTCTCCTGTTCACAGCATCAGGTGTAACTGGAAGTCAGGTCTCAGAAGTCTAAGGCACTACTGGGTCACTGCTGCTAGCGCTCGTGCTATTGAATCCATGGGAAGAGAATTCCGTACAAAGCAGCCAGCTGACAAAGTAAAGAATATCTTTATATGTTCCCCCAGGAATATTTGTTAGTGAAACAAGATCCCAGGAATGTATGAAAACAGTTTATTTTATAGCCTTTCAAATAATAACCAGTTGGACCCTATAAAAACCAAAGAGTAAGGAAGCCTCCCTGAATAATGAAACCTTCAGTGTAATACATTTTGCAGTTACCTCTGTTGAGTATGGCTTGAAAGCCATGGCAAAAATTGCCAGGTGGGCAATAAGAAAAGGAAATGGAATTTCATTTCTTCTGCACAGTATAGAAGAAGGCTCTGTAATTAAGTTTAATATTTTTCAATATTTAAAATACTTCTTCCAATATAGCATGCAGGGTTAGTTAGCCTTATAGTGTGCTGACATTAAAATGGGAAAAAAACCCTATTAAATATGTCAGTAAAATAAAATATGGAAGTAGTTTAAAATCTTATCCGCTAAAAAAGTGCTCCTCATAATCTCAATTAAAACAAATGCAAGGTTCGTTAATCCATGAAATAGATTTTTAAATTTGCATTAACTTGGTTTTGTATCTCTAGAACAATGCCTCCAAGCTTTTGCTGGCTATTATGGAAAGCAGGCATGACAGCGAGAATGCGGAGAGAATCCTTTTCAACATGAGACCAAGGGAACTGGTGAGAAAACTTCTGAATATTCATAAATCTTTTGGCTGAAAAAAAATCTGTCATTAAAACATTTCAAAAATTATCTGCATCTAAGCTGAGAAGTGTTGGCAGCGTATAGTGACACAATGTATCAGAATAGTACTTATTCACAAAAAGTGCTTTGAGAGGATCAAGCATGCATGATTTCAGTCTTTATGACTTCATTATTTTTATCCGTTCCAAGCACTTTTCTGTAATTGTTTCCTAACTATATTATCATCTTCTGGTAGACTGTCTTCAAGTACGCTTTGTCAGGGGCTGGGAAATTAAGCTTGTACAGTTTGTGAAACAGTGCTAACAGAAGTGTGTGTATAGCCATATTTTATATTTATATATATATATATATAATAGGTATATTTGTTGTCTGTTATACATATATGTCTCAGGAGCAAACAGACAGACTTACAAGCAGTTGTCGCTGTATTTTAGAACAACCATGATATTTGTGTAGGTCTCCAGGAATTTGAACTGGGTTGTAAGTTTGGAGAAATTGTTCTTAATCCAATTGACCATGTAAGAGCAGTGACTGAAAAACCTGTTTTGTGGGACATCTGTGGGCACCAGCCCCTGCACTGGGGCAGAGCCCAGTGGCCTGTTGGTTTCGGGACTCATCACCATGGTGACACATCAGCATGATGAAGCCATCCCCATGGTACAACCACACGATCAGGCCCTGCATGGGGAATGGAGCATTTCTCCCCTGTTTGTCCTGTAAGAGGCTTTTGAATATTTTGGAATTACCTCATCACCCTGCAAGATCTGTATCTTCCTTTTGTTTTTGGTTTAGTGTTTTTTGTTGTTTTGGTTTGGTTTTTTTCCCCCTGTTAAACTGTATAGATTACAGCCAGCTCTAGGCAGAGAGAGATCATGACTGCATTCTATGTGCTGTGCAAGTCTACCTGTGGTAGCTGTGGCTCTAAAGCATTTTTAAAAACACCTATTCAGAGAGGCTCAACGTCCCTGCTCATTTCTCATGGTTGCAGAAGTTTTGCTGGGGAGAAATGTGGCAGTTTGGAGCTTTGTAAAAATACTTCAAGCTTGTCTTTATTCAGAAGGTGTTTCTCAGGCTGCTCGCTCTTCTTGCAGGGCTGCAGGGCACCTGTCCAGGCTTGAGCTGAACAAAACAAGTGTGTTTGGGGCTTTTTCCCTGAGAATTACAGTTATTTCATCTCTTCTTGGCTGGGTTTGCGTTACAGGTGGATGTGATGAAGAATGCGTATAACCAAGGCCTTGAATGTGACCATGAGGAGGAGAATGGTGATGATGGCATCTCCCCAAAAGATGTTGGCCATAATATCTATATTTTGGCACATCAGGTAAGTCTTGTTTGTTGTGTGGCTGCTTCCAGAGAAGTGTTACATAGTTAAACTCCACACAAAACCTGTCTGATCAAAAAGGGGAGTTTTCCCATCTTCTGATTTCTGGCTCATGTTTGTGTGCAACATGATTTTATCTGGAAAGTTGCTGAGAGCAGAAGTAAGCTGTCTCACTGTGTGAGCAGCCACTCTATGGGATTTGGTAGGCTCTACTTTTGTGAAATAACAATGTAGAGCAAAGCAGTTAATGTCTTTTTAGCTCTGTCTTCTTTTAATGTTAACAGCTCATTTATATCAATCAGTTTGTAAAACACATTATTATTACTATTGGTGTATTTTAAATAGTAACTTCAGTTGTGATACCAAGTAAACTTGAACTGAGAAGATTCTTATTGCTTTAAATATATTAGTTAGACAATAAGAAAAATTTGGCCTTTTTACTGTTTTCTGCTTTCAAATTATATTGTAGTTCCCTCAAGCTTTTCTTAATCACTCTTACTTCTCTGCTGGCAGAGGTAGATGGTACACCAAAAGCTTCTATTTAATGGGATATTAATTCTTTAGAGCAGTTGGTATAAAAAAATACTTTTATCTTTCAATTATGTTACGAGTATTGAAAAGATTTTTTTAAAATTAAAAAAGAAAAGACCACATATTTCTTGATTATATCATGAATGATAGCATTTGGTATGTCATTTAAGGGCCAAAGTTTTAAAAAATGTTTTTACTAAGAAATAAATGAATAGGGATAAGGAGTGTTCTACATTCATTATGCTTATTAAGTGTTGTTAGGAATTGAATGCTCAACGGGAAAAGAAAAGAAAGCAATCTATAGTCACACTAGTATTATGCAATGTTTCTTTCAAGCAAGGAATGCAAAAACAGTTACTGAGTTATGCTTGCGTGCTTGCAGCACATTCAAATAAGTAAGTGTTGTTAATATGTTGTTGTTGTGGTTGACCACGTTCTACTCTTGTATTGCATGTAGGACTGTATATATCATCGACGATCACAGAATTTTTAGAAAGCAACTGTAGCTCCTTAGCTTGTATGATGATTCACTCCTTGTACGAATGCTTATAATGTAAATTCAAATGCCCGCCAAATTGAAACATTGGTGTTTTGTGTCTTCTCCCTACAGTTTCTGTTAAGAGACTTAACAGAGTTTGTGACAATGGAAAATAATTTTGGGGGAGTAGAATATAGGCGTAAAACTATATATTAATTGACTGCTGGGGTCATTTTACAAAAGAGGTCACTACCAAGGGTACACTAGCTAGCTGAGGTGTAGATTAAGCTCTGTCCCTAGATACATATTCAGGGTGCTGGGGAGGTGCATGGTGCCACTGCACAGCTATTCTAAATGTCTGATCCATAGTTGGCATTATGGTTGTATAAGGCTGGATATTTTTGCAGCGATTTACTGAGTTCCTTCCTGTTCTGTAAAATTAAATGGCATGATTGACTCTGTATGCTGTAAAAATATCCATCTTTTTACACAAAAAAAAAAAAAAGGCTTTTCCTCTTCTTGCATTTCTGTGACACAGTACATGTGTCTGCTCACAATAGCTTTGCACCCATGTCAAGCCCCATATCAAAACAATGCAATGGAGCGGCAGGCAATCTGGGGCCTTTCTTTGTCCTCCGCTAATGAAAAGCTATGATTCTTGGCACAGGACTGCTGATCTTTGACCCCAAGCTCTCTCCATGTGTGCCCTTTCACTCGCCCTGGGATGGGCAGGATACGAGCGTGGTCCCTCCTCAGTGAGGCCATTGTTGCCAGGTTCCTTTGCTGGCTCCACTCTCCAAACAGCCTCTTACATTTTGCTATGTTGAATTGGCTTTTTGGTGGCTGGGCCTTCCACTGGGCTTAGCTGACCTGATTTCCGTAATATTTCTTTGCTGTGGTCCTTGCAGTTTCACCGTTCCATCTGACTTATTTTTTTTTCTGCAACATGTGGCTCTTCAGTCACTTTCCTGACAGTTGCTTGTGACCAGTTGCTCTAGTTACAGCTTTTTTGTCCCTCTGGTATAGCAGAATAAAGACCAAGAGTTCCTCTTTTTGCTGTTACAGCCCTCAAACACAGACAGTTTATTTTGGGGAGCTCAGACTTTCAGTTTTTGTCGTTGCACTCTTCAGGGTGATGGCGGGTTCTGCATTTTGCCACCACTACATCCTTCCTTGCCCTTCCTGTGGTTGGTTTTACCAGAAGCAAAAGGCATTCTTGTAAATGTTTGACCCACAGTGCATAGAAAGTTATAAATTTGTCACAAGCAAGGCTGAGATTTCTGTTACTGAATCTCCTTTGCAGCCTCCCAACCACTATCCCAAATGCCGATGCAGGCACATGTATGCAAGTGCATGTGTGCACATGTACATCATAGACCACGCACACGTACATCACACACAGAGAGGTGCGTGGGCACAGCACCCTGAGACGTGATGGTAAGAGGCTGACTGTTAAATATACCGTGTCATGGCGGTTATCACATCTCTTCCACGTGTTTCCCTGTCCCCTCTTTATTTCCTCATCCTCCTCAAGCCTGCCATGTGCCATAGCTGTGCTGCTTCCCCTGCACTGACTCCAGGCTATCTCGATGCTGGTGCTCCTCGCTTTTCCCATTCGACACATTGTGAGCAGAGAGGAGAAGGGGGCGGCACGGAGAGAAAGCAGAACTGACTTATCCATGAGGAACTACCCTGAGCTGTGCCCCCGGGCTCCTTCCAGAAGCAGTTCTTCTACAACTGGTTGTGAAGGAGTGACTCAAACTGGTGCTTGAGGTCACATCGCAGAAAAATAAGCCTATTATTGCTAGATAGGGAACATATGCAGTTCTCTTGAAAATCCACGGAAGAGATTCCGTTTTCTTCGTCTTGCTCAAATGCCGTGCTGAGAGCCAAGCCATCAACTTGACATTGCTAATTTCTTACAGTAGGCTGGAGTTAATGCCAGTGGTCTGTTATGGAGAGCTACACCAGCTCTTACACCTCTTCTTTTCCAGCTGCAGTGAAAAGAAATTGGTGGAGTATTTTTATTACCGTACTTTTAAAAGATCATGTTAAAGCAGGCTACACTTTGTTTTGCAAAGTTAGTAAGGCTGTCCACGAAAGGACTTCATCTTGATGTGATGTCTCTGTAGAGATTATGAAAGCTTTTGACATAGTAGCACAAAAGAGTTTCATACTTACTTCTTATGTCCAGAAGCATTAGTGTAGGAGAATCAAGTTTTGAAATGGCTCCCAAAAAAAAAGAAATCACGAAAGGCTAAAGAAATTCTCTGGATTTGCAGGTTACTGCTTGAGCTTGCTACCTGTTAGTTACAACAAAGTATTGTGGTAGTTTGTAAACTAAAAACCTTTCTTGGAGTTAGTGCTATTTCTATGAAGTTTATAACCCTTTTACATTTTACTATAAAGTAAGATAAGCCACTGGTTATAACCACAGGCTCCTGTAGTTTGCATGCGTGTATATATGTTCCTCTGTTAACAGAAAATACTTTGGTGTGTTTCTCTGTGTTTTTCAGCTAGATGCAAACTCTCTAAATCAGGCATGGAGCCCAAGCTAATACACTGTGCCCTTCAGCACGGGTTTTATTCATGAGGCTTAGAAGAACGTGAAATAACGTTACATAGCTTCTAGTCAGCTTGCAGCATGGGCAGAATGCACTTTCATCTGCCTGTAAAACTACATAGATGCGTCCTTGGTCTAGAAGGATGTGAGTGAATAGGGAAGCAAATTGTCATACTAAAACAAATTTTTCAAATTTTCAGTGCCTTGTGACTTCCTCCACCTGGTTCCCAAAGCTGTTGCAGGAGTATAGGGGTACTAACCTAGCGTGTCACCCCTTTCATGATGCATGTTCTGTGTTCTCAGACAAGCAAAATGTTTATTCAACTGCTCAATTTTAAGCATGTGCTTAAAGGCCTTGCTGGACAGAGAGTGTAGGTCTTGGAACTCCACAGCACCTTTGTAACCTCCAGGTAAATAGAAGAGTGGATTTTTTAATGAGGTTAAGCTACAAACTTATTTAAATCCTAACAGAGTACCAAAACTACTTATATTTTTATAATTCCCTGGTGGCACTAAGGCTTAATGAAAAGTCATTTCCTCCATCTCATAAGGTTAGAAGAAATTAATGCTGCTTGATATCAATGCAGGTATACAGCATAAACAAACACGGGCTCAAAACAGGCTGTCTTCTCATAGACTAACACAGCTGGAAGTGTTCTTCCATTGATAAGTTTTTAAAATAAACCCAAGGAAAAGCGGCAGGATACACTGTGAATTGTAAGGTTCTTACTGCAGGTACTACTAAGCATCCTATAGCACTTGGACAGAGTGAGTAAGTCATACTTCTTCCTCTCTGGTGCTGATTTTAAATGGACTGAGCAAAATAAGTCATTTGGCCTTATATGTTCTTAATATACATTAATACATTAACAGCAGAATCAAGATTTCATTGTCAAACTTGGCAAGCTTTATCAAACTGGCTTATTGCCATGTTTACTGCATGCAGTATATTGCTTATTAGTGTATCCACATGAAAAATATTTGCTAACTGGGCAATTAAAGTAGCAATAATTGATGGCAGGATTTATAGTTTGGGAGTAGTGGTGCACTGCAGGCTGTTTTTTGAAATAAAACTGGTTTGATAATAGGACTTGGCAATGATATATCAAGGAGAAACTAAAGTCAGTTTTAAAAAATGTAGCTATCTAAGTCTATAAAATTCTAAGAAGCACAAAGCTTTTTTTTTTTTTTTTTTTCTGTGGGTTTGTGTTTAACATGTCCTATGTCTTTCATCAGGTTTGAGTACAGCAAGGGCTGGGACCAGCTTTATTCTCCATATCGATGTTGTACCTAGAACTGCATGGTTCTGGGACTCTTATATGCTACAGCAGAACAAATAAATTATAATAATTACAGTCACTTCAGAAAATTTTAAGAATTAATCTTACCTTTCATAGGATTTTGGAACAGTTAAAAGCTTTCATTAATTTTTTCCCCTGCCTCTTAAAGTAAGTGGTATTTTGCCTGGTGTTATAGGTAAAGATACCAAGCCAGAAGCAGGTGTAGACAAGTTATTAGCTGTCATGGGAAGGGAATACAGCTTGTTTGATTCCCCAGTGCTTTGTTTTAACTGCTGCAGTTGTTTTCCTCTTATGCTCACTCAATCCCAGCTACTTTACTAATGAGGAAAATTGACATTTATTGGGTAGTACAGTTGAGAAGTGCATTATCACTGAGCACAATAGTACTCCAAGAGTCTTTTAGAGAGATCATGCTAATGTGTATTTTTCAAATAAGCTTTCCTGTGCTGCTAATATTAATATTATGAATTGTTAAGGCAAGAAGAACTTTCATGAGATAACAGATACAAGTGCGTGCATGTGTGTGAGGTGGGTATTGTAAGGAGTAAGTTCTTTTGTGGGTTGTTATTTTTGATGTTGTAGCTTGGAGCAGCTGCCAGATTTCCTTTACTTGCCTGTATTTTAATGTTAGACAGATGAACTTAGACCTTGGTCCTCCTTTTCCCTTGTGTTTTTGTGTGTTTGCATAAAATACAATACATATACTATAAAGTAAATACAAATTCTCATACCCATCCATTTGTCTTGACCCACATATAATTCAAGTCAGGACGAGGGATTCCATGGCAAGACCTTACTTAAAATGATGGGAGGAGATCTTCCATGGTTTAATGTGTGGGGAACACAAGAAGTAATACTATGAATGTGTGCCTTCAAATACGAGATAGGATCACTGCATATAACTTGTCCTTTAATATGAGAATCCAAAGCTTTCTGAACTGACTGGGTTGTCCCAGACAGACAAAACAGTATTCTGTGTGAAGTAAGTGTGACTTGTGGTCAGGAGTAGTTTTTTGGTGAAATTTGGCTGTTTAAAAATAAATGTTGATGAAGAAGGCAGAAATTAATTACTTAGTATTGTGCATGTACAAGCAGCTTCTGTAAGATACAGCAAAGAAACACATGGAAGGCTATTTAGGATAACAACCTCACTAGGCTACAGTGAGCATGCAATGGCTGAAATGATAACATCATGGCTATGGAACGGAAAAAAAAGATTAACAAAAACCAAGTGGAAAAGTCTTACAAGAACACATTTTCCCCTTCTCCCTTGATGGTGGTTGTAGCAGCACAGAACATTGCCTAAAAGAGATCTCCCTATCCTGTGGATTCCCAGAATGTGTTGCTCTAAAGGACAGGCTTACTCTCCTGCAGTTGGGAAGCATCTTTCAGCCCCAGCAAGGATCCTCCAGAAGAGTTGAGATCTGGGAACTACATTGGTTCAGTGAATTTTTAAACTTGCGGACCTGTTCCTGCCCATCCTCTGCCTCAGGTAGATGCTTTGCTCAAAAACAGAGCTGTGGCCTATTAGTCCCCTAAGTGTCTGTCTTTACAAAACATTAGGTTGTGTCTAGGTTCTACTGACAAAGATTTTGGGTTGATCCTGTTCTATGAACACGATGGCTTGGTTCATTTCATTTGAATTTTTAGACATCTCAGACTGGTACACTAAAAGTGGGGTCTTTAGTGTATGAGAACAGGATTTTGGAAAAAAAAAACAAAAAACAAAAAACAAACAAATAAGGAAAAGGTCTGGGCTTGTCTGTTTTAAATGGATGTACTCTACTGGAATCACTGCTTATGTTGAGTGAAAATATGGATCAATCGCATTTTATGTAGCAATGACCATTTTCAAATTTGGCAGCTGATGTGAGCAAGCAGCAATTGGTAGGTGTTGTTGGAGGTTGTTTTCCCAAGCACGTGATGGCAAATGGAGAAAAATGCTACACATGCTTAGATAAACGGACTATCTTTCGAAAGCAGAAGTTGATCAAACCTGTCCTTTAGGGTAAACCTGTCTTTCAGGATGAATAGCTGTGAGTTTATGCAATAAGGATACTCCCTTTCTGCAGGACAGGTAGAAGTTTTAGAGCTAAAGGATATTGGGTTTTGCAAGGCTTTGCTGAGGTCTGCATTTTTTCGGTTTTTTGTTTGTTAGTTTCCCTCTCCTTAACAGAGAAGCTCTTGCTGATAGCAGTGCCCAAATAAAGGGCTAATGGGTACCAGTCCTGGGAACCGTGACTGTCAGGGGACTCGTATCCTTGGCTGCCAGACCTGAAACTTCTCATAGAACTTTTATGCTCCACATGTTGTTTTGTAGTTATCATCCTGATGAGACAGGCTATGGCATCAAAATGACACAGGCTAATTAAATGTCAGCAGAATCAGAAGCTGTTGCAAGGCTTTTACACTTAGATTGCCAAGATTGAAACAGAAGCCAATGACGCACATCACCCTCCTCGCGGCTCATTAGGATGGTATATAACTGTACCTTCAGCCAGCTACAGTATAGAGAGACAGTACGGAGGCTGCCACAGGGGCTTGACACTAATGAGCACCTGAAAGATTAAACAAATGTCTGTGGCTGCTGGTAGGTCTCAGGTTAAAACCTTGGCAACTTGTGCTCGTTGTTAGGTCTTGGGTTGAAACCTTGGCAACTTGTCCTTCGATGTTTTCTTTTTCTCCCCTTCTCCTTAGAAGCATTCTCCTCAGAATCCTGTCATGACTTTGATAGGGATCTACGTGGGGCCCTCTGTTTTCCCCTGGTCTCCTGTTGACTTAGGCTGCTAAGAGCTGCTAGGATTCGGACTAGAGCTTTTTACTGTAGGCTGGGCACAAATGTTTTAACTTATTTTCATTTTTCTGGTTCTGCTTCTCCAGAGTAAGACCAAGTGTCCATTATACATATGTGTGTGGTTTATTATATGTAATATTAATGAGGGCTATATCCTGTTTGGCTGTGGTGACTGTGCGTTTCACTAGTGCACAGGTGGCCTTAATATTTCTGCTTTGTGCGTTCCTTCTTCTATCTTTAACTTCTGTAATCCTGAGTCCTTTTGGTTTGTGGTTTGCAAGATTTTTTTGTCATTGGGAAATATGTTGTATTGGTGTCAGAGCCCAAATGTTACACCAGAAGAAATATCCTTTCTTTGTCAAATGTCTGCATTGTGAAATCTTCACATTAGTCTGTGGTTTTACTCTGAAAATGGGCTGTGGGACAATGACTTACTGTTTAAGACAATCTCTGCTCTCAGGCTCTATTTGCAGTCCTGTATTAGTAATAAACATGCTACCTTTTTATTGTGATCCGAAGCAGAATGGGCTTGGAGAATTACTTTAGTTCTCCTTTGATTCTGTATCACCAGCAGCGCAGTTGCTTAGCTTCCCACTTTAAGAATGGGTCTTCGTTTAGCCGTATCCTCAGCTGGTCTACATGGGAATTACTCCACTGAAAGTAGGCAAGCAATACTGATTTGTACTAACAGAGAGTACTCAAACCATGGAGCTCCCCACTTGCAACTGGCATGCACAGTCTTCATGAAGTGATGATATATGGGTGAAAAGGAGCATGGCTTGACTTAAAGCTTTCGGATTGAATTTCCATGGAAGAGCGTTAAGAAGAAATGAAAATCATTTTACTTGTACACTGAGTAAACTCAATCCAGAAGTTGTTGAGTGACAATAAACGTGGAACCACACAGAGCCATCTTTGCAAAGTCAGTCTTCAAAGTAGGCTGCACTTCCACTTGCCCTCAACTGCAGTGCATACATATTGTCTACTCAGAGATGTATGTAACGTACCTACTTACTTCACTCCGATTGCAGCAAACTCCCCTTATTAAGAAAGCTGAATTACACTAAGTGTTAAATTGTAATAGTGGACTGTAGGTGGAGGCTTGCTCTGGAGGCAAAGCTGGCCTTTTCCATTAAAGGCGACTTTCAAATGAACCAAAGTGCTCTTTTACTTATATCTAAAGCACAACTAACATATTTTACTCTAAACTAGGAGGAACTTGCTTCCTTTGTTTGTTTGAGGGGAAGTGAGGGTAACCTTGGAAATATCATGAAGTCTGGTCTTACTTAATATTACCAGAGAAGTTCTAATAGGCCTCAGATATCTGCCTTGTGAAATCCTATACCTTAATTAAAAGCAGGGGGGGACATCTTCTCTAATAAAGACATAGGTTTTTATCCATCTCAATTGTTCAGCAGGCACTGAAGTAACTACGGGTTAAGAAAAATAAAGAGCATTAATCAGAATGTCAAAATATGTCTGTTCCTCACAGTTGCTCAGTTTTAACTCTCATCTCCTCTGATGTCATAATTTAATCAGGTATTTCAGTCACAGAGTTGTCCAGAATAGGCAAGATCTTAATCTGCAAATAGGCAGAGCTACCTCAGTTGCCATCCTTTTTATTTCACTTATTTAACACAGTGCAAAAACCGAAAATTAGGTCCACCTTGCACTTTTTCTGAGGCAGCTTTAAGACTTACTGATTAAAAGCGTCCAGCTGTGAAATTTAGTTTTAACAGCTGATTGTGCTTTTCTACCCAAAAGTGAGGTGATCAGTTACTTATGACCACCAGTAGGTTTACAGGAGTAAAACACCTTCAGACCTGCACACGGATATAAGCATCTCTTCAGCTTGGGGTCAAACAAATGCTTTCTCTGCCGTTATGTATGGGCAAGGATTTTCTGAGTTTGTTTTACGAATGATGATCTATAGTAGCCTTAAATGAACTTGGTCTTTTCAGCCTTTTCTTTGTCTGTCTGCAGAGCACCATTAGCTGGTAGGTGGTTGGGTAAAGCAGCATTGTTTGTGAATGTCTCATGAGGAGGGAGATGAAATTTTTACCCTTTTGCTCTCCCACCAAGAACTGTTACTTCATAGGTGCCAGGTGAAAGTGCTCTTCTGAGGCAGTAGCTATAATACAGAATTGGAAAGAGCAACTCACCATTTTCCTTTCTCTACTCTCTGTTCCTAGGCCCCCACAGTATTTTTTAAAGACATCGTGCTCTGCTAACTGGAGGGTGAGGCAAACATTCAACAGCATGATTAAGAAAGCTGGAAAATCTCACCACTGTAATTATTTGAAGGGAGACATCTCTCAGTTCCTGTTCATTTCCATGCTTAGTAACTGCCCTGTTTTGTACCCCACAAAGTATATACATCAGACCCTTGGACAGATTAGGAAATGCGTGTCTCTTGTGAATTTGACAGACTGCAGCTTCAGTTGTTTACTTGCTGTTTTAGTCTCACATGTTTTTGACCCTTAATAACCAAATTAGGGTCTTCTGCATGTTGTGCAAATACCTGTGAAGAGGTGGGATGGTAACAGGATTGGCTATGAACAGACTTTTTATTTTGCTGTTGCTGTAACAACTAAGAGGACCACAGAATGCCCATACACAAGTGCTTGAATCATGGAGGCTGAGTCGTGATACTAACCTGGAACTGAGGACTTAAGCCTCTTTAATGAGTTTCATTGAAGATATTGGTAGATATTTCATCCCTGCCTCTACAAGTGCAGTGCATGTACAGTAGCCATTTTCCAAGCCATACCTGAATGTAGCAGAGCTGGGGATTATATCATAGATTGGATTGGTGAACTTCATCCATCTTAAGCTGTCACAGTGTGCAAAAGATACCATGGCACTGTACTGCAAATGTATGAGATGAGACTTAAGTGTGGGGAAACATGAAGAGGGAGCCAGCGATGCACGTCTCACACTTCGGGTCTGAGACTGAGCTGGTTTCTGTGTAGTTTGGGTAGACCCTGGAGAAGAACATGAGCCTGTTCTGGAAGTATCAGCCCATATGTTAATTTCTGCTCTACTCTTGGTGCCAGAGGAAAGGAGGTTGACTGCCAGTCAATGTCTTCTAGCTTATTATGGTTTACAAAAGGAAGTATGTCCACACTTAAGACTTAGAGACTTATAACTGTGGTTCCCCTCAGCACATTGCCCCCAAAATAAGACATAAACAGTTCCTCCTTTTGTTTGTGCCAACCTTCCTTTTCTTTAGAAGCCACGTGCTGGACAGCAGTAGATAGCTATTTTGCAGAGAATAACTATTTTGAATAAGAAGAGAAACCGAGAAAGTAAAGTGCTAGATAGTGGAAGGATTTTGAGACTTCCTGAAAAGGGTATGCCATTCACAGCTCTCTTATCTCAGGTTTATGTATGTATTTTGTATGTATATAGATATTGATGGCTTTTAGAGGTGAACACTTTATTTGCTGTGTGGATTTGGGATCCATATGCTTGCTGGTCTGTTGCTGGTTTTGGTCTTTCTCAAACTGGGTCTGTACAATGTTGGTGAGTGTGCCAGTAAGATCTTATTATTTTGGACACAATGTTTTATCTACCTTTCATAGAGGTTTGATGTGGCTGGGATCTTCTTCCTTGTTATGCTGTGAGGAAGACTAGTTGCAGTAACTCTGCCCTTGCTCTTTTTTCTGCCTTTTCCATTGAACTTTCTCGTTATCTTCCCATAATCACGTCTAACACTTCTATCATCTCTTTATGTCCCTCTGTCCTGTATTCTCCAGAATTTTGCTTGCAATAATCGTAGGAGACAGTCTACAAATGTGACCAATGTATGAATTGAGCTGGTTTGGCTCATGGAGGCACAGCTGCCTATGACAGTTTACAAGTAACATGCTGAGATGTTTCAAACCCACTCCCCTCAAATTAATTTTGTTTTGTTGCAATACATTTTATCTGACCTGAACTTTTCCCACACATACACTTTTCTTTTTTTGCAAGTAAGCTTTGCCTGCAAAAGAAATTACAAAGACGACAAATGGAAGTAAAGCTCATTGAAATATTAGCAAGTAATTTTGGCTTCTGCTGTCTTTCATCAGGGATAAAAGAACAGCAAAACCACATCAAAAATAGCAATAAAATTACTGTGGGGGCTGCAAACATAATAGTGATAGAGATAACTTGACTGTGGTGGTTTCTCTTACGTGATAATGTCAAGGTGTTTTATTTCTCCCTTTGCTGTGAGGAAATAGTAGATCACTATTATCCACAATTTGTTGTGGAAGCTGGGGAGGAGAGGTGGTTGTCTCAGAGGTTACATGAGGCCATGGAAGACCCAGCAACAGAATCCAAAGCGTCTGGACCACCCAGGGCCCTGCTCATGTACCACAAGCCATCAGGGGAAGATTAAACTCTTTTGGTTGCTCTGTACAGTATAATCATCTAAATGAAATCAATGAATACTTGATTTGAGAGTCTCCCATTGCTCCATCCCTGCTGTTCCTAATGTTTGTTAACAGATTGCTTTGTGGTAGAGTGCAAAGGTGCCGCTCTATAAAACTGTAATGACTTCTGGAAAGGAAGTTGCCGTGTGTATTGCAGAAAGCACCATTCAGTTTTGATTGGAACATGGGGAGTTGAGAAGTTGTTATTGCTGTTAGTACAACCAGTTGGAATAAAAATTTCTGCTCAGTTATGGTTAAGATGACATTTCCTTTCTCCTTGCTTTCTTTCTCTCCTTGTTTACCGATGGAACAGGAGTGTTCTCATTTGCCCTGGGCAGGGAGCTGGTGTGTGGTAAGGTCCTGGCATGCTGAGTAAAAGGATCTCATTGTCTGTCACACAACTTATTTGCTACTCCCTCGACTTTCTTTTTGCTGTTGTTTCTCAGTCCTTGAGGTTTTTCTTGTCAGTCCCCAGGAGCCTTTTTTATCCTTTCTCACTCTCTAAGCAGAAAGCGAAGCATTCAGTGAGATGACAGGGGTTTCCCCTTGTGAGGGGGGTTTGGTGGTGCCAGATCTCACACAGATCTCGCTCCAGGAGCCAAGCGATTGAAGGGGAAAAAAGAGGAAGAGATCGCAGCTGTACATGAGCCCCAGCTGCATGAGTGTTTGCACAGCAAGGTGAAACTAATCTGAACAGATGCAATTATTCTGCTGTTGCTGCAAGTTATATTGTGTCTTGTTTGTCCTGGTGAAAGACTGCTGGCCTTTGGGCTGGCAACCCTACACTGCAGTGCATCTGGTTACTGACAGGGTACAGACGAAGATGATTCACAGCAGATCTACCAGTTGTCACGCACGGGGCAGCAGCCCTGTACAAACAGCTCTTGCCTCACTTCCCCCAAGGTCTGTAGTTCATGAACTTCCAGGATCGTGTAGTGGCCTCCCTCTGCCCTGACACGTGAGACGGGGCTCACTGGCACCCCAGAGGGTTGGCTGGTGAGCCTCAGCTGGGGCGTGGGGTACGTCCAGAGAGGGCACTGTGCACTGCTCTTGCTTGCAAGCACACCACACGTCCGGTTCCCTCCCCAGAAGGAGCCCCAGTCCCCAGCACACCCCTGCCTGCTGCCTGGCCCAGTGCCCTTCCCCTGTCAGGTGTGCCTGTGCGCCAGACATCTTCTCCATCAGAGAACAGCCTTGCTGCCGCTTTGCAGCTGTGAGAAGGAACTTGAGAGAACTGGTGACAAAGATAATAATTTTAAAAATAATTTTGTTTCTATTTTTTTGAGGTGTTTGTAATACTTGTTAGTAATACTGTAAATACACAGTGTTTCAAGGCACAGGAACTGTTTATGTCTTTATTTGTGCTTCTCAGCCTGTTATCCAGAACTTATAGTAATTCTCCATTGGCCTTTTCTAGAAAATCAGTTTAACACTTTTGACACTTTGCCAGTGAACTGACTCCTCCGTGAAAACCCTGGTTGCTTACAGGATGCTAAGCCTCGCCCATTTGGATCCTCATATACCATTCTAGTCATAAAAAATCACCTTTATCCCCCAGGTTTGTTAGTCTCAAAATGCTAGAGGGTGAAACAGATCTCACAGAATTTGGCAGTCTACAGTTTGCTGTTTCTAGTTTGTATTTATCAGACTCCTGTCCCTTTTGGTGCCTGAAGCAAACCCTACTGAAATTGGCAGGAGTTTTGACAACTGTTTTGGCTGTGTACTGGGTTAGACCTCATGTCTCCAGTGAGGACTGGGCCTCAGAAGAGACCTTTGCAGTGTCACAAATCAAGGAGTTATTGACAGGCAGACAACGTGGACGTTCACAGCTTTAAATAACTTTTCTTTGAGAACATTTAAATAGCTGCATTTTTGTTCAAGGAAATCTTGACTTCAAAACAAAAAGCCTGTAGGAATTTCCTGTGTTGTTGATTGCAAAAGATGGGTTTGCTGTGGTTTTGCATGCTGCTGATCACATATGGAATTCCGAATGACTAGCAAATCTGATTTGATAATCATGTGTGAGGAGTTTAGACTGAATTTTACTTGTAATTCTGTCATTTATCTCTACTGTTTCTTTATTAATGTCTTCAGCATTCTTGGTCTGTCCTCAATCTTTCACATTTTGTACTGATTCTTTATTACAGTATTTTCTGAATTTTTGAAGTAAAAGTCTTTCAAGATGAACAATAGTCCTTCCTTGAGAAATGACTGAAAGCCAAGTGATCTTCATTCATATTGCTATTGCCTTACACATCCATTCTTTGGAAATCACTGTATCAGTGTATGTTATTGCTTCCTCACCCCTACATGCCTTTATGAGTAGTAAAATATAGTGTTGACATTTAAAGTATCATCAGTGGCATGGTTGATGGGTGAGTGAATGCCTGACTAAGAAAGTGATATTTTTGGGGGGTTCTCTGCAAAGTCAGGCTCTAGTGATGGTTTGGTTTAGTGGTTGTTTTTTGGGTTTGTTTGTTTGTTGTGTGTTTGGTTTGGGTTTTTTTGGTTTTTTTTGTTTTTTTTAATATGTTAGTTATGCTTGGTGAGCATTTTTGAACTTTCCTTTGCAAACATAGATGGGGCTGATCTTTTTATTATAGTCACTGTTGTCCATGCTCATCTGGGGTCTTGTCCTTCAGCTGCCTCAAAAAGTTTGTGCAGCACTTTGGAAATAACACTTAACTATATCACAGGAGTTAAATATGAAAATAAAGTCAGTCAGAGCTTTTACTGCCTTTACATGCCAGTCACAGGCTGTCACCTAGGGTGTATTATCAGTTTGGATAAGCTTCCCATATTTTAGGTTCACAGTTTGTCACTACATTGTTATTTTCATTGCTATGTCTTTGATCTCAGAAAAAGCTCTGCGCTGGTCGAGGAGTCTGTTGACACAGTCCCCTTTGCCCATTTGGGTCTTTGAGCTCATTACAGGGTGAAAGAAGGATCATGAAAACAGAGCTTCAGACAACATTGTTGTTGCCAAATAACATAGCATTTATAAAACTGTTCTGTGTCTTACTGTGGGCCTCTGCTTCATATCTGAGCTTTCAAAGATTGTTGTCCACACCATGCTTTCATTGATGTAGTTGCAACAATGCAAAAATATTAGCAGTACTTGGCTTTGTGTCAATGCAGAGGAATCCATCCCACACAGGAACTGCAATACAAGTAGAAAATAGATCCTTTGCCCTGAGGTTACTGTCCGAAGGTCTAGACTACAGAGAGCGAGTACAGAGAGATGAGGAAACAGAAAGAAAGTCATGAGCACTTATTGCCCAGCACTACTGCTGACAGCTTTAGGTAGGTTTCCCCTCTGAAATCTGCTGCAGTTCCTTCAGCTTGGTCAGCAATCCCTGGTTGTTTCCCAGGTGCTTTTGCTGGCAGAAATCCTGCTCTGTTCTTCAGATCATTTTGTCTAGTGCTAGCATCAGGAAGGCCCAGCTGCGTGGTGCCAGGCTCCCTACACACGTCAGCACAAGACAGTCACTGCCCAAAAGCACTGTCTAACAAAGTATGATGAAGATCACTGAGTGCACGTGGTTTTGAAGTACATAGCTGAGAGTAAAATATGCACTGCATCAGTGCTGTCTCAAAGCACCAGCAGCCTGTTAACACGCTGTGCTAGTCAGTCCCTTTACAGCATGAGAGGGCCAAGATGGTTTTCCCTTCTAGTCCATGTGGTACGGGAGCTTCTGTTGCCGATATTTATCGAGAGACACTTCTACATTAAATGTTATGAACCACCTAAAGCATATCAGGAAGCAATACCTTTAAATTTTGTGTGGTTTGCAAATGGTATTTCCAATTCTGTACATGAATTTGAGTATGTTTGTAAAATAAGTTTTTTATGTTACTAATGGAAAATTCTGAATGTCCATTTTTCCGAACTGGCATAATTTTAATATGAGGAGAACTATTAACACATCCCTGACTTGTCATTTATTAGACAACTCAAAATCTTAATTGTTGACTTTGGAGAAAAAGGGGCAAGATACAGGCAAAGTTCCTCTGTATTATGGAATATTAAAAAAGAAGAAAATATTTGCTTCTGGTGATGCTAATTCATTGCTCTAAGCAGGGTGTGATTGCATTCTGCCTACTCAATTCTTTTCTTCGTATCTTAAAGAAGAGATATAGCCAAAGTAAAGGGCATTTGGAGATGGACAAGGAAAATAATTGAGTCACAGAGAGTCTTCTGTTTCAGGAGGGATGGGAAAGATAGGGACTGTTTTAATTTAAAGAAGAGACAAATAAGAGAGGACAGGAGCATACAGAATGATGAATGATACAGAGAAGGTGAATTGGGCACTCTTGCTTGTCCTGTCGTAAGTACAGAAGCAGAGGGACATTCAGTAAAGCTGAAAGGCAAAAATAGTAACACCATTTAAAGGTAATTTTTAAACAGTTACTATCTTGTTTCTCCATGATGCTAGAGCATATATTGAGGGGTATGCAAAAGATGTATAGAAAATGAATTCAGGTTGTCCTGTTGAAATGATGTTGTAGGTGTACTGCAGAGACTACTGACTGGATCAGGTTGTATTGCTCATGTGAAGGAGAACTAGTCAGATAGTCTTAACGATGCTTTTTAGCCTTAAAAATAAGTGGAAGTTGCATAAGATATTAATACATGTAATAAGACTATCAACACATTTGCTAGATAGAGTAAAAAAGTAACTATTCAAGGCAGAAATCTGCTATTGATGGAAATAATATTGCTCTGCAGCTGTCCCCATGTGATTTTTTGCATGTTTCCCTGAATATCTGCTTGTAACTCTTTTATAAAAGGCTGATGTTCTGGCACATTGGCTTAGAGCTCTACTGTCAGGACCAGGTGGACTTCTGTCCTTGAGGAAGTTGTAGGAAGTGTATTCATTCTTCCTGAACAGTCTTCTCTGTTACTCTCTTGCATTTGGACATTCCATTTATTATTCGTCTTTAATCAGTTTGTCTCAAGATTCAGAAGAAAATGTATTTTGATCAGTAGAGTCTAGGGATCTTAAATAAATAGAATTAATTGTAGATGTGTCTTTCTTCCCCTCTCAGATTAAAAAGAGCAAGTGGCTTGTGAACAAGTGTGATCACTTTCTGGTTAGATTATTGCAATTTACATTTAGATCCATTGTTACTTTCAGACTTGGTCCCTGACACTCTTTTTGTAGATGTTAATCTACATATTGCGTTATTTTGTGCAGTAAATCCTAACCCACCTGTGGTGATCATCAAAGTCTAGTTCCTGGGGTCATATTGAGCACTGTGTCTGCCTTGTTTCTAATGCCTGTGTCTAGTCTGTCGTGGTAATGTCTGTGTAGTGATTAAGACCTGGATCACATCTGCAAGATAACCTTTCCTGCCTCAGTTTCCCCCAAGTGGATGAAATGCCTCAGAGGTTCTGGATGAAAACTTCTCACTACGATATAGGGAAAACTGCATTTTTAGTAGCATTTCCTTATGCTTTCTAATTAGATTTTCGTTTCTCACTGACCTTGGAGATACCATGAGTGCGTTTGCTGACATTCTCAGTATTAAACTTTGTGCAGCTAGCGAGCATTAAAAATATTTACTATTCCACAAGAACAGATGTATTTTATGAATCACGTAAAGTATATGATATGTAAAAGTTTGTAGGAGGAGATACATATTTGTGTGTTTGTGTGTACATATGTGCTTTGTTTATAAACTGTACAGTTAAGAATATATTTGCCCACCACTGCAGTCCAGCTGGTTCTGAAATAGTTGTGAACATTATCTTGGCAGCCCTGAAATACCAAGCCACAACATGGTGAAGAACAGTTTAACCATTTGAAATCGCAGAGAAAATTTAATTGTAAATTTAATTACCTAGTCAGAGGTATGCAAATTTTATGTCTAAACTTAAGTGAAAAGAAACATTCAGTCTAATTTTTTGGCATTTGTCAAAAGCCCTTCAAAAACCATCTAGGCTGCAGGCTAAGCTGCCTTTCATAAATCTCAGCTGAAGGCTTGCTGCTGACTTTTAAAGACGAAATTATTTCTATTATTCTCAAGTAATTACATTTTTGTTGTTATCTGTGGAAAGAACCCCACTGGGTTGAACATGTAAGTATATAGGGATGGGGGGAAGGAGGATTTGTGTTAGTTAAGTGGAGATGCTAAAGCTGAAAACATAGCAGTAAGACATAAATCAGATTTTTTTTTTCCTTCTCTAGTTGGCTCGTCACAATAAAACATTGCAACAGATGCTGAAGCCAGGGTCAGATCCAGATGAAGGAGATGAAGCCTTGAGGTATTACGCCAATCATACAGCACAGATAGAGGTAAAGAATCGCTTGCTAGAAGATTGAATATGAGACAAGTTTGCATCTTGTGCATGGTTTATCACCTCTTTTTAAGCTTCTGAACAGCAAAGCTTATTCAAATGGTGTAGATTATTTATGAGGAGGAGAAGGTTGAATAATATCCTTTTGGCTATGGGAGAAAAAGTAATGCAACTCTATTGAAAGTGGATCCAAATAATCATTTTACAATAGCTTTCCTGTGTGTTACCAAACATGTTTTGTTGGGGAAATAATGACTGTGAATAGTAGCTGTGTCATGAAGTCAAGAATAATCTTGTATGGTACATCACTCAAAAAAATAATCATGAGTTTCAAAGCCAGTGATGCTAACTGAGCAAATTAAAAGTTTGGCTGGAGCACAAAGAGGTTTTGGAGTGGTATAGACATTCTGTATGGCTTTTGTTTAAAAGACCAAGGCTTGGCCTGGTTCATCAGTTCTGTTCTGTTTTAAACTTTACCCCTGCATGGATTTGGATTTAGATCAAGATCCACAGAGGTATTTAGGTTCTTAACTCATATCAGATCCTGTGTTCTCACAGATTTCATGGGATTACAGGCGTCCAGATAGGAGTCAGGCACTGTAGTATCTCTAATTCTTAGTCACTTTGTAAGTGGTGCATTCTATGGTGCAAAGGCAGGTGCTGCAAGAGGCTGCAGGATGAAGAGGCATCTGGCTCTCTCTTGGAAATGCTGTATCAAGTCCAAAATTGGCTGAGTATGCAAACTGCACAGTATGGTTGCACCACAGGCCAGCCTGAACCTGAGCCAGTAGTTGTACCTTCAGTGGGCTGCCAGGCTCCATCAATGCTGGACCTGAGCTTGCATGTGTAAGGAGAAGTCTGATACAAGGTACTCAGGTCCATGTTGTGCTGGCTGCCATCAAGACATGCAATGTCCATGTCCTTCTCTGTTTCCTACCATCCTTTTTGCCTGGTATTGATCACGTTATCCTGCCACAATAGAGATGGAAACCTCATGGCTGTGGTTGTCCAGAGGGCAGCTCAATGTTCCTCTTCACATATTTTGGTACCTTGGTTGTACTTTGAGTACTCCTGAGGTATCTCTTTGCAATTATCAGCTGAGTTATCGGGGTAGGCCATAAATTTAGGCATTAAACAAGCACTGTGGTCTGCTTTTATGTGGCCAGTAGCTTCTTCCTGGTGTAGTTTCTGGAATCTCCTGAAACCTCATGGCTGCAACGCCTGTTCCTTGGCAGCAAATATGGAGGCCTCTGTTCGTAGGTAGGCTTTTAAAATGTCATTCTGCAGAGCAGCACATGCAGCCTACCTCTTCATTTGAGTCCCTGATAGAACTGAAGGCATCAGCTTCCTTCACTCACCCTACTGGGTTAACTGTTGGTCACATAGTCCCATGGTACCGCTGCTGGCCTGAGACACAACTATTTATTTAGGACACTTCAAAACAGCCTGTTCAGATTTCATGTAGCACACATTCCAATGGGCAGACACAAGCATAATTATCCTTCATCTCTAACACAAACGTACTTTAATATGTAACTCTTAAAAATGGCTTAAGACAGGTGGTGGTTTTTTTTAGTACGTTCACATTATAAATATGAATTAACAGAAGAGAAAAGAGGTTTCTTGAATACAGGACTGTGACTGAAAAAATGAAACTCAACCCAGCATTGATGGCAGATCAAATGAATGTTCACTGGTCTTCACTGAAATAAGTCCTGTTTGGCATTTCAGATATAGCTCCCCTATACCAGGATAACTCATTTGTTTGATTTTAAAGTTAAATACTGGGTTTCTTTTCACTGATGACTGTACAGAGACATGGGTCTAAGGATCAAGATGAGTTTTCTACTCATTTCTCTATTGTTAGTTATGCAGGATCCATGATCAAAATGAGGAAGCAATTTTTATGACAGTGTAGTGACATGGAATAAAGTCTAGTTCACTTAAAGATAACTCACTAGGCCCTGAAATACAAACAATGCAAAACCTTGGTTTTGTTGCCAAGTGTGCAGATAAGAGACTGACAAGATATGGGTGCTGTCTGAGTAACAAGGTGCTATTTTTGCATGTTCACCTTCAGAATTTATCTCATCTTAGAAATAGACTCAACATGAGAAAATAATTATGTAATCCACGTAGAAAGCCCCTGAACTTCTGCACTGTTTACTGAGAGAGATTTGTTTGAATTTGTTGCAAAATTGAACCATTCTGAATTAGAACATTTTTTTCATTTGGAGGAAGTTGGGACCTAGGTTTTGCTGGAGACATATATTTGCCAACATAGACCAGGTTTTTGAGGATAGAAAAGCAATTTTACTTTGTTTTAGGATTGATTGGTTCAACTTATTTGCAATGTTCAATTAATTTATGCATTAATTTATAAATAAAAAGGGAACTGTGAACAATAAAATATATGACAAAATTGTTGGGAAGTCACTGATGCTGATAAAAATGTGTGTTTTATTTATAGATTGTTCGCCATGATAGAACAATGGAACAAATCGTCTTCCCTGTCCCAAATATTTGTGAATTCCTCACTCGTGAATCCAAAAGTCGGGTATTCAATACAACAGAGAGAGATGAACAAGGGAGCAAAGTCAATGATTTTTTCCAACAGACAGAGGATCTGTACAACGAGATGAAATGGCAAAAGAAAATTAGGAGTAAGTATTGCAGTTTCAAAAAATAGCTTAATTATGCTAAAACCCTGCTTTTAAGCCTTCAATTTTTCTTTTTTTTTTTCATTTTAATAATACACTTTTCTCTGTTCGCTTCGGTACTGAAACACGCAAAACTGCTCAGGGCCTGAGAGTATAGGTCAGCCGAGACACTTGCACACTACCATAGAAGAGACATAATATGGAGCAGTTAGTAATCTAAGTAATGTGTTCAAGATGACGTTTTGGACTCCAAAAGTTAAACTGGGGGATGGATGAACTGGGTGTAATTCCACTAAACTCAATGGAGTTGCACCTAATTAAGCCAAGGTCCCTAATATTTAACAAAAAACATATGTAGCTGCATATTTGAGGTTTGCAGATTCCTAAAAGACCATTAAAAAACTTGTAAATGTCAGTCACTTAAAAACATCTCTCACCAGAACCTCAGCTGCTTTCAATCTGCCTGACTCCCATGGAATCAGTTCCCCTTTGCCAGTTCACATCAGCCTTGACTGAATAGGCTGTACGATGTCCCAGTCCGTTACCCCATATTGGTGTATGGCCCGTGGCAGAGGGAGAGACATATGTACCACCTGAAGCTGCTTACAGATGTGACAGGCATGGTCAAGATCATAGAATAGTTTGGGTTGAAAGGGACCTTCAAAGCTCATCTAGTCCACCCCCCTGCAATGAGCAGGGACATCTTCAACCAGATCAGGTTGCTCAGAGCCCTGTCCAGCCTGGCCTGGAATGTCTCCAGGGATGGGGCATCTACCACCTCTCTGGGCAACCTGGTCCAGTGTCTTACTACCCTCATTATAAAAACATTTCTTCCTCATGTCTAACCTGAATCTCCCCTCCTTTAGTTTAAAACCATTACCCCTTGTCCTGTCATAACAGGCCCCACTAAAAAGTCTGTCCCTTTTAATTACTGAAAGGGGCAATAAGGTCTTCCTGCAGATCATGGTGGGGAGATCCAAGCAGGGACCTGAAGAGGAGGTGCAGTGGAGCCAAGACTGAGTTGCTGCTTTAGTTCACTGATGGACATTACAGCCACTGGCCCTCGCCAGGACTGGGGCTGCTGCTGCTGCTGCCCATATCCCAGGGTCAGGCAACTTCTGCCTGATCAGCCACTGTCAGCTGTGCCCTTTGCTTTTGGAGCAGAGAATCAAGGCTGCAAACTTATTAGGCATCTACAGTATCCTTGAGGGTTAAAGAAGAAATGTATCTATTATATATGGAAATATAAATATACGTACAGATAAAATGAGAGCGATCATTCACTGCTGAAATGCAGATGCCATTGGGGTGGCACACATTAGCTGCTCACAGCAGCGTTATGCAATTGATTAGGAAGGAAGTGAAGAATAGGATCTATGGTCAGAACAGCAGGGAGTTTGGATGGTCAAAGCGATATGGTTTAATGTAGCATCCTTAACATTATGGAAACATGAGTGTTGGTTGTGGTTTTTATAAATGTCAATTCTCAGGGTATAATTTTCAGAGGCAGTAGTAAGTCTTAAGCATAAACCCTGTCAGTCCAGGTCCACTTTTCTTGGTGGCACTGTAAGAACTTGTCTGTTCTGACAAACTCACCAGAATATGTATTGAAAAATAAATTATTCCAGAATAACTCCCTGTCTGCACAATCTATTTGGGAATAAAAGTCACTGTATGGTAGAAAAATTAATCTAGTAACAAAATCACATCTGTATGTTTTGCTTAAGAAACACAAATAAAAGAGCCCAACTCTACACTTACATAGAACAGACCTGCCTAATGCTGTAAGCAAAGAAAATTGGTTTATTTTTATTCAGAACAGAAGTTCCTCAATCAGTAGAATGGCCCACAAGTCTCCATGTGTTTTTTTTATTTGAAGAGATAATACAGGTTTGAGGCTTAGTTCATTCTTTAGCCAAGTGTCTGTTAGCATGCAGTCTGTGTTGCTTAAATTGACAGATGTCATTTGCAATGGCTCCAAATGCTTAAATCTCAGCAGTTAAGAGCATAAGGTTATCACAATAAAATCTGGATGTTTACCTAATCACAATTGAAGTCTTTTTAGACTCAAGTCTGAGACAGTCACATGCATTTGAAGGAGTCTGCTGTTCATAAAAAGTTAGCTGGGTGCAGACAAGTCAGCAATATGCTCTGCATACTTGCAGGAGGTTCTCAGTACCTTAAAATCTAATTAATAAGAATACATCATGCTTGAATATCTAGGTAGAGACTTTTTCACACTATTGCACATGGAATCTTGTTTTAAATGTTCATTTAAACATACTGTATTGCAGTCAAATATATGAAGTACTTGCCTGGGTTTTAATACCCTCTGATCTTGTTCCTAGACTTTTTGTTGAATTGTTCATATGACTCTGGACACAAGATCTTAAACCTGTTTTGCCCTATTTCCCTTTTTAGTAATTTTAAGTTGGTTATAGGTTCTTTGGGATATAGACTATTTCTGTGTATTTGTACAGTACTTCACACATGGAGATCCTGGCTTCGTTTGAGTCCTTTTAACCGGGAGTTCAGAGTTGTTTGTCAGCAGGCAACCTTGGACATCTGAGGATCATGCAGGATATAGTCAGCTTTCATAGAAACAAACCCCTGTCAGACCAAATTTCACTTGCTCCCCAGAGTAGATCAAGATGTATTTGGTTTGACAGAGGTTGGGAGAATACTACAGCTCTGAAACCTTGCCTATTCTTTGAATGTCATCTGTGTACTTGGTCCAAATGGGTCATCTGGAAGACTCTGCAGAGTGCTAAAATCTATTTGTTTGCTTGATTTTGTGTCTCCATGCACAGAGGCTACAGTTTCAGAGGCAGGAGAAAAGACTCCTTCGCAAAAGATCCAGTCCTAAAATATTAACAGAGGCTAATATTTGATAAGCTGTATTGAGATCTTTGGATTAAAAGCTCTGCTTGACACTATTTTATGGCAAACCAGTGTTTAATATTTGTCTGTTTTAGTTAAAGATGTGCATATTTTCTTCATTAATCTGTATTTGTTAATTCCCTTGCAGCCATTAGTGATTAAGTTCCTGCCTGCTTTCATTTCGTTGATTGCTGCTCTCTTCCCCTTTCTAGATAATCCACCCTTGTTTTGGTTCTCCAGACACATCTCTCTCTGGGGGAGTATTTCCTTCAACCTTGCTGTATTCATCAATTTAGCAGTTGCTCTGTTCTACCCCTTTGGAGATGACGGAGATGAAGGCAAGTGGAATTTGATTTTATTATTCCTTTTAGTTTTAGATGCTTTGAGTTCGAAGGTAACCATTGCATAAAACTGCATCTTCAGGTATCTTCATATCTGAAGAAGCCATTTAGTATCTTTTAAGTAGGTACCAGATGTTGTCTGAAACATGGTAGTTGATCTTCTGTGTGTCACATGGCCAAGGCAGTATGAAGAAAAACGGACAGAACATAGCTGCTAAGCTGAAGATTATCTAGATGATCTGAGCTAATTCTTCTGTTTTGGGTTTTTCTTTTTTTTTTTTTTTTTTTGTTTTTTTGGTTTTTTTTTTTAATAGTGCCATATTGCAGTATACTACTGAGTGCATTCAGTTACAGCTTCTGAGCTGAAGAAGGATTCCCGGCAGCAGAGGGACAGAGATTCCTTAAAACTGACCAATTTGAATGACTTGCAGTCTTAAAAAACATACGGAATAGAATGATTTAAAAACTAGCTTGTTGGTTTTTTATTATTTTTTTAAATTGGGATAAAAGGACACAACTGTTGCAGAGAATAATGCATTATGTAAAAATATACTTAAAACCTATGATTCTGTCTCTGCTTCATGACATGTCACAGGAAATATGGCAGATAATAAATTTCATTAAATAAATGCAGCAGACCAGCAGGAGGCCTTTTTGAATCCAAAACAAGCTTAATTGGGATAAAGGAGACTAAATAGTTCGGAATACTGGTAATGGGAGTAGAGCCATTCACCTCTGGGCCTTTGATTCATGTCCGGTCCAGCCAGTAATGTGACTGAAAGTCACCTCTGTCTGGTGGCACGTGAACTGGGCTGGTGGAAGCAGTCCAGCTTCTAGTAGATACATGTGCTTTTCACAAACACCAGCGCTGGCACCATCAGACATTCCTGTTGGCTGGCTGAGCAGAAAGGCAGCAGATTAAAGTATATTGGCATGGAGACCATGGTGCCCTTTTGCCCTGCAGGGTGGTCTCTGCAGGTCATGCAGTGAAGTTTGCAGGGCTGTGCTGTGTAAAAAGGAAGTGTTTGTACTTAGTGCTTTCTGGTTTGTAAACTGAAGGGTCACTCAGGGTGCAGGATAAGAGGAGAAATAAAGAGTTAAAAATAAACCTTTTAAACTACTGAATTTTAGCTAATCTATACTCACAGAAATCCTCTGGTCTGCAATCAGTAAGTATTAGTGCTTACTGTGAACTGCAGATTTGTATAGTATTAGTTTAAGTGGCCCCAGTAATCCAGTGATTTCAGTGACAGTGCATTGCAGGATTCCGGTTCCTATTGCTTGTAAAAGCGAAAGTGATTCCTGAATAATAAACAACAGGTGTGGCCAAATGCGATCAGCAGGTCATAGAATAATTTCATAAGGCAGCCTCCTTTCTTGCAGGCTCCCCCTCCACCAAAACCTGATCTCCTAGCCAGAGATTGTATCCCATTTTTCCCCTTTGTCTTGTATAAAACCCCCCTACACAGATGTCTGAGGTGCCTGGGCTGATCTCATAACCCCAAGAATGCTGCGTTTCAGTTGATTTCTGCAGTTCTTACATCATATGATGTAAGCAAAATGGTATTGCTTGCTGCTGGTGTGCATGTCTGCACACATTACCGGTGTGGGTCCTGCAATGGGAAATACTTGGACCTGCAGTAGGCTAGAAGAAAAAAATTATTTGTTAAAGAAAAGTGTTTTGGCCTCACCTTTCAGCTCTGCTTGGAAGTTTTTAGGATCCATTAAAAGTTTCCAAATCTTGTTGGCAAAGAAACTATCCGACAGAGCCGACCTTGAACCTCCTGCCAAGGATATAAACACTCCTGAACTCTGGAAAAGTTCGTGTGCCGTCTGAATGTTGAGGCTAGGGCCTCATCTCATTGTTTTCTAATCCAAATGATGCTGCTTGGCTGTGTATTTGTTGCCAAAGAGATAGCATGATTTCTATTGTGAGTCTAGCTAAATTTCTATTCCCTTCTCCGCTGTCACTGACCTCTCAGTTCATCTGATAACAATAGAAGTCAGTGTACGAGTGTGACAGCACCCTGAGATCTGAATGTGCTTTTTATATCACAGCAACATGGTGTGTTTCCAGGGCTTTAAGCAAAGGAGAGAGGGAGAACAGGAGCATTGCTCAAAACTCAGGGAGAGCCTGGAGCCAGCATCTTGCAGAGCACCAAAGAGACCGGCTCTGAAGGCTCCCATGCCCGCAGGAGCTCAGCGAGGCCCGGGACCCGCCGCCTCCCCGGGAGCCAAGGCACAGCTATTCAGCTGCTCTCGGCAATGCAGATGCTGCCTGTTCCTGCCCGAGTCCCCGTGGCTGCCTCCCGCTGTGGCAAGTGCCTCGCTCCTGTGCTGAGGCGGAGGCTCCCACCTCAGAAGACACCCTTCAGAAGAAAGAAAGTGGTGCTTTCTAAAACCAGGGTGCTTTTGGTGCTCTTGAGGATCGAAACGTGACACAGCAGCGTGGTGCCACTTGCTGTGCCGCCCCGAGGAGCGGCTGTTCCTGTAGCTGAGTGATTATGGAATGAGACTGGAGGAGCCCTGATGATCCCTGCAGAAGGGAGCTGATTAGTAGCTTGCTCTGGGAGAAGGGTAAACCAATTAATCTCTGAGCACTCCTCAGATTTTAATGGAAATTTCATTAGTTGCTCTTATTTATTACCTGTGCAAAAATCAACAATACTATGATAATAGTAGCTCTTGCTGCAATTAGAGTGAGTTGTGGTCAGTAGTTGTGATGCACGAATCATGCTTTTTGTTAGCTATACTGGCCAAGGAATTGATCTTTCGGATCTGTTTCTTGGTGAAAAAAGAAGTCTCCAAAGATGCCTTTCTCAAATCTCCCTTTCTCTCCTATGCAGGTACACTCTCTCCGTTGTTTTCACTCATCCTATGGATAGCAGTGGCATTTTGTACAGCAATGCTGTTTTTCATCTCCAAGCCTGTTGGTATTCGACCCTTTTTGGTGTCCGTTATTCTCAGGTCTATATACACTATAGGGCTTGGACCTACCTTGATACTTCTTGGTGCTGCTAACGTAAGTACTTAAAAAGCAAGCAGAATTTCCCTTTCAGCATAAGCAGAAATATTAAGGATCTCTTATTAAAAAAAGTCCTTGATTAGAGTTGTACAAATAACTTCTTTTTCTGGTTCACTGGTTAAGCTAAAAAAATAGATCATTTCCAGTCATCCTGAAACAGCAGTATCAGCAAAGTGGGAAGCTAAGAAAAAGAGCTGTTTTGGTTTTGTACATATGCAAATATTTTAAAAATAAAAACAGTATGAAATTTAAATAAATGTTGCTGAATAAGCGGAATCAAATTTAGATTTTTCTCGTGTTAAAAGACTATTTTTCTCTGCCAATATGCTCAGCAAAATTGACACAAATTTGTGAGATGTTTCTGTGGGCTTAAATATGTTTTTGGGAAGAAAAAAGTTTTCAAAATTAAAAATTCAGCTGTTTTCCAGATCTCATTAACTTAGACATGAATACGTTTGCATGTTTGCTGAGCTCGGTAAGATATACAGTCATGCTCACAAGTAATCTGTTTAGATTTCTGCCTGACTGCTACAGCTCCAATTCACTGTAGCACAGGGCAGCAAAGTATTAGGCTGTTCACCACCAGCTCTGTGCAAATTTCATGTACTTAAACGTACCCAGACATATAGTCAAAGGTAAAGGCTATTAAGCAGCACTTGCCCATCTTAGATTTCTGAAAGAGAAAAGATGTTGAGTCCTCATTGCTTGTCCTGGACTACCAAACAGATGAGATTAGCCCCTTTCATATTTACTTCTGCACTGCTGTTCTTGTGCAGGCAAAGGCCAGGAGCAGTGGAGAATGTGATCCTGTTGCTTAAATGCTATACTTCAAAAATGGCCCCAGTTTGTTTTGTTTTTTTTTTTTCCTTTTTTGATAGGGATTTTATATAGAAAAACATGATCCGAAGGAAATGATAGATCTTACACATCCCACACACGCTTTCTGTGGTGTTACTATTGTTCTCTTTGTAGTAGCAGGCCCAGATGCTGTGACGTGGTCTTGGGTGTAAACGCAAAAAACTGTTAGGAATTCATTCCTCAGTTGTTTTTTTAATTCCTTGTGACGTTAATCCCACCCTACCAACCCACTCAGCTTCACAATGTAATGAGGCACAGGGCGGTGTTAGAGTGGTGATGTACTTCCACTTACTCTCATGGGCTTGTTCCCAGTGTACCCTGGGAGACTGATTTCTCTCGTCTTGCTCCGGCTATCAGAAGTTCATCATTTAGTCAAAGCAACCTGTCTAGACTTTTTGCATGCTGCAGCGATGCAAACAATAAATAACAGGATTTTTCTGGTGGACTAAACCCAGCCTTTGTTATCTGCCCCCCACAGCTTTGTAACAAAATAGTGTTTCTGGTGAGCTTTGTTGGGAACCGTGGAACTTTCACCCGTGGTTACAGAGCGGTCATCATGGACATGGCTTTTCTCTATCACGTAGCGTATGTCCTGGTCTGCATGCTGGGCCTCTGCGTGCACGAATTCTTCTATAGTTTCCTGGTAAGTATGTGCTTCTGTGGAGGGGTAAACTTTGCAAAAATAGAAAGTACCGTTACCCATGCAGCTGTCTTCAATTTCTTCCTGACAATCAAGCCAAATAGTGTATTTTTAGCATGCTGTTGTGCTGCTGCCCCTTAGAAGCTGCTGTTTTCATTAAAACCTGTTTCTGTTACTTAGTTTATCTGTTTTAGAGTTGAAAGTTTGCTCATTTCTTTTCAGACAATCATCATACAGCCCACTCCTTTCTCCTGCCCTTCCCCAGCATACGTATATTCTGTGTACGTTGTTCCTGTATGTAGTGTCAGTCACAATCCTTTTGGGACAGGAGTTGTCCACTGGTGTGTGTATCATACTTATACCAAAGGATCCCACTCTTCAGTTCATCCTGCAACCCTAATAACAAACGAAAAATTATTTATATTTATATATATATATAGCTTGGGAAATAGGGATGGCATGGCTCTGGTGTAGCAGAACGATTCATCACTTTAAATGTATCCCACTTTCATTTTCTTTTGTTGCCATTACCCAGATGGAATGCCTTTTTATAATATGATACAGGTGCAATGAAAATGAATCATGCGAAATTATGCTAAAGTCAGCTAACTGTTTCGTTCATGCTGAATAGCAATAAAAGGTGTTTCACCACTCTTGTTTTCTAATCCTTTTGCTTTATAGTGGAGCATGTGGAACTTGTAGGGAGGCTGACTAAATTGTGGTAATTTACACAGGTTCACTTTCCTGTTATCTTTTTCTCAGCTTCCTGTGAATAGTGGTGAATTCCCAGCATTTCACAGATGTGTGTTAAGCACATGAAAATTTTCAGGGATTCAGTCCTTACTCTGCTGAGTCAGGATTTCCAGATCTTGAGATTAAAGTTGGCTTCGAAGTTTGGGCAGCTTTCAAAGGAGGCAAGGTTTTGTGGTTGTGGCTGAAGGACCCTTTTCAAATGGCTGTAACTCTCTTGGTTAAAAAAGGCACAGCAAACTATCTGTTACTCCTTCAATGAGTAAGGTGATCTGTACCTTAAAATACTTTCCAAAGTGCCAAGTAGTTTAAGAAACATTTTATGTACTTACTTTTTTCAGTGATGCCTGTTGACAAATGTCCATGATTCTTGGATGTTGCAATTGTCTACATTCCCAGGTTACAGCCAGGTGTTCATTTTTTAGTGGAAATGTTCTAACTCTAATGCTTGTTCCTAATTTTAAGCTTTCTCTTGTATGGAATGGATGATAAGTGTATTTCCTCTTCCTTCCTTTTTTATTAATTCTTTCACAAGGCTGTGCATTTCAGATCTTGTGAATTGTGACTAATACCTTCTTCTGTGGACCATTTTGATAAATCATAGTGTGTCACTTTATATCTGTAATCTGTGTGTTTTGAAGTGGAAATACATACATTATAGATAAGGTTCAAAACACTATAGAATGTAAATAGAATTGTAAGAGAAAAAAAGCTATAGTTTCTTGAAAAGCTCTTATCATGTTTAATTGCAATTTTAGGCTTTTGACAATTCAAGTAATATCATCTTAATGTACATTTTTCTTTAAATACCAAGAAAACATATAGTGCAAGGTAAAGAATAGAAGCAGCGTAGTGAATTTAACTTTGTCCTAAAAAGACATGGCCTTAATCCTTGTACTTGTGAGTGACACTAAAACGATGCCATAAGCTCAAAGAAACAGTTTACAGACATGTAATTACTTACATGCATGAATACATTTTTGAGTTGCAACCCATGCATGCGTATCAGATGGGATACAACATGAAAAACCAAATTGGAGATGTAGATCCATAGTACGAAGACACTGGGTTTTAATTTTAATTTAGTCTGGTTTTGAACATGGGGAAGCAATGGATCTTGTTAGTAACTATTGCCCAGGGCTGGATAAGGCTCATATATAATGTAAACTTTGTAGGTTTGGATTTTGCTATAATCTGTCTTAAAATTTAAAGTTCTGTGCTAAATTTCTTCTATAAGCATGCCTAGCTCCCACTGAAATCAATGTGAATTGTGTATTTATGAAGCTAAGAATTTAGAACGTGGCTAGATGTACGTTTCAGTAGTTCAGATTCTTTTCCTATGTAACATCTATATATTGCCTCATTTGTATTCATTTTTCCTCTACTCTGTGCTTTTCCCAGCTGTTTGATCTGGTGTACAGAGAAGAGACATTGCTAAATGTGATAAAAAGTGTCACCCGGAATGGTCGTTCCATTATCCTCACTGCAGTGCTAGCGCTCATCCTAGTTTATCTCTTCTCCATCATTGGGTTCCTCTTCTTGAAAGATGACTTTATCATGGAGGTTGACAGGTTGAAAATCAGAACCCCTGTTGCAGGTATTGTTCTTTATGTTAAAATTTGCTTCCAACATATACTTTTTATGTCTGCCTAATCTAACTTTTGTCTAAGGAAATTAAAATTTTTAATTTGTATCTGTGAGAGCTGAACTAACCCCATATACCTTAGAACTCAATTACTTTAATGTGTATAGTTGGTTTAGACTAGGCTTATCTGTTAAAATGCTAAAATCTAACACTCTTATTTTATTTACTATGTTTTGCTTTTGAACTTGTGCTAATATGAAAAAAAATCTGCATTTCTTAAGTATTTGGAAGAGCAACTCAAACTGGATTCTCTTGCTTCTCATCCCACCTTAAAAGCAGCTCATAGTATTTTCTGTGTACTGCATGAGGCTTGTGATCTTAACATGTTCAGTAGATGTATTCATTTGATTACTTTTTAAGCATCATCCAGCAGACATTTATTACAGAATCCACACTTCTGCTGATAGGAGACTTCCTGGAGCATCTTTTAAATTCAGTGTGAATTTCACAGATGTCACCATTAGTGTATAATCTTGGCTTCAGTAAAATCAGTGGGATGTTTTTAACCAGTTTTTAGAAGGCCAGGATTTCAGCTTTCTGGAATGAGAGGTTTTACCAATATGGATAGAGAGTTACAAACTTGCTTTGCTAGAAAAAAGCCAGGTCTGCTCTGTTGAGATCTTTGTGTATGTTGCCAACCAGCCTGCTGGGAGTGTGGGCAGAGAAGTAACTGTCTGCATAGAAAATACCTGAGAGTAGCTTCTGGTTAAATGTAGAGGCACAATTTTCCCAAATACTGAGCAGTTCAGACCTGTATGCAAGCACAGAAGAACTGGTGGGATCCACCCCGGACTGTGTCCCCTCAGCGTTTGCCAGCCTTTTCTTAAAGTTTTATTTCAGTACCTAAAGCACACAAACACGGCAAAGCTCCTTCAAGACTCGTGGGCATGGTGCACTCATGTAGCTGTTGAGATACTATATGAAAAAAAGGAACCCAACAGATTTCTTTAACACACCTTGCTTTTTTGCCACTGATCAACTCAAAAAGGCTAAGTGGGCTTATATTTGACTTACCAATCATTTTTGGGACAGAACTTACCATTTGTAAGGCTACACGCAGTGCTGGTCTGATCCGGTACAAGTAGTTCTTGTGTGTTTGTGTTTCTTCTCTTGGGTTCTTGGCAGATTTTTGTGGTGTGGATATATTCTTGCTGGCTTTATACATTGCCTTTCCTGATCAAAAACTCATCAAGAAAATATGCTGACGATATACTGGTGGAACTTTATGCATCCCAAGACAAGCGCTTTAAATTTTTTCTTTGTCAAGTAGCACAAAGAGAAAGTCAGAGCGGATGTTCTCTGTGTTACACAGATTATTTTAGGCTGTTACTTTGGTTGTATGATTTTGCCTTCATTTTTTTCTCCTTAAACCTTTTTGCATCTCTGATTTGAAATGCAGAAAATTGTTGAAGATGCAGAAGGTAAAATTGGTTTGATAAAATCAAGCTGATGTACACATTTACCCACTTTGGGAATGTTAAATTAGTGTTTTACACAAACCCATACATATTTACAAATGAGTACCAAACTGTGCTATAACCCTTGAAAACTCTTAAATATTCTACAGTCAGGATAAATGAACATCAGCTGGGTGTCCTTCTTGTCAGCTTTTGTGAATAATTTATCTAATGGTTTTAAAACTGACATTATTTTCATATCTGACAGTTGTTTCTTGCTTTGAATATATTTTGTTCTAACCAGAAGTAGCAGCATTTGATGTAGATTCATTAATTTCAGGAGATGAAATGGGAATAGCTGTGATATACAGTAAATATAAAACTGTGGTTTTGTTCCTTGTGATTGCTTTGAGCTGCTGAGGCAGACTGTTTGAGGAAGGAGGAATCAGTAGTACAATTTGTTCTGCTTTTTCTTCTCAACTTTTCAAATCAGTGATTCATTTCTAGAAAATAATGATTTAAAACTTTGTATCAGTGCAGTATCTGTCATTTTGTCAATATCCTGCTTTTTCCATAGGTATTGGTGAAGTCCCCACTACAACCCTCACATCGATGATGGGAGCCTGTGCAAAAGAGAACTGTTCCACAAGCATCCCAATTATTAACCCAGGTTAGTAGAAAAGTTTCACCAAACTGATGATCAATTAGAATTGAAGGATTTGTGTGTTTGTTACTTTTGTGGAGACTTTAGCTAGTGTGAAGTTACGATTGTTGTTTTAAGTTGGAAGTGCTCAGCTTCCGCACGGCATGGAGCTTAGTTGGCAACTTGCCTTTAATGTGAGTGCTTCCCACACCTGATTTCCAATTTCACTGGCATTAATTTGGTTATTAAAAGAGCTTGCTGAATCATTATGCTTGAACATACAGGTCACTTCTTTCCATCTGGCTTTACTGAGAGAAAAAGCTTGCTGCTTCTCTGCAGCATCCTCACCTGCATGCACTGAGCCACTATTAGATCCATTTAGGGCCACATAAGTTGATTTTAACAGTGTAGCATGCATCTAGGCCAAGGTGGTAGTGTAGCCAGAGGACCTAAGAGCCCAGATTCAGGATCAGGTTATTGTGTCTTAACAGTGGCTCAGCTAAGCACAGGCAGCAGTCCGTCTGTGCATTCTTAGTTTGTGACAAATGCAAGGAAATGCAAACTGTTACAAGCCTTGCTTGTGATAGGTAAGTTGTGTGGGTTCATCCCTGTGACGTGTGAAAAGCTCAATTGCTCTGGTTCAGCAGATGAGTCCACCTGGTTTTACTTTGATATCTGAATCTGATCTGTATGTCAGAAGGACCTTGTCAACTTTAAATATGCTCAGTTAACATGAAAGGTCCGACTAGTGTATCCTGTTGGGCTAGTTACCAGATACTGGTTACCACATATAGGGTTAGGAAGGAATTTTTCCTATATCAAGCTGACAGTGCTTTTCCCTCTTCTGTAGTTTGAGGCTACAGGGTCACTTGGGAGTTTTGTTGGGCAAATGCACCACTGAACGGGGAACCTTTGATGGTGGTGCTACTCCATCTCTCCTACTCTCTTCCTGTGGCACAGGCCAGTTGTGGCTTGCCTTTCACTACACATGTTAAGTTTGTTTTGGTGTGTTGTGGCCTCTGCGGTGTGTGTGGATGGTCTATAGCAGGGGTGTCAAACCAGGTAGGAGTGGTTACATCCGACCCTTTGAAGACAACCATGAAGCTGATGCAGCCCCCGGTGAAAATGAGTTTGACACCCCTGCCAGGCTTCAAATATTTAGTGCTACTATTGGCTGTGATTGCTAGGGGTGGAAACTGAGGACCTAAGTGGTGCCTTCCTATCCTATGTTCCAATATAACACTGTTTCACGTGCTTTATTCTTCCACTACTGGTTTTTGAGTTTTTAAAATCAAAGGTTTCAGGGAGAGGGCCATAAAAGTAGGCTTTTTCTCCCCAGCTGGTGTGTAAGCAGGCCTCATAAACAACATGGAAATCTGTCTGTCTAGATAGAGAGAACAGTCTAAGGGCTATTGGCAAAGCTGCTGTATTCAGAGTAATCAGTCAGTCAAAAGTGATGCAGTGTGGCTTTTGCCAAGCTCTTTAAATGGTAGAAATCTCATGTTTCCTATTGTTTGAATAATGTTTCTTTAAAATTGAACAAGAATTAAAGAGGGCTATACAAAACGTCTAACTGCACTGTCACTTAATTTTGGAGAAGTTTTATTTATCTGGTAACATTAGAAAAACAACATTCAGCAAGAACAGTTTTGCTCATCTTAGCCAATGAATCACCCGTCGAAAAATAGTGTTCTACCTTCTCTCTTCTCCTGGGACAGATTTCTCGTCTGGTAAAAGTGTGAGTGTGGTGGAATGCAAAGACGTGAGATTTGGTGGGATTCATGTTGTAGCAGCATGAAGAAGTCTACAGCTGTCTGTAGGAAACATTAAATGTTCCCAATGGCATCTCAGGTCCAGAGTGGAGACATAAATACGTTCCTTTTTGGAACAGATCACTGCTAATCATTTGTTCTGATGAGACTCTGCTTCTTCCTTGAGTTTCAGTGGTTGAGCGTGTGCTCAGTCACTGCTTGTGCTGGTGAGGGAACTGACTGGGAGCCAGTCTGCTCTGCTCAGAGAGCATCTCCTGTCTGCAGCCTGCTTCCTCACTGCTGCGCTGAGCTGCCAGCATAAAAATATTTTGCCTCATCTCCCTCAGGGTCTCCCACTCTTCACTCCAAAGTCATTTCCATATCACTTAAGTGTTTGCCTGGTAAAGTGCTTAATCACCTAAAGAAACTTCACATCCTACATGCAGTACCTGGCTCTTTGTGCTCTATAGCCCCTGAAGACCCTGTGCTCGAAAGGGAGACATATGTTTGTAAAAGGGGACATTTTCAAAGACTGAATCCACTCCCAAGCCTGGTACGGCTCTCTGCAAGTTCAGCTGGATCCATACAGACACTTGTGTGTCTCTCCTGATGGTGCTTGTGTTGGAGATCAGGTCCAGAAGCCGGGTAGCTGTGGGCCATCAGATGAAGATTTTTGAAATAAATCTTCCTATCATCCCACTTACTGCCCTATGATTGACATTGTGGGGTGGTCATAGAGCTTAACCTGCACTACCTTTGAATTAAACTTTATCAGAAGCCCATCTACCTAATGCAGTCTAGCCACTAATGGGCCACTCACCAGGCTGGAGCTGGTTGCAAGTAAAAACCCCCTGAACCTCAGTTAGTGTTGGCATTGGGTCCTTAGCAACATTTCACTCTACACATCCACCCCTTTTTTTAGTGTGGGCATAGTCTGTGTCAACAGGCGCTGAGTCCGGACTGTGAGCGCCGCTGAGTGCCGGGGCAAACCAGCTGTGGCAGAGCACGTGCCCGTAAGGTTATCCAGCTCGCAGACAGAAGAGCTCCCGCTCTTGTCTCTCCGTGTCTGGGAGTGGAAGTAAACACAGAGATGTCTATGTACTCCACACAGTCTACGTTACTGCACAGGAGGTTTCTGCCAACTTCAGGCTGCCTGCTGGCTGATTCTCTGGCAAAGAGCAACCTGAGCTTGCTCTTCTTTCTGGGTGCAGTGTGAGATGCTGATTCTCTGTGTTGTAAGATGTGCCAGTCAGCTGATGAGTGGTATCTTGCATCTGGGCTTGCTCTGAGCTTGCATCTTGGTGGACATGGAGAGTTGTGAGTTAGGTTTTCTAGCACATAACTCTCTCTGGTGTTGCAGCTGCCCATTCACAGCCCCGGTTTATCCTCACCATTCACCAGAATCTGACCATCTGCTGCTTCTAGTACCTGATCCTGGTCATATGAACAGTGAAAATCTTGTTCCGCAGTTACCTAAAAGAAATAGAACATGTGGCTTGTATAAAGATCTTTCATTTATCTTGTGGATGATCATCTTCTCAAGCACAGATATTAGCTCAAAAAAAAAAAAAAAAAAAGTTGGAGTAGTGTTTGGGTGAGGAAATAAAGGTAGGGTACAAAAGCAGAGGAGATCAACTGATATGACAGCACTACTAAAAAATGTACAGATGTGGCAGAGAAAAATAAATACTATTGTTTCAATCCTTTCAGTTTCAATATTTAAGCATTTTTTTAAAATCTGGAGTTATTAGTGGTAGTAGTGTCTGTAATGACTGTATAGTTTATCAGAGAAGTCTATCCTGATGTCTGCTTTTGCTTTTCTTTTTACTTAGAGGTCCTTAAATCAGGCATTCTTTCTCATTTAATTTGCTTGCATAGCAAAAGCAGTGGTGGCAAAGGCAGCAGATACCAGCTCTATTCTGCAAATACCAGTCGTGATGCATACACCGCAATGTGGGAACCCATGTTTTAAATCCAAATTGCTTGTCTGTAATGTGAGCGCTTTCAGTCAATTCAATTTATCAACGTCTATCTCAGTC
Organism: Patagioenas fasciata; assembly: GCF_037038585.1. Taxonomy (NCBI): domain Eukaryota; kingdom Metazoa; phylum Chordata; class Aves; order Columbiformes; family Columbidae; genus Patagioenas; species Patagioenas fasciata. Next base: position 139,821,036 of record NC_092520.1, on the reverse strand, counting down.
CCCCAGATGTGGCGGTTTGGGGCTGTTAAATACTATTGCAGCAGGATTTTGTTATTTATGAAACTACATTACAATAAGCATGTGAAGCAAACCAAGTGAGAATCTCTGCCTTCAGCGCTTAAGCAAATGTGTCCCAAAAGAAAAAGGAAGTCAGAAGAAACAGCAGCTACAGTCCTGACCCTTCTGTGCAAGCCAGCAGGATGCAAGGAACAACTCAAGCAGGGCTCTTCAAAAGGAGGCTGTTGCTGCAGCCGCAGCATAGGGGTGAACGCGTGGTGGGAGGAATTCTGGCCAGGGTGTACAAAGTTCCCTCAGGGACTGGTGTTCCAGCCCAGCTCCTCTGCACGTTCAAATATCTCCTGCACAATAGTACCCTCTGTGGCTCAGCCAAAACTGCGCAGCAGCTCTGCAGCAGAGATAAGAATAGAATCCAAGTTTGCAAGCTGAGGTCAGGGAGAGTCTTTCATTTAATGTCTATTAGACCTGCAATTGGGCACGTGTGCTATTAGAAAGATTGTGGACAGATATACTCGTATAAAAGCCAGCCCCCTCTTAATGATTTGAAACACTAACATGACTTGGCTTGTACACGAGTAGGTAGAGGAATGATTTCACAGGAAGACAATCCTTTTACAAATGTGCTTCTAATTCTGTGTTTATATTGCTTCTCCTGTATGTGTCAGCTGTGCACGTAGGAGGTTCACTGGAAAAGCAGTCATGCTGAAACCAGTGGGAGAGCTTGCGAGGAAAAGGGGTGCTCCCCCTGAATAGAGATGGCAGTTCTGGGTCATTAACAGAGTTACGGGTGGGAGAGCTGCTTGGGCTTATCTCTGCCTCTCTTCAGGCTAAGTATGCCTGATGTGCCTAAGCATGTCACCAGCAGTGATGTGCAAATCGATAGGGACGATCAGGGAAATTCTAGCTGAAGAATATGAAAGGCAGATGTGTATTGCAGTTGCTCTCTCTAATACAGGATTGCGGCTTTGTTCGATAAGTGATCGTTTGATGCTGTGATTCCTAAAGCTGCTGCTCTCTTGTTTGCAGGTGAAGAGGAGGAGGATGGAATAGAAAGGACCTGTGACACTCTGCTCATGTGCATTGTGACTGTATTAAACCAAGGCCTGCGAAATGGTGGTGGTGTGGGAGACGTGCTCAGAAAGCCTTCCAAAGATGTAAGTGTTCTGGCTGAGGAAATGCATTACTCTCTGTGCTTCTCATGAATGCCAAAGTCAGTTTTTGGAGGTTATAGACGCTATTCGTATGTAGTCTGCTCAGTTGATTTATCCATGTAATTTTTACATCCCAGATGGAATATTTAATGGGAAGAGCAAAGCTTGGTGTGATGAAGACAGCTGAAGAAAGGAACTCTGGGTAGTTGTTTACCCCTTCTGGAAAACTGGAGGGTATTGTGAACTTCCAAAGGCTGCTAAGAAGTGTTACTGGATTGTATCACTCTTCTATTACATTAGGAATTACAAATGCAAATTTTGAAAGGGCTTGATTGATGAGTGTATGTCAAGACTCTCCATTGTAGCACATAACGTGTATTTTTAACTGAAATTCAGCATGGCATCTGCCCAGGAAGAGGTCCTATTGTTTGGCTGTACTCAACTAGCATTGAAGTCAAAACAGAATTTCATATATCATGGTATATGTCCTCTTCCAGAAGTTTCCTCCAAAATTCAGTTCATTTAAGGAGTACTCATACTATTTGGGTGATTATATGCATTTTTATTGGAGTTCAAAAGGGACTTCATAAATAAAGACAATCTAGCAGCACTTTGCTTGGTGACACACACCATACATTACACAAGGATTAAATTAATAAATAGGATCTCAGTAGGGTTTGCAAGGGTCCAGCGAAAAATAACTGAGATTTGGATAGAAGAGCTCCTTGTGCTGATAGTAGGAATTTAGTCATGTCTCATAGACTGAGAGGTTCTTCAGGAACCGCAGTCCATCGCCCTGAAATCTCTAAACACTTACAGACTTTGAAAATGACCCTTGCCATTTAGCAGTTATTTAATTCTACCTATGTTACACTAAATGGAAGTGCTTTACAAAGGGTAGCACTATTATCCCAATTAATGCATGGAAAACTGGGAAAATCAGTGACTTCTAATTCAGTGTCATGGTGAAGAAAAGGACTTGGGTTTCCTGTTCCTCCTTCTTACACAGAGGTTCTCCTGTTTGCCACAGAACAACTTTGCTATTTTTAGATGTGTCAGTGGGAGTCCAGTCCAGCCTTTGCAAGAAGGGAAGTAGTTATGATGTAAAAACAAGAGCGTGATGAAATGGGGAATATGAGCAGTTCATGGAGATGTGCATGTGCAGGTTGTGTTCCCGAAAGACACAAGTGTGGTCTGCTGGCTCAGAGCCAGCGTACAACCGTGTGACGGCATCAGCACTCTGCTAAAAACATTAACGTGCCCTGCTTAGGCGCAGAGTGTGATAGCCTGGCCTTGGCATCGTGCAAGTGTGCTCCCCAGGTTTCCAGTTGTTCAGCATGCAGATGTGGCATCAGTCTGGAGTATTCCACAGACACATACTGTAAGCATCTCCCTGCGTACCACGAGGCAGTACTCAGAGCAGCTATCATTGCTCTCAGTCGGCACTAGAAGCTGCATCTCCCTCTTTCTGTGCTGTCAACGTAATTATCTTCAATCGAGCACTATGCAAATACATCTATACATCCGGTACACACGCTAGTCTTTTCTTCATGCTGTGTAAGACAACATAAAGGAAACAGGAGTCCCAAAGCAGTAAGAGTACATGAAGCCAAATTTTCTTTGCTGAGTCACATAGGTAGTCCCTCTTTATTTATGTAAGGCTAGCAGAACTAGGCGTATGGAAAGAAAGATGTATAGCTTTGCTTGAGCTAATGTGAAGATGTTTAATATTTCAGAGGTGTGCTATTTTTATGTCTTATTGCAATCTTATTATTGTTTCAGGAGCCCTTGTTTGCCGCGCGAGTTGTTTATGATCTTCTGTTTTACTTTATTGTCATAATTATTGTTCTAAACCTAATCTTTGGAGTCATCATTGATACATTTGCGGATCTCAGGAGTGAAAAGCAGAAAAAGGAGGAAATACTAAAGACAACCTGTTTCATCTGTGGTAGGTGTTACTTATCTATTGAGACATTTGATGGGTAAAGGACTAAAATGAACTTTTCAAAAAATAATACATTAACCTAAGAGGTGGTTGTCTTCTACAAAAAGTCTATTAAAATGTCAGAGTTTGGTTCCAAATCTATTCTCTCTCAGTAGCAAAAAGATTTAGTTGAGGAGTTAAAAGCTAGCTCTGCTAAGAGATGGCTTCACAGTCTCCACCCAGGATCTGGGGAGGAAGAGTCATGTCTCACACTCATATCATCACCACTAATGGAGATGATGCAGCTGCTGACTTTATTTCACAAAGCGTAATGCAGATGAAAGTACAGCTTGCTATTTCACAGCACAGTGCATTCCAGAAGGGTAGCAACAGTAGAGACTGCCTGTTTCAGAAGGTGATATGAAACAGGGAACAGAAGAATTAAAAGAAAATTAAATGAAAATTGTCCTCACAAAACCCACAGATAACTCACGCTTGTTTTGAGGTGCGCTCATAAAGAGGACACCCTAGGGGACATTAGAAGTGCCTTCTTTTTTTGTAGGCTGGGTGTTGTTTCCATGGTTGTACTGACAGGGATGAACGCTGTGCAGAGCACAACAGCTTTAGTGTCTGTGGAAGACTCCACAAGAGATCCAGGGAGGAAAGCTGTCACACCAAGGGAAGCATCTGTGAATCCTGTCCTTTCTCACTGTGATGTTCTTCTTTTTGACCTGTCACAGGAAAACAAAATAAAAAAATTCTTATGACTACAGCTCTGTAAGACTGAGTGATTACAAAGCTGCAGAGACTTGCCCTCGCTGCTAGGTTTAAGTGCACAAACGATCCCACCACAGCTTAAGTGGGACTGTTCACATGCTTGATGCTAAATGTGTGCATAAATCTGTGCAAGATCAGGACCCAGATTGCACGCTGTGTGCTTACCAGTATACATTTAGAAAGAATCAGAGCCAACACTTGTAAAGCACTTTATAGCCCTCAGCATACAAGGCACTGTAAAACTGTAACATATTTATTATATTGTTATTGTTATTAAGAGGAAATATCACAAAAGAGAATAAACGGTGTGCTGAAAGAATTCTGTCAGGAATGCCTTCTGGCCTGGTATTTCTTGCCTGGCAGTTACTGTATGCAGTTATAGCTTTAAAATTAAGATCCTTCAGATTTATGATCCCTTAAATTAAGTTAGGTTCCTTTCTCTTAACATGTTTAACAGATTTGGTGATTTTTATGTTGAAGTTTATTTTTTTTGCATTATGTTCATGTCTTTTCACAGGACTGGAGAGAGACAAATTTGATAACAAGACTGTTTCATTTGAGGAGCATATAAAGTCAGAACACAACATGTGGCATTATTTGTACTTTATAGTTCTTGTCAAAGTCAAAGATCCAACTGAATACACTGGTCCAGAGAGCTACGTGGCGCAAATGATTGTGGTAAGTCAATTTGGGCACGTGCTTTATGGAACTGAGAGATGCTCCTTGCAGCTCGAGCAGAGAATGTCTTTCTTTTCCCTCTCTCTCAGCAATAGGAGGCATTGATCTGTATTTTTAAAGATCTTTTCACGTGTCTTACACAGTCTGCCACAAAAGCATAGTCTGAAACATAATGAAAAAGATGAAGGCACGGGCCATGGTCTCCGGTTTGGTGTTCGTGCTCTCATGCTCTGTGGGTTCTGCTGCTTCATTAGCCAAACCAGGGCCATAAGAGCATGCATCACAACATCTGCTGCTGCTCCGGCTTTGTCCAGTATCTCTGGGCTGCTGTCCAGAAAAATAACGTCTCCTGCTGAACAGTGAAATGCAGGGTCAGTGTTGAGGGCTAGTGCTTTTTCTCCTATGACTGCTCTGAACAAGCTATTGAAAAGACCGAGAAGAGCTGCCGCAGGGATTTGAAGAGCTACAGAAACTGCCTCATGAAGCAGTGAGAGTACGACTTGCATTCAGAGAGAGAAATTTGATGACACTGGGGCAGAGAGATGGTCGATTACATTTCATTTCCAGCCTGCCACCAAAGAGGGTTTGTTCTGGTGAGAGAGGGGGGTGGATTATCAAGGTTGCCTGGCTTGAGGCTTCATTTTTGCAGAATTCTTCCTTCCAATTGGGATATTCTGGTGCAGCATTTTCTTCCCATGGACTTCTGGCAGGTATTGCATGGCTCAGGGCCTGTGCCAGGGTCTGCGGTTGCAGAGCTAGCATATGTCTGAATCCCAGAGGAGTGTGTAACCAAATGCGCGTCAGGCTTTGCTGTTTATGCCCTTCTGAGCCACATTCTTATTGAGAGTATCTGCTCTGTTATAGAATCATAGAATAGTTTGGGTTGGAAGGGACCTTCAAAAGTCATTTAGTCCAACCTCCCTGCAATAAGCAGGGACATCTTCAACTAGATCAGGTTGCTCAGAGCCCTGTCCAGCCTGGCCTGGAATGTCTCCAGGGATGGGGCACTGACCACCTCTCTGGGCAACTTGTGCCAGTGTTTTACCACCCTCACTATCCTTCATCGAGCCTTTGATTATACATACTACCCAGCCTCACTAGGGAAGTTTAGCCAAGAGAAAGATGCTTCTCCTTTAACTTGAGCTGTCTTCAGGTCAGGCACCTGGTTTAAATTGATCCCAGCTCCCTGCCCTGTCAGTGCAGAGAGCTGGGCCATTTCTCCTGCCCCAAGGCAGGTGTCTGGGATAGCTGGGGTGACTCACCCTTTTCTCACTCTATTGAGAGCCTAAATGATTAGTTTAGACAAGATACCTAATTGGGAGCTGGCTGAAGTTAGAGGAGATGACTCCCACCCACTGAAGAACTTACCTTGAAGAACTCGCATTAGTAGTGTGGCCTGGTGTTTAGACAGGAGTGCATGCTTGATTGCTGGATGAAATGGAGCTTTTGTAATGCTGTTACCACTACATGAGAAAGTGGTGCGGCAGGTGATGGGAGTTGAATACTCTGATATGGAGGAGCAGCCTATGTCCATGGACATTTTGATTGCCCAGCCCATTTGTGCTGTTAGGCAGTAATGGATCTACACTTCTGTAGTATGATCAGTGAGATAGCAAAACTAAAGCAAATGCTTCTATCTATGTTCCATTACAAGAAATTATTCATAGTGGCAAGTCGCCCTCTTACATGTGAAAATATTTTATCTTATCTCAGAAATGCACTTTAATTTGTGGAGTCAATAACGTTTCCAGACTCTTGGGCTTGTCTCATTTGTCTGTTTCTTCTCTGCTCCTCTTCCTCTCCCTGCAGCGTTTGTGTGATTTTAAACTTTGTGAGTATGTGCGTTAAGCATTAATGTTTAATTCCAAGGAATACATTAATATTCATAGTAAGTGTATTCATCCTGTGGCAACAGTGGTTTGACTATTCGGATGTAATTCACTAATGTATTTTACATTTGCATTAATGGTGGGAACTCCTGTTTGAATATCTAAAATATTAACAGAAAAGCACCAAAACACATGTGACCTCAAGCACTGAACTGATTTCTCAAAGCCCCTGTTCCTCCATGGTGGAATGCTTGTGGTTTACATTGTTAGCAGTAATCCATATTTGGGGATTATTAAACCCCCTGAAGGATGTCTTATTTTTTCCACGAGTATATATAAAGTTAATGGTTGTTCTGGATTATGGGAGAAGTACATATGGACCTGGAAGTGTAAAGCTTACATGGAATTGAAGAAGGAATGGAGGAGTGGGGAAAAAAAAAAGAGAAACAAATGTTTGAGGAAACTACAAGTGGCTGGTGTGCGACTAGTAATTGTATCTTTGTGTAGTTTAAATTCCCCAGTTCAAAATCTAGGGAAGGCATGCTGCAGAAATACCAGTGCTGCATAGCAGAAGCAATTGAACTACTCAAGTGAACAGAAAAGGACTCTTTCTCTTGGAGCCAGAGAGATTGCATGGTACAGGGAATATTAAGAAATGAAAGAAAATAATCTGACTGGAAGAGTGGAGTATTCTGTAAGTATGATATTCAACTGGAAGAAGAGATTTAGAGATACAGCTTTGCTTATGGCCAAGAGTGAAAAGAAAAACACTCGGAGGTAGTTTTGGGCTGTCAGCTGGATGAGTGTACATGTTTGGTGTGTTTCAAACACACCATGATAGTAATAAACGTAGCAGATGAGATGTGCTATGCAGAAATTAAGCCTGAGGTATGGGTTTTGTCCTGAAGACCAAGAGAGAAGCCAATTCTGACTTTGTGACAGGCTAAAAGCTGATGCTGGGAGAGGTAACACTGTCACTAGTAAGAGACCAAGTTCTGGTGAGGATCTGGCACAAGAGAAGCAGACTTCAAATTAACCTTTCACAAGGGAACTGAGGCTTGCCAGTGGAACTGACTCATTGTTGGAGGAGGCTGACTGGGGGTGTATGGGAATGCCCCAAATATTTATAAAAATAGGGTGACTGGAAGAACAGGGCAGTCTGGGGACCTCTTTGAAAGTGGGGGAGGTAGAATGCAATTTTATATTTCAGCTGATACAGAACATGGCTGTAAAAAAACTCCATGAATCATACTCCTGGAAAAGCTCTCTTAGTTCTACTAGTTTTTATTATTATTAGGTATGCCTTTTATAGCTGTTTCTGAAGGTTTAACCAAAGACAAATTCTGTGTTTTCACAGCCAGATTACTTAGAGAGAATTTCTACCCAAATACAGTCTTCAAGGCTTAGATCTATCCTTAAATATATGTAGGTCAAAATTTTGAAGTATGCTGGAGTAACTTTAATAGAAAGTAGAATTTAACTTCAAGTATCATTCTCACTACCCCTACAACTGTAGTTAGGAACCAATTATTATTTGTACTTGTCTACTGCTGTCTTGCAAAGCATTGCAAAAAAGTCACGTTAGAGTGCTTATCAGTATTAACTAAGCACCAGGGAAAACATTGGCAATTTCTGATACTCTTTTCTCCATTGCCTTGACCCATCAGGACCCAAAAATACAATTGTCTGTATTATAACTGTCAGTGTTTTTTATGTATCATTTGTCCAGCAAACAGTGAAGCATCTGGTTTGAAGGCTTGCTGACAGAACAACTGTAAAATCCAGTTTTCTTGTTTTGGAATATTATTTGAAAGGCCGGGTGTGAAGAGGGGCAGGAATTATTTACGCATCTAACTTTGCTTTCCCAGCTCAGGAGAGAGAAAGAAACTTCCAGGTGATGCTGTAGACACCCTTCACTCAAAGGCAATATTTTTGCAGGTTGCCAAGTACACTTGCATTTCTGCTCCAGGGGTGGCTTGTTTCAAGGCATTCCCATTAGTTCACATGTCTCTGACTTCAAAAGACCTTACAGCAGAGGAGGACTTTTGCTTTCTACCTCTGGACTGTGGACATCGTCTGTTCCCCGTGATTTTGATTTTCCCAGCGGCTCTGTATTTGCTTCAGTGCTTAGCGTACTGCTCTGAGCAGTGACAGAAGTAATCAGTAGCCATACAGCTTTCATAAATCAAGGTATTATTTTTTCTTCTTTTTTTTTTTTTTTTCTTTTTAGAAAAGAGCATCAAGCATAAAGTGTATTGCAAAACAAGACACAGTTTATATACCTCTAGCTTTTCAGACAGTTACTTTATGGAGATGTTGGTAGGAATAAAGCACTTCAGATCTTCCATTGATGCCCATTCTTCTTATGCACTATCTTATATCAGTTATCAGGTGAAGTATTAATGAATATTAAATCAGGGCGGTGGGTGTTATTATTTGTTTGTTATCCAGGCTTCTTGTATGAAATCATACAGGTATTATACAATAACCAGAAAGATGTGAACTTTGAAAAGCTTGCATTTGCATTGAAAACCTGCATGAATGATTTCCCTATTGAATTTTCATTCCTGCAGAAAAAAAACTTCTTACCTGACCCATTTGACCAGAAATACCATCCCTAGCAAACCCAGAGAGATGCACATAACTTGTATTACATCGATACAGCTATCTTTGAATGTTCCTTGTGTCCATTTGTCAGAGGAGACAGTTTAATGCGATAACTAGAACAGTGAAGGTTAACATCCAGATTTTCAGACTTCTCTTTTCAGAGGTACAACTTGTGCATGCAATTTTCACTTAAGCTTTGGTAGCTACAAATAGATAAATGGGGGCAAAGAATATAGATGACTAGTTGCTGAATTTTTTGCAGCAAAACAAGGAAATATGAATTAGCCTATGATTTGTGCCTCTGTTCATTTGCAAAAAATAAAAGGCTGTTGGCACAGTAATTCAATTAATTATTTTGCCCATTGGAAGAATGACAGACTCTAGCAAAGGAAGCCTTAAAAGTTTTGTTCTCACGTGCCCTGACCACAGTTCTTAGCAAGTTTCATAATGGATGTTATCAGCATTAGTACTACCTGTCATAACTACATAATTACAGGACCTAATTATATTATTACTTATTTACTCTAATTATGTAATTGGATGTAATAGGTGCAATTACATAACTCCTCAATCAACTGAAAACTGCTCTAAAACCAGCCTGTGTTCATAAGAGTAAAGGATACTGCTGTGCGTTAGACCATCTCCCTGAAGCAAGGCGGTCTTTGGTAAGAAATTAAAGGTTCTGTCCTCCTGCCATCATGGTCATTGGGACCTTGAGCTTTTATGCCATGATAGTATCATAAAAGTATGATACTATCTTTACATCTTGTTTCATCTGCAAATGTATCCTCCTGAAATGGCAAATTCCTTGTATTAAGGCTTTCTTCAGGCTACTCAAGATCCTCACACCTTCACTGAAATCAAAAGCAGAATTCCCATCAGCATTATAAGGACAAGAGAGAAGAGACAGGTTGAGCAGCATCGGCCTGAATTTCTGAACAGTGATTTTGTTATTCAGTTCTTTTAAAGGCACTTTTCTCTTGCAACAATGGCCTGTCATTGGTAATGTGACAAAATATTTTAACTACTTCATTTTAAACATTTCAAAATTTTATTTTGAAGGTGTCAGCTTTTTTTTTTTTTTTACTTATTAAATAAAATAAGTATTTGGCAAGATGCCTTGGCCACTTCCATGTCATAAGGAAAAAATGCATTCCCCATTTTCAAAAAATCTAGGTGTGTGTTTTTTGTTTTGGTTGTTGTGGTTGTTGTTGTTTGGTTTGGTTTCATTTAAAAGAAAAAAAACACACTGACATTTGAAAATTGACCTGAATTTAGAGCTCCCTTGAGCTGGTGCTGTTGTCGCTCTTCTTCCTACCTCCAGCTTCATGGTTTTGCCTTCTTTTTCTATGAGATACCCAGAAGTGGGTATTAAATTCAAAAACGACACTGGGACTAATGCCAAGTGAACCACCGAGAAGCCTCACAACAGCTGTCACTCTGCTCATGCTGCGTCCTGGGCAGCGTGAGCCCTTTTCCCTCGGCATTGTTCCCTCTCCCGCCTCGCTGCTCTGTGTTTTGCCACGGTCCCACCTGAGGAGTGGAGGTGTGATGTGAGCCCTGGCAGCAGGGAGCTGCTCCCCGCCTTCAGGTCTCCACAGTGATGCTGTGACGTCCTGGCCAAGGCTGCTTCGGGTGGCTGTGACCCCCTAGCGTCGCAGCGGGGACAGGGGACAAGCTCCCTCCTGGAGCCGGAGTTGCTTGCGTATAGTCCCTGGCACACTAGAGTGTGGCCTGCATAGGGATTTTTCCTTTTTTCATTTTAGCCAACCCCAGGAGAAGTAGCTGACTGTCAAAACAGCTGAAGTGTGAGCCAAGCGGGGCCTGCGAAGCCGAACAGCTGTGGATCAAGAGCTGGGCTGCCTGTCCTTTTGCACTGCGGGACAGTGAGAGGTTGTCCCAGGGTTAGTGAAGGTGTTGGCGTTTCACTGATGCCAAATCCTGGTGCACACACCCAGCCTCATGTCCAAGGTATTCTGTGGCCATCCCTGAGCAAACCATGGGTGTCATGGTTTAACCAGAGCTAGCAATACAACCATGATAGCCACTCATGCACCCCATCCCCACCTCCCCAAATAGGGGAGAGAATCAAAAGGGAAGGGAGAAACTTGGATCGAGACAAACACAGTTTAATAAAATAACAAAATACTAATATGCTACTAGTAAATATATATATATATATGCATATGTATATATAATAGAAATAAAAGATACTCAAGTCAATTCCTCACAAACTCAGTCCACACCGAGCAGCCAGTCCCGGGAAGCAGCACCTGGTCCCAAACAGCCAGTCCCAGAGAAAGAAGAAAAAAAAAAGCCCAAAAAACCAAAAAGGCAGAAAGGCCCAGAGGCCTCTGCAAAATGGCAAAAGGCTGAACTAAGTCTCCATCACCATTTAGACTGAACTAAATCTCCATCTCTCCATCATCTTTGCCAAGTCTTGGGAAATAGGAGAGGTGCCTGAGGACTGGAGGAAAGCAAATGTTACTCCAGTCTTCAAAAAGGGCAAGAAGGAGGACCCGGGTAACTATAGACTGGTCAGCCTCACCTCCATCCCTGGGAAGGTGATGGAACAACTTATCCTTGGTGCCATCTCAAGGCATATCAAGGATAAGAGGGTCATTAGGGGCAGTCAACATGGCTTCACCAAAGGGAAGTCGAGCTTGACCAACCTCATTGACTTTTATGAGGACATAATGAGGTGGATGGATGATGGCAGAGCGGTGGATGTGGTCTACCTTGACTTGAGTGAGGCATTTGACACAGTCTCCCACAGCATCCTCACAGCTAAACTGAGGGAGTGTGGTCTGGATGATTGGGTAGTGAGGTCAATTGCGAACTGGCTGAAGGGAAGAAGCCAGAGAGGCGTGGTCAATGGGGCAGAGTCCAGTTGGAGGCCAGTATCTAGTGGAGTGCCTGAAGGGTCAGTACTGGGGCCTATATTATTCAATATATTCATCAATGATTTGGATGAGGGTATAGAGTGTACTAGCAGCAAGTTTGCTGATGACACCAAGCTGGGAGGAGTGGCTGACACGCCAGAAGGCTGTGCTGCCATCCAGCGAGACCTGGACAGGCTGGAGAGTTGGGCGGGGAAAAATTTAATGAAATATAACAAGGAAAAGTGTAGAGTCTTGCATCTGGGTAGGAACAACCCCAGGTTCCAGTATAAGTTAGGGAATGACCTATTAGAGAGCAGCACAGGGGAAAGGGACCTGGGGGTCCTGGTGGACAGCAGGATGACCATGAGCCAGCACTGTGCCCTTGTGGCCAGGAAGGCCAGTGGCATCCTGGGGTGTATTAGAAGGGGGGTGGTTAGTAGGTCCAGAGAGGTTCTCCTTCCCCTCTACTCTGCCCTGGTGAGACCACATCTGGAATATTGTGTCCGGTTCTGGGCCCCTCAGTTCGAGAAGGACAGGGAACTGCTGGAGAGAGTCCAGTGCAGGGCAACAAAGATGATGGAGTGGAGCATCTCCTGTATGAGGAAAGACTGAGGGAGCTGGGTCTCTTTAGCTTGGAGAAGAGGAGACTGAGGGGTGACCTCATTAATGTTTACAGATATATGAAGGGTGAGTGTCACGAGGACGGAGCCAGGCTCTTCTCGGTGACAACCAGTGATAGGACAAGGGGCAATGGGTACAAACTGGAACACAAGAGACTCCACTTAAATTTGAGAAGAAACTTCTCAGTGAGGGTGCCAGAGCACTGGAACAGGCTGCCCAGGGGGGTTGTGGAGTCTCCTACTTTGGAGGCATTCAATACCTGCCTGGATGCCTTCCTGTGTAACCTCATCTAGGTGTTCCTGCTCCGGCAGAGGGATTGGACTAGATGATCTTTCGAGGTCCCTTCCTATCCCTAACATTCTGTGATTCTGTAAATGTCCCAAACCAAACTCCCTGGCTTTGACAAAAAGAGTGAAGAAGAACACAAGAGACAGATGAAGCATGACGCTAATGGGATGGAATACTCTCATTAATCAGTCTGCATGTCAGGCTCTGCCCCATCCATGCCCCCCTTCCTCAATGCCTCACACCTGTGGGCACAGCGCTCAGAACAACCTTGGCTCTCAGACCAGAGCAATTAAAAACATTAACTCTGTTCTGGGCTGTTATCTGCTTGTTCTCAAACTAAGTCCAAATAATGACCATGCCAGCTATGAAAAAGCAAAGTTTCTAACTGCATGAAGAAAATTAACTCATCTTCAGTCAAACCAGCACACATGGGGAACGCACACACTAGAGGGGGGCAGGTCCAAAGGAAAGACAGACAGGTGAGGTGAAGGCAGTGAAAAAGTGCCGTAAGTAAAGAGGAAGACTATGCTGACAGCAGGCAGGTAAGGAGGAGCAAGGTTTGTGGAACGAGCTGTTCTTTATTGCTGTCAACTCTTGTCAAAGAATGTAATAAAATAATATGTACTAAAGGGCTGTTGACCTCAGTTCTTAAAATACAACTTCTTTGGAGAAGAAAAAAAGTACTGTCATCCAGGGTTTTTCTGTTCTGTTATCTATCGTCTTTTTGAATTTTGGAGGCAAAGGTTTTCTCTACTAATTTTTATCTCTATTCTATAGATATTACATCCGAGGATTGCTAGTCACTCTGTAGGTAGAGAGAATTACCTAAACCAGAGAAATGTCAATCAAAGGTGACATTAATGCTGCAGAAGGGACACTTGGGTTGTCAGGAAGGCAGTCCGGGTGTTCTTCACATGCACTCTGATGATTCATCCTAGATGATTTAAGAATTTTCCTCTCCCAGATGTCCACCACACCATTCTGTTGCAATTAACCACAACAATAGCAGAGGGGGAAGGACAGGCGATGTGTTTGTTTGTTCGCTCCTGAGCTTCTGCAGTTTTCAGCCCAGAGTACTAATGTGAAAATTGATGGGCATTGAAGTCACGCCAGTCTGAACTGCACTGGTTTTGAAGAGAGGACATGGTACCGATTCTGCTGCCTCTTTATAGGTAGGATAATATCAGCAGGGAGAAAGGGCACCCAGCTGATAGGGGTGACCCCTTCAGCTGCTACAGCTAAATCTGCCATGGACGGTGAGCTGTGGTTCTTAAACTGGCTCACTATAAATAAACTGTATTTTTAAGGCTTCTTCATTATCATAAATTCTAGTTCAACATAAAGTTTCTGATCTGGCAACTCACAGACTGGAAAATGCTTCAGGACTTGTGCATGCAAATGCTCTGCTGGAGTCGGGCAAGGAGTTTATAACTTTTGGGAAGCTAATAATACTCCATTGTTAGGTCTGATTTATTTTACTTTTTAAAACTGGCCTTCCTCCAAAACCTAGCAGATGTTATCAAAGAACAACTTGCAAGGATGAGATGTATGTACATATTAAGCCATGCAACTTTTTCTTAATTACTTTTAAAAGACTGATATGATGCATGTCACATTATGAGTAATTACTTACCATGGCAGTAATACCAAGAGCACAAAAGCTGGCTGCTAAGTAAGATCTGAGGGCTCTCTGACAGGCTAATTTCCTAGGAAATACAACATCGGTTTTGTCTGCAGCTGGATTTTCATAAAATAAGCAATTAAAGAAATATGCCTAAATAGATGATTTACTGCTCTCATTTTTTTGTTGTGCTCAAAATAGAAGAGCAAAGGAGAATGCAGCTCTCTGTGTCCTTCCATACTGATGTGGGCCCTGTGGGAGTTCAGGGCTTTGGTTTAGGTGCACCAGGTCCCAGAGAAAGTCCCTTTTCTGCATCAAGGCCTGCCTGAAATTCACAGAGATCTCAGAGCTTTTGAGTGGTGATACAGAGACGGAATTGTGCTTTACACAGGTTAAATGACTTTGGGTATATGAGGGGAAGTCCCTATCCCCTCACAGACCCAACTGTTACCCACTTTTACATTTACAGATTATATTGAGGCATTGTTGTTTTTCCTGCTGCTAGGTATTGAATTATTTTTCTATTATTGCTTTTCCTGTTGTTCAAAAATAGCCTTCATTTCTGTAGGTAGTCCATTGCTTTTTTTGCTCCTCTGTACAATTTCGCCTCTACATCATTTTCTCATACAAGTGCTGAACACCTCCCTCTCCACTTCATAAAATAAGCAATTACAGTAACGTGACTAATTATCTGATTTCCTGCTCATTTGTGTGTTGCTCAAAGCACGACAAGTTAGCATCACATGAGGACTGTGCATCTTTGCACAAAGCTCCTATTCTACAAGAGAGCTGTGCATCTTCTTTTCTACTGCAAGAGCTCTGCATCTACCAGAAATGGACTCTTTGGTCCACCATAAATAATTTAGTAGGCCTGCTTGGCTAGGTGATATGTGAGGTGTGGGTAAATAAAGGGAAAGGTGAGCTTCATTTAGTATGTCATTGTAAAAGCCTGAAGTTTAGTGGCTTTAAGTTGATATACATTCTTTCCAGACAGGCAAAATTAATTATCCTGTTGCTGCTTGAATGGGAAACTACAAATCTCATCCTGCCTCCTTAGAAATGATGCCATTAGCTGGAGCGGGAGAAAGATTGATATCACCGGCAGGTGCTGCAGCAAAGGCAGATTTGCTGTGTGTAGTGCGGATTTGGTGATAACCTGCATCCCCAACTTGGTGAGGAAACGGCCATGGCATTGCACAGTGCCCTTGTCCCTGCTGCCGCCATGCTCAGCCCCTCGTGTTCTTGTGAACTTGTTAAAAGGGACATGTCCCAGCACCAACACAACTTTTTTTCCTTTGAAATCACTTCTGAATACAAAAACCGTAATGTAATTGCAGGTTACAGAGGGGAGCCTAAAGCTCCCCAAAGGTATATTCATTGAGATTTGGGTGTTTTCCCCCCAAGGTCTGGGAATCAGTGGTTTGATACTACCCAGCACTAGTCTTTTTGGACCCTCTTATTGTGGCTCAGCTATAAGCTTAGCTTGACTTACTCTGTGTTTGAAAGATTTGGCCACCTGTCTGTTGAGCAGTACTTAGGGTTCATAGACTGATTTTGCTATAAAGATGGGTTCTGCCATGATAATACTGTGTGGTCACAGCCTTCCTGTCCTGCTTCCAACTCCAATTCATTCAATTCACAAATTAAAATAAATGAGCCGAGTTGGGTTCCTGGTTGTTTGTTTGCTGCTGGCCCTAAAAACTCGAGGAGGGGTCTGGACGTGAGGCTGTGTTCCTTGAAACTTGCGCTTCCCCACGAACGCGGAGTGGAGGTGTTCCAGCTGGAGCACCCTCAAGCCGAGCAGCGCTGCTGGCAGGACATGGGTTGTGGTTCCCCGCTGGAATCCGCTCCTGCCTTGACCTGCCAGAGAATGGAGCTGTTCACTTTCCAGGCAGTTTGCAAAAGCCATCTTTTATCCCTTTGTTAAAGAAGCATGTGGCCTGAGATGGAGCTGTGTGTGTGGGCAGACCTTTACTCTGTGATTTCCAATGATAGAAAGGCTGTCCAAGGCACTGGATAGGCACCTACTGTTGTGCTTAAAATCCTGGCGGCAGCAGAGCCGTGAGACTGGCTGTATATGGATTTGCTTAATGAATGAAAACTGGACCTTAGCTGGGGTCACAGACAGAGATAAGAAGTTCAATCCCAGAGGAACAATGTGATGAGCAGATCCCAAAGCGTGTAAACTGAATTAATTTGATTTGGCATTATGGGAGAAGCAACAAACACAGAACACTTCAATGCTGTTTGAGAATATTATTGCAACATTTGAAAACAATTATTGTTCTTTTTATTACAGTGGTACTAAGCTTCTGGTTTCTTGAATGGGAAAGAGACTCCAAAATTTTCCACAGCCAAGGCAGATAACTGCAGATGCTGAAGAAAGGAAGGACTATGAGCAATTAGTAAAAGCACGGGGAGACCAGTTTGAGGTTGTTACCTTACCATTTAAGAGTAAATAAGTGTAACTTTGGCAGGACATAAAACATAACTATGAGATTCCACAAAAAGTAAACCAGGAAAGGGCTACAAAAACCATAGTTCTGGTTCTGAGTTCCCACAGCTCAGAGACAGCAAGATTTGAGGGAGTTGGGTGCAACATTAGCGTGAGCCTGTTTTACAAGGTGTTACAGATATGAAGTTACTTGTTTTCTACCTCTGTCGTGGGAAGAAAAATCCACCAGCCCATATTACTCTGCATGGATAAGTTTCTGGATTTGTATAGCTTTGGTCTCATTGTGCCGTTTATCTTCTGGGATCAGCTTCATGAGATTCGTGTCAGGTTTTTCTATTTGATTGCAAGGCTAGTTCACAGAATCTTCTCTCTTTTTTAGCATGGTGGATGTGTATATGATAAAAAGCTAAGATTGCATCATCCTTAATAAAAGGGAAGATATATAGCCTAAAGAAATCAGATTAGTTGTAGAGAAAGAAATCAATCAGGTTGGCAAATCGTATCTGTGGAACAAAGTGCAAAATGTTTGTTTCATACAGTATTTATTGAACAAATTTGTTGAGAAGATAGTTAAAAATGCTCCATGGGAAAAAAAATGGGAACCATTTTGTTCATTTTAAGTGACATTGATGTATTTTTTACATCATGAAATCTTGCAATATTACCAACAACAATCCCTGATAAAGTACTTTACACAATTGCCTCACAGGGCATTTTGAGATAAAAGTATATATCGGAGATTGTAAATTGGCTGCATCCAATTTATATATAATGGAACCTACTACAGCCATCCTACGAAATTCAATAGATCAGGAATCACATTACACTTCTGTGAGTTGGGGGTAGTAGGAGCTTAACAGAGTCTCCAAAACAAACAGGCAACTTTACATCATATTTAATGAACCCTGTGAACCCTGTGTATTTTATACACATGTGATTAGAATGTTTTGTCTCTATTTTTTGTTTTGCTGGGTGCTGCTGAAGGAAAGTTGTGACTCGAGGTTTGTGAAACCGATCATCTGCTTGTTTTCAAGAGCAAATGCATTTTAATTGGGCAGAGCAAGCCATATTTAAATGCTGGTCTGGGAAAAAAAATAAAGAAAAAGAAAAAGCAGAGCTGTACAGAGCATTTCAATATTTTCCTAGCAAAGCGAGCAAGAACACAAAATGAAAATGTAGCATAGGCAGATAAAGGTTCACAAATACCATGGTGGCTTTTTTCTTTTATTGATTGATGCTTGCAGCCTCTGTGAACAGCGCACAGCAGACACAAACCTGAACGAATAAACATTTCACTCTGAGGGCCTAGTTTTGCTGGATTCCAGCTATTTCCCAAAGAGAATCAAAGTTCTCTGTGCTTCCCAGTAGGCAGGTGGCACCTTGTGGGATCTGCCTCTCATCCAGCCCCAGCCAGACCTGCCACGGGGCATCTCCTTGGCCACTATGTCTGCACGGACAAGAGGTTGTGCTCGCCCTGCAGGGGAATGTACAAAACCCATGGGCAAGAACTTGAGGACAGCAAGCGATTTGAAAGCAAGTTGGTGAGCAGGCTGGTAGTGTTCAGGCCCACATGGCTGAAAGGTGGCCATTGCTTGGGGTTGTTTTGTCAAGAGATGCCACCTAGATCTTTTTCCTCTCCTCTGACTGATACTCAAGTGTGTACATTTATGCATGTGTATGGTAAATGCAAGATAGCATCATTGCTTAGAAAAACAGTTCTGCATGGACCATTGGTGATAAGTAATGGTTCTTATTAATTTTAAAAGAAAATGTTCTTTATGTTGTCCTTTCATACCGCACCATGTGCAAAATACATCAAAATGAGCCCAAAGCAGGAACATTCAGATCAGGATTCGGGCAGTATCCTAAACCAGAACAATTGCGCTGCAATCAGCGAAGCTCTGCCTGTGTAAAGCTGAGAACAAGGTCAAGTCCTGACCCTCTGAAAACTGAGTCTCCAGCTGAGTCTTTGTAATTCCCAAAGATTCTGTTACACCAAATTGAAGCTAAAGCTAGGAAATGGACAGTGCTTGCAAAATACAAGGTGACAGGGCCAGAGAATTAAAGCTAAACGTGAAAAAGATCCATAAATTTCAACAAGAATGCGCCTGAATTCTGTGCTACAAAAGATATGAAGTAGAGGTCATGGTTTGGAGTTTAACCATGGAGTTAGGCCCTAATCCACTGGATCAAGCTAGCTCTTACATTGGAAAAAACTGATCAAAATTTGTGGTGGCCTTACCAACTCTCTGACGTGCGGTCATCATCACCCTGGTCCCCAACAGTGGCGTGATACTGTGGGATGTATTTACATTACTGCAGTGGGATTAGTGCTGCTGGGTTTTGTCTAGGGTTCGGTATCTGGAGAGCGCCTGCTAGCATGTTTTTCAAAAGAAAATCAATGTTCAAAGAAGAATAGGAGAAGGGGGGCTTCAGCGTGCTGGTGCACGCAGTTTGATAGGAATGGCAAGGGGCTGGAGAAGCATCGTGATTCTGTTTGCTTTATGAGTTTGCTGCAATGATGCCGAGGAGCAGCGAGGGAAGGACGGGGATGAAGAAGTTAGAGCTGCAGGCATTTTGGTGGCCGTGGTGGGGCTGCAGGAGCAGCTCAACCCTTCTCCTGTGACGGGGCTGCCCCAGAGGGTGCGACATGGAGAGGGGCTGCTCCTGGCACTGGGGGAGCCAAGCCTGTGCGATTTGCTAGTGGCATCACAGTGAGCTGCAAAGGAGGAGATGGAGAACCGCCAGGTGCCTCTGTACATAGGCTGCCATTGCATGACACTGTGCTTCCCCCACCAAGACAGCTGGAACTAAACCGGAGCCTCCCATGCTGCCATTAAAAGGTTCTTTTTTTTTTTTTTGGACATGTGCACTTAATGTCTGAGTATTAAAACCATACCCACGTGAATAAAGTTACTAAGCCAGTGATTCATTGCTGTTTCAAATCTCTATCTAGCTACAGTAAATTTCTGCTCAGTAGTGACAGTCTGTGTCCACATGCAGGCTATGATTTACAGTTCTGCGTTTTGTATCAACAACATCTGTTTAACAAAAGAAAAAAAAAAAAGCCAAGAACATCTATTTTCTAATCTCTATCCCAGATGTTGTTTCATTATGCACAAGATCCAGGGATTGTATCAGAAATAATTTCATTACTTTAAATGAATAATCTGAAGTGTTTTTCCGAAAGCATGTCCCGTAACCACTAACAACATAATAACATAGGGATGTGGAAAAATAAACTTGTGTTTTGCACAAATGTATAATTATATCTATTTTAAGGGCACAAATATTAAGCACCAAATCCTAGCTTCAGATGGCGGTGTTGGGATTCCTGAAGATTTGCAGAGGAGAATATCAATTGTGAGGGTTATGATAAAGATAAGGTGGCAGAAAGCGATTGACGCAGCAGAAGAAACGAACAGTTGAAAAATGCACATGTGCCACAGGCAAGGGAAGACACGAGAAGCAAACGTGGCTTCAAGGAGAGCAGTGCTGAGGTGGGACATGAGCTTGGGCCTTCCAAGCACACAGGAGTTGTGCCACACAACGCTTGTGAGTCCCTGGCCAGCTGTGGTTGTACACGCCAGCAGGTCTCCTGTGTTCCTGAGTTGGACTAGATGGTCTCCATAGGTCCCTTCCAACCCCAACCATTCTGTGATCCTCACCTGGAGGATACTTGGAAGGTGCAGTCTCAGTGACAAAGCTGCTTAGTTCGGTTTCTACTGGGGGGCCAAAGCAGGATTGCTTTCCTCCACATGCTGGCCACACTCTTGCTGATGCAGGCCAGGTTGTGGTCGGCCTTTTTCACTGTAGGGGCACGCTGTGACTCATGTACATAACATTTGCATATGGTTTTGCCCACAACAATAGTGCGAGAGCACATTCAAACTTATGGTCTCGACTGCAACAAATTTTCATGATCGTTGCCATTGCTTGGAAGTAAATACCAAATCCCTTAGGTGTGTTTGATAAGAAGAAATGTTGGGGTGTTTTTCTTGGATAAAAAGAAATGTTGGGGTGTTTTTCTTGGAAAAGCAGAGTCTTTTACAGAGTTCCAGGCTAAGTATCGAAAATGCCACATACAGCATCAGAGAAGAATCTTCGCAATTTGCAGTTTGTTGTCATTCCTCACCATAATTTTTGCAGGGACATCGCAAGCAGGCATGCTGATACTGAAACATTAAGACATTTATAACTGACTGACCTGGATATCAGTCTTGAAGAGCTCACAATTATTCAGAATTACAGTGATAGATTCTGTTGCAGCCCTCAGAAACATTCAGCCAAGTTAGAGTGAAAGTAAATGCATCAATGATGCTGCTAAAGCAGACAGTGAGTCTGTGTTATGGTTCCAGCCTTCTAGCAGGAGGAAACAGCTTTCCATATTTTTCTATGAGCTGTGAACACTGTAGCATGTATCAATCCAGTACAGAGCCAGGCAAACCAATGAGTTTCCTTGTTGCATTAAGATTTATCTGCAACTGCCAAGGTTAATTTTTATTTTCCTTGAATTACTGTTGTGGATGCATATAGATGCATAACAATTCCTAATTTCCCTCCCTGTATTCTTGTACAGCACAGATTGCTTATCAAATACAGTCTTAACATTAAAGTGTCAAACAGGATTTGCAGAAAGCTATTTGGGTTTGTAGTTTAGGATGAACGTTTATCAAATTGTGGATTAGCTGAATCATACACTGAACCAAATTATTATTGTCTGTGATTAAATCACAAAGTGGTTATTGCCCTGTGTCATCTAAAGCACAAGATAGTTTAAATCTTTGAAATCCCTTTTAAAGGTGGCTATAGGAGCTACATAACTACAGACTTTTAGGACCAGACTCTGTCCGTGGGCAGAAAAATAATAGCTTTCAAAAGGTCATTTGAACTGATCACTCTCTGCTTATATGGGCAACAGATCTGGGAAGGAAATGGATGGACTTATTTACATTTCAGACGTACAGAGTAATTTCTCAGCAAACAGATCTCTTTGTACCCAGTGCTAGAGTATTTATTCAAGGTGCTGGCTCAGAAAGAAGGGGAGCAAACGGCCTGTTGGTTCTCTTGCCTGGAAGGACATGAGCTGCTTGTTGAAGGGCAGCGATGCCGGCGGATTGTCTGCTGGCCTGCTGAGGCACAGGGGTCCTGGGGCACAACTGAGTAGCAGGGGGTGAAGCTGTGCCCCACTTTTTAGCAGTGCCGCTTCTCAAGCCCGGAGGCCACTGGTTGACCAGCGGTGCCTCCCCTCAGTACCAGTGCAGCAGGGTTTTTACCACCCCGATGGGCACTTGAGAGGCTACAGTCTCTCTAAACCTGGAGAAGGCTTTGGCCAAGCTGCTGTGGTGGTTGCCATTCATTGCATGGTAGGTGCCCCATTCCTGGAGACATTCCAGGCCAGGCTGGACGGGGCTCTGAGCAACCTGATCTAGTTGAAGATGTCCCTACTCATTGCAGGGGGTTGCACTAGATGACCTTTGAAGGTCCCTTCCAACCTAAACTGTTCTATGATTGCACATCAACAAACGTGTGTTGCAGGGTGGGATACCACAACCTGGTAGCAAACCTTCATAGCAATGTCCACGCTCCTCCTCTGCACCCTTCAGCAACTATCTAGCTGAGAAGCTCAGAGGGATTTAAACATACTTGTTTTCTCAGCCTTGTTGTTAGGTAACAAATAACCCTCCTGACGGCCATCTGACTGAGTCACTGAGGAGCAAAGGATCTGTGCCAGAGGGGAAAACGGTGGGCTGGGGGACATGGGGGCTGGTCTCCTCCTCTGATGCGTGCAGCTGGGGAGGTCACAACCCAGGAGGAGTCATGAGCAGTCATCGCCGTTTTCTTTTTGAACAGACAGAAGGGAAGTCCTGAAACAGCTTGTTTTCATGTTGCAACAGGGGGTCATGGGGCAGAGATGGCTCAGAGTTATTTCATTAGAGTCTGCTGGAGAAAGGAAAGCCTGGTACAGCTGACAGTGGTGTGGCACTCAGAGCCCACGGCAGTGGCACTGGCAGAAAGCATTAGGCTGCCTTCGCTTCTCTACTTCATCCCCCTTGTCCTACTCTTTGACCTATTTTCTCTCATTGTTATCTAGTAATCTATTTTTTAAAGGCTCAGCCCTGTCTTTCCTGCTGGTTGCAGCTGATCCATCTCGCTGCTAGCCTGTGAAACCAGCACCTCCTAAAGAAACATCCCTCTGCCAATTACTCCGGAGGCATGGATTCAGCTCAGCGTGAGAGCTCGACTGAAGCCAGTTGGCTGTGCCAACAGGATAGGGATGGCTCAAGAGAGACTTTGTACAAAGTATAGAAGCTCTAAACAAATTTCTTCAGCCTCTTCTCCATCCGTGCTCAACCCACAGCCAGCAAAGTCAGAAAAACAGCAATGTTTTACCAAAGGGAGGACTCTGCCTGTAGCTCTGCCCTCCCCCTGGAAAGCCTGCAGAAGGGAAGGAGAAGGTTACGTAGAGCACTCCAGGAGGCAAACGCAGATTTTTGCTCTGAGCAGAAGGGTTTGAGGTTTCTCAGAAAACACGAGCAGCAAATCCTCTAAGCCCTGTGATTTCTCCGGCGCGTGCCCTCGCCATCGGCACCTCACAGCTGCGTGTACTCAGAGCACCTTGCAGGGAGGTGTTTGCCCCGGCTGAGCCGTGATTCCCGCTGGAGTCCCGCCAGCTGAGGGGGGAGGACAGCTGGAGCAAGCGCGCTGGATCACCACACGAAATGTCTGCTCTGCTCGTGTGCAGTCTCTTTGGCTGGCAGCCTTTTGGCTAGACCCACCTGCCTTTTTTTTTTTTCCTTCTTCTTCTCCCCAGCTGAACTGACAGAGGGGGAGGCTGCGGCTCCTTTCTGTCCCTGCAGCCTTCCTGTCTGGCTGACTCTCTGCCGTGGACACAGATGATGTATACTTAAATCCAAATTTTGCAAGGCGCACAACATTATGCTGGCGAAGGGAGTGTGGAGTGGGGAGATGCTGTGATCTGTAGGTGGGCTGCTGCGGTTGGGCTGCGAGTAGCTGCTATCCTGTGCAAGTATGAAATAACTGTAACAATATACTGCCTTCAACCCTGGTTGTTTAGAGAGAATATTTCAGTACATTTTAACAATTAATTCTGTGTCCAGGCAGCTACTTTGTTTTAAAACATCCCATCCACATACCTCACCCCCTGTGAGCTCATTTGTGCCTGAGTTATGTCGCCTTGTGCTAAGCTGGTGGCTGTTGATTGAGTCCTGTGACAGCTGTTTGCAGAGGTTTGCCCTGCTCCCTGTCAGCACCCTACCTCCCTCGTCCAAATTGCCGCTTGGTTCCAGACCGGCTTCAAAATGTCTGAGCAAATGCTATCCTGAGCAAAATGGTTGGATTTCTAAGAGCAATAGCTAAGGCATGACAGATAACACCCTGCAGATTCCCATCCCTGCACCAGTCCAGAAGGTGAAGCAGGAGCGCACCTGCAGCCTAGACAAGGCATGTTACAGCTTTAACATGTGTTAGTTGGTCAAGGTGAACCCTGGACCGAGCCCATAAACATTTAAGTCCCAGAACAAATGTTTGGGATTGTACAAACACGTTAACTACCTTCAGTTAATTGGCAGGCAATTACCTTGAAGTAAAAATAGCTTTCCCATAGTTGAGCAGTTACAGGGTGCCTGTCTGCCCCATGAACACTTACTAAAATTTTCAGCAGAGGAGCCTTGTCTAGTTTGCTTGCTGGATCCTGGTGGGTTTGCGATCGAAAGTCTTTTGTCCCCAGCAGCAATTACTGTTTGCTTGTGGTCTAGACTCGGCAAATAAGGCTGTGTGCCAGAGCTAATTTTCATGCTGCCCTTTAATGAAGTTCTGCAGTTCATAATGCAATGAAAAAATAGGATAATATAGAGCAGCAAAAGTGTGCAGTTCAGCAAGGGAATATACCTACTGTGTGCACTATAATGGGGTTATTGGTGAAAGCTAGATGAGTATTTTTAACTTAAAGGCTGGTTGGCAGACCAGAATGCGTTTCCTACTGACCTACTGAATTTTGAACCTTTCTGATACTTTGCGTGACACACAGCTGGACTAGATTTCTTTAGATATATTCGCAGTTGAGAACCAAGGAGCAAAGTCCTGCCTACACCCAACACAGCACTTAGGACTAGCAAGAAAGAGCGACCTGTGGTCAGCTATTTGACCTGTTGCGTCTCTGCTGCCAGGAGAAGCTATAAAAGTCAGTAGCACATTTTTTTGTGATCTCTGGCTCATGCAAACCCGTCAGCTTCTCTCAGAACTTGGCTCAAGTCCTTGCTTGATCCTCCACAACATTTTAGCCAAATATGCCCAGATCTTGGTCTATAACTAAACTAGAACCGAGTTTCTTTCTTGGGAGAGATTATCACAGCATTGTCAGAAGGGCAAAGCTGGGCACATGTGAGTGAGTGGAGTCTGTCATTGAGCTCCCATGACTCTGGGGCTCGTGGTGGCTGAGATGAGCTGGCACATGGTTCAGAGAAGTTCTAGCCAAAGAGCTGCCATCAGCACCACAAGTTGTGTGGCAACAGGTGAGGTGCTGTGTGTTCTGTCTCTCTCTTCACCTGCTCTTGGTCATCCCTCTTCCCAGAAAGTACAATGTTGTGCGAAGGAGGAGGGAAGCAGATCACAGAGGGAGCCTACCGAGAGAGGCCAGCCCACTGAGCCAGGATGTCTGGCATCCCCACGGGCTTGTTTGGTGTTCCTCTGGATGCTGCCATGCAGTGGAGGATCAGTCCACAAAAATCTTTCCGAGGCAGTCGGCGGCCTCTGCCTTGTGTCCTGGAGAAGTGAGGGAGTGGCAGGTGGAAAACAAAGCTAGCAAAGTGCATTTCACAATCCTGGCAGCAGCGCTCGGCAAACACAAGAACCGCAGTGATGGAGTCTCAGATTGCTCTCCCTGTGCTGCCTGGCCTCAGAAACTTTGGCGTTACAGTGAGCCTGGCCAAAAAGGGCTCCTGATCCCTCAGCTGGCTTCTATGGCCATGCAGCCTTGAGTTCGGTATCTTCAGGTGCTTCAAGCAAGAGAAGCTGTGATGGGTGCAGATACCAGAGCTTTCCAGGAAACACTCAGATACAAGTGCAGTTCTGTTCGCTGTGCCTCCTTTGAATTAACTTTCTGTACCTGTAGTGGCAGACAAATTTGCTGGCAAACATTTTGAAAGAAAAAAAAAAAAGGCATTGATCCAGAAAGGCACTGTGCACAAACTAAGCTTAGTATAAATGAGTACACCTGTGCTGAACGCTAGGCACGTGATGAATGCTCTGCTAGATCCTAGCCAAAGTAAATTTAAAATAAATACCGGAGCATACTCATGGAAAATGAATGCTGGTCTTGTAAGCAGAAACGCACACAGCAGAAATAGGAGTCTGCCGCTCCGTGTGTCCGCTGGGGATATCCAGCAGGGAGGGTCATGTGCGCTCCTTTACAGCTCACCAGCAGAGCTGGTGAAAACAGGTTTTGATTTGAATGAGTTATGACCCATTGAAAATGGCATCATGTGTAACCACAGTAAATTGTCATAATGAGATCACGAGGCTCAGAAAATGGGCAGCGAGGAAAGAGGCCTCATTCCACCAGCACACATGGCTGACTGAGCCCTGGGCTGCAAAATGCAACGGAGGGGCACGGTCACGTTCCCTGAACATCTTGTCGGTTTAGCAACAGGACCAGAGGTTGCACAGCCACACAAAAACTCATTAGAAGTTTTGAGTTAAAAAGAAGAAAACAAGGCAAATTTCTTACGGCTTTGCATTTTGTCTTATTCAGGGTAACAGGGGGCTGGGCTAATGCAAATAGAGGAAAAACATTAATAACCTAAGTGCTTCCATGCTTACTGAGGGTTAGCTTGGTTGTTTCTAAACCATGTTGCTGTAGGGCGGGAGGGTTTGGTGATCAGGGCAGAGCACTGCATAGCTGAAAGCAACTCTGAAAGCACAATAACGCTGTATTCGTTTGGTGCATCCCCGGGCTCACAGCTCTGCCAGGCCAGCCCATGTGGACCCTGCTCGCCTATGGCTGCCCTGGGCTGCTGAGCTGTATATACTGCAGAATCATCACTGGCTTTTCTGTTTTCATGGTGAGACAAAGTCTGAGACTACAGTAAGTTAGATGCACTTAAAACTTTACCAAGTACCAAGCCTGGACAATGTAAGTAGCACAGCTCTTGCCTGCCAGGAGTCTTGTAGGTAGACTTCTGGAAAGAACTGCTTTTCTTTCCTCGTTTTCTCCTATTTAATATAGTGCTATTTGCGTGGAGCCATTCAGAGCTCAGGAGTCTGGAAGAAACAAACTTCAATTCATTCTGTTTCTCTTCTAAAGTTATCAAGTTCACGTGTCCATGGAGGCCCCTTGCAAAATACCATGCATATGATCTAACCACATCCTCCCACTCCCCCCAAGGCAGAGGTGCATTGATGTAATGCATCACCAGCCACAGGACCCGTTTCCTTTGTCTCGTGCCTTAAGGCAAACCAGGTTGCTTGCCACGAGGTTGCCGCTCCTTCTAGGCTTGCACCCTTCAGTCTTCTCCACCTGTTACACTTTGCACACAAGTATCTGTGCCCTCAAGCTCTCTACAGACACTTCAGGCTCCTGCTGATAAGCAGTACCCTCCTGACTCATCATCTCTTTACGGTATTTTTATTACGATGAAATTCATAGCCTGAGTCCATGAATAGAGAAACACCCAATTCAGTGCTATTCCTTTTAGTGTCTGATCCTTAGCAGGTTAGCCCTTGGACATGGGGTTGTGCTTGTGTTTACCTAAGGTGTGCAATTTGAATAGCATGCTGAAGCCTAAGCCATTCCCAAGACCCCAAATCTTCTTTTGTGGGCAGCTGAATCCAGGGTCCCTTGGCTCTTGAAGCAGGAACACTCCAGGCCAGTTTGGAGAGGACTCTGGCTTGTCTTGTTTCCCTGATGCTGGCTTGCTGACATTGCTGCAAGGACAGACGAAATAGATGGAGGCCAGCCAAGCTGAAGAGACAGTGGGGAAGTGTGTCCCTGCATACACTTAAGAGCAAGGCATGGGGAGCACTCAGGCTTTCCTGGTGTTCCTGTACCAGAGGAGTCTCCCCAGAGCCGAGCCAGCAGTGTTTCTGCATGCCAGAGCCATGGATGTATGTGCTAGCATGGCCCACACTGCAATACAGGTGCAGCTGTGGGGAACCGAGATTTTCCAGTTGGTGCCTTCTTTACAAAGGAGAACCAAGAATGAAAATGCTTGTGTAAAATAATTTCTGGATTTAGTACTTTTTAAGCTCACTTGCTGTGTATCATCCCCTGAGTACTAAGTATGACTGGGTTGAGACCCCACCTGGAGTCCTGTGTCCAGCTCTGGAGCCTTCAGTACAGGAAAGACATGGACCTGTTGGAGAGGGGCCAGAGGAGGCCCCAAAAATTATTAAAGAGCTGGAACAGCTCTGCTGTGAGAACAGGCTGAGAAAGTTGGGCTTGTTCAGCCTGGGGAAGGTTCCGCGAAGACCTTATTGTGGCCCTTCAGTACTGAAAAGGAACCTGTAAGAAAGATGGGGACAGACTTTTTAGCAGGACCTGTTGCAATAAGGCAAGGGGTGATGGTTTTAAACTAAAGGAGGGGAGATTCAAGCCAGAGATGAGAAAGAAATTTTTTACAATGAGGGTGGTGAAACACTGACACAAGTTGCCCAGAGAGCTGGTAGATGCCCCATCCCTGGAGAGATTCCAGGCCACGCTCTGAGCAACCTGATCAAGTTGAAGATGTCCTTGCTCATTTCAGGGGCTTGGACTAGATGAGCTTTGAAGGTCCCTTCCAACCCAAACTATTCTGTGATTCTAAGTCCTTCTGAGTTTTCATTCTCTAGTCTCAGCTTAGGAACTCTGCATAAACCCCTACTAACATTATTATTTTTTCGAATACATATGTAGGAGAAGAATTTGGACTGGTTCCCTCGGATGAGAGCTATGTCCCTGGTTAGCAATGAAGGTGACAGTGAGCAAAATGAAATCAGGAACCTGCAAGAAAGGCTGGAGTCAACCATGAGCCTTGTGAAACAGCTTTCCGGTCAGCTTGCTGAGCTCAAGGAACAGGTAAGTGCCCTGCGGTGGGTAGCAACGTGAGCGCGTGTGGGTGAAAGCACTAGCTTTTATCAAGTCACGGTCAGGACTGTTACAAAAGAGACTTTTGTCCTAGAAAGGTTTTATCTTTCCCTTCAGTAAGCTTTCTGAGTAGATACACTGGTACGGGTTTGGAGTGAAATTGTACTCTATTAGCAACAGCAGAGAGCAGGTAAGGAGAAAAGCCAAGGGGGGGATTAGTTATGAAATCCTCCCAGTTAGTGTGCGAGGACAGAGGGAAAGCTGCAGAAGCAATGACGGGTTTTGCATATGCAGGTACTGCATAACCCAGCAATAAAAAAGGCGTAGCATCAGAAGGAGCTGTATACTGACTGGAATCAGTAGAAAAGCTTTCTGAATCCGACACTTGGATTTTTTCTCCCACTAAGAATATCAACAGCGCTATTGCAAAAAACAGTTTGCCACACCTGTTGCTTTGCTTGTGTCACCCTTGTCACTGTGTCCCTCCCGCAGCTCCCCCTTCTCTTCTGTATGGAATACAAACTGCTGGTCTCCCTTAGAGCCCTGCTCCTGCCTAAGCCACCTTACGTGTTTTCTCTCACTGCAGGATCAAAAGGCCAGCTCCCTTTTTGCTATAGATGCTGGTCCCCTCTGGTTTGCTCATTACGGTTTCAGGAAAGCACCTTTGTGTTTTCTTTATGGGAAGGGCTTCAGTGGCATGAACAGAGTGATTACCCTTCAAATTCCTCCTTAGAACTCTTTTTCCCTGTGAAAAATTGGACAAACGTTTAAGCTGGATATGCTGAGGCCATTGCTTATTGTGCTTACCCATCCTGTCCTGGTGGGGTTTTTTTCATCCCCCTCTGGCTGAATCTGTTCTCTTCTGGCTTAAATTTAAACTCTGTGGCTGAGGCCATGTTTTAATTCTATGATTGTACATCACCAAGTGCAAATGCTGACCCTCTGCAGGGCTACACAAAATGACAGCAGCGCAAATAAATACACTCTAAGACCTGCTGCTGGATAAGAATAATGTACAAATGAGAATAAAGTGTCCATACTTTGCAGAAAACAGATCTCCCAGTTCAAAGGCATCTCTTACTTGTAATTTTCAATGCTGAAGAATTCTACTCCCTGTTGTTTTGCTTATATGTATCTTGCTCTGTGACTGCTAAATAATAGTAAAAAGAAAAAAAATTCTCAACTCGTCTCTCTCTGCCTTTCCACCTTAGATGACAGAACAAAGGAAGAATAAGCAGAGGCTGGGCTTTCTTGGATCAAACACACCCCATGTGAATCATCACATGCCACCACCCTGATACCACGGGGAGCAGCCGTGACTAGCCTTTCATCAGTATTCCTGCTTTATTATAGAATAAAAAGCTGAGATTGAGAGGAGTGAACAGTGCCTATTGTTACAAAGTTAAAAACAACCAAGTGCCAAGATGTTAAGTGGTTTAGCTCTGGGAACAATTTGTAGTTGTTTTTCATGGTTGAAAAGGGACCGCAACCTAGAATGCGAGAGATACAAGGGAGCTGGTTTGTATTCGCTCACGGGGCCCGACTCAGCTGCATTTGCGCCCCGCAACTCGATGGCTTCGGTGGCAGCTGCCATGTGAGACGGAGGTCGGGGCAGCCTTTGGCCACGTCCTTAGAGCCGCCTTGAGACTTCTCCCTAAAGTGCCGGAAAAACCAAGATGAGCAGAAGAAGGAGAAACGTTGATTAACGCAAATACGACAGCCCGGTTCGGAATCAGTAGACGTCGTTTCTGGCTTATTTGCCAAATAGCAACATTAGTCATATTTGCTTGGCATTTACTATATTTTAATTACCGTAAATATGTCGGTTGGGTAAGCAATAATGTTGCTTCAAGTAACTTGTACTAGGAGGGAACGGGGAGAAATCTCAGAAGACTGGGGGGGAAAAAAAGAAAAAAAAAGAAAAAATAGAAAAAGAGTTGCAAAGAGAAACATTAACGCTTTTGAATTTTAGCTGTCACCATGCAATTTCTTATTTACAACATGGAGCACAATGGATCTACAGCTGTGGGAATGTTATGTGCATAACACTGACAACATAACTGGAAGTGATTTCTTTCTCCTGGCTTCAGATGTTCTCAATTAATGTGGCCATGAGATTTCACATACTGAGGAGTTAAACTGTTTTAAATTCAAGTTCCAATGGAGGATTCAGGAAAAAAAAATTATACCTGTAGTTTGAAGCATATATGGGATTTTATTTTTTAAAAAAAAGCTCAGAAATGTCTTTCTGCACGGAACTGTAATGGTGTCATTACCTTCCATAAACTCATCTTCAGTGAGAGTTGACTTGAGTAAATAAGCACCGTATTTTGCCAGCTTTCTTCTGAGCTAAAGCTCACGGGCTTAGCCCGCCTTTGCTCTTTTCAGGGCTTGCAGGAGTGGCCTCTGCGCCCAGACCTGGCTGTTGGGAGACGGGGGCGATGCCAGAGGAGCTGCTTCCCGCTCTGGGCTCTGCGAAAGGCGGCAGCCAAGTCAACTGTACAGGTTTCTGCTGTATTCTGTAACACTTGGGACGGCTTTAAAAGAAAAGTTACAGGGTTTTCCACAGAGCCCAAGAGGGCTCTTCTTTCTTTTTGGAGGTGTAAGTGGGAACTGTGGTCCCAGTTCACTTTCATTTTCAGTAGGTTTTGGATACCTAATTGTCCTTGGTGCATTTGAAGATGCACCTCCATTACGTGGAAACACTTTTTAAACCAAAAATTTTTTTTTCAATGATTTTCCCCCGGTAACATTTCTGTTTTGTTATAAAAGCCATTTTGATCAAAGGCGAAAATATTATTGGCTCCACCATTTGTAGTTTCTCCTTGAAGAAATTCTGTTGTCTCATTTAAGGCATGATTCAAACCAACAGACCTGGAGGGAGGAAGGAAGGAAGGAAGGAAGGAAGGGGTACTTCCCTCTCTTCATCCCAAATTCAAGCTGTCCTTGGAAGCCATGTCTTTTTTTCTTGTGCCAGTGAGTTGGCTGAGATAAAAATAATGTACTTTCAGGTCTGATTCTTGTACCATTAAAACATTTCCCGTTGGCTTCAATTGTGTCCTTCAAAAATACTGCATGGAAAGCAGGGATTTGTGTATTTTACAGCAAGAAAATATCTTTCTGTTGACTGTCGTTTAGCCCACAGAGCATCCTGGTTGTGAGAAGGGATGGCCATTTCCAGGTTTAGGGTTACTTACCTGGTAAGAAATCCTCCCACATCCAGCCGGCTCCCCGCCTCCATGTGCTAAGGTGAAGAGCGAGTTACCCTGGTTATCAGGAATGGCAGAAGGCAAATGAAAGTGAGTGGTGGGAGAGTAAATTGTCTGCAACTCCTCTGTTGGTGTCGGGCTCGCAGCCTTGCTGCAGCTCACCGTCAGCTGCTTCCCAGGCCGAGGGAGTGCGTGGAGGCAACGGGAGCTGGGTTGAGCTGGTTGATTCTGCGTGTTTGCTTCTGAGACTGGAGTAACTGTTCCCACCCTGAAGACCAGACAACAGCCTGGTCTTTGGAGAGCAGAGCAGATGTGGCTGCGGCATGGGGAACGAATGGTAGGAAAGCTGCTAGGTCAAAGGAGAACCCAGAAAAGCGATTGTCTTCAATGCACAGCTGAGATATTTTAGGAATAAAGCTTGGGGTGTGCCTCTCCTTCACGCTTACTGTGCATGAGGTCTTGGATGCTACTGTTCCAGCATTGCTGTGGTGGTGAAAACGCCTTCTGTAATTCTCGCCTGTCAGTGAGGATGGGGCTTCATGTACCAGTTGGCGTTCAGCAGTGAGAGACTTGCAGTGAATTGATTCTGGGAGTTTGCATCAGCCGTACACCATACAGTAACCAGCCACCAGTGTAGTATAAAGCCAGATTTGCCTTTCTGACTAGACCTATTGTTTGTCATGAAGCCGAAGGAGTTGCAGCAAATGTAAAGTCAGTGGTAAATTGGTAAAGAATCAGACCCTGAAGGTCTATTAATTCAAATTAGTTTATTCACTTCTTCAGATCTAGTCACAGCTGCTGTTTCAATGGTTATTTCCCCTTCCTCACACCTATGCTTATTAGAGGCATAAAGCAAAGTTTAATGGAATGAGGATAAATTAAACGGTCACTATTTATTGGGGGGTGGGTGGTTGGCTAATACTGGAAATCATTGGCATTTTTCTTGTTTACATTTGGAAAAAAAACAAATGAACCACCACATAGCAAGGGAGGTTTATGCTGTTGGAGCTGGAAAAACTGGAGGCTCACTGCCTTTGTGCCCTGAGCTCAGCCTGCAGCTGTGTACTGCTGGGGCTCTGTCTCACACCCCAAATGATGTCCTGAGTGCTCAAGAGCCCAAATACTCCTCTTCAGAAGGGAGAGCTACAGCATCAAAAACTTAGAGGTAACAAATGCCAATTCTCCTTTGCCATGGTGCCTTTCTGCTGTTGATGGCTTCCGGGAGAGAGCTCAATAATCAAAAACAGTAGGTGATGCTACTTGCACAGATTGTAAATATATTTCACCGAGTGTTTTGACATTTTTGCTGATTCTGCCAAAGCTTAGGCCCTGCCCTGCAGCGATCATCCGTGTAAGTGATCTGTACACTCACCACATGGTAACTTAAACAGAAGACTTCTTACACGAATAATACGAATAGTTGCAGGGCCAGAACCCAAGCCTTAAAGATTGTGAAATATCCCCATCAATAAGTTTATAACAAAAAAATAATTGTTTTATACATATATTTATATGTATATCTTTGTTTAATGCGGCGGAGGTATTCTCTTCTTAGGCAAGCATCATTTACCTATTTATATGAAATGGTTGCAACGAAGTTAAAACATCTAAGAGCTTTTATTGCCTTAGAGGGATTTATAATTATAAGCTCCTTGACAGTTAAAATCTAGTTAAGTAAATATGTCCATTGCTGCTGAATGTAACTTTTAATAAAGTGTGTCATTTTATATACGTCTATCTCACTTATTCTTGGTGCTAGAGGTGGGGGGTAATGTGTGTTGCTAGATTCAAGACTGCTGGGAAACCCAGGCTGGTTGTCTGGCATGACAGACCAGGCAATGGGCGTGCATCCATTTCTTCTAAGTGACAAAGCAGATGGCATCAGTACAGCCCTGGACAGAGAGTGAATCCAGCAATAAAAGCCAGGATTTCTTTTATTTCAGGCACACTGAGGAGAATGGGTCAGATTACCAACTTTCCTGAAGGCTGGGTGGCACTGAGGCATGTAATTTGCTCAAGTGCTTTTTTTTAGTCTGTAACTGGCAGGCCGGGGGCAGCCCTGGTAGGAGGTGGGCAGACACAGGGATAGTGATGGATGCAAGTGTCACTGATGGAACAGGCTGGAGCCAAACAGCCTCAGGGTTTTATGCTGGTGCTGGAGGCGTGTTGGCTCTCGCTGTCTCCTCAGGTCTGACGTGAGGAGTCTGAGCATCTCACTGTGAGGTTCTGAGCATCCCGAGCATCACGTATTGCAGTCAGCAGGAGCAAGAAGCAACAGGCGCAGACTTAAACATCTGAATATGAGCAACTTCTTTATTCTGAGGGTGCCAGAGCACTGGAACAGGCTGCGCAGAGAGGTTGTGGAGTCTCCTTCTCTGGAGACATTCAAAACCCACCTGGATGCATTCCTGTGCGATCTGCTCTGGGTGAACCTGCTTTGGTAGATGAGTTGGACTGGGTGATCTCCAGAGGTCCCTTCCAACCCCAGCCATTCTGTGATTCTGAGGAGATCTCCCACCCTCCTGTCCCTCAGGGAACAGTCAGGCAGTCCCACCACAGCTGTCTGCCGGCCACGCTGGTGAGCAGCAGGGCACATGTGGTATGCACACACGTGTACATGCTCATGTATGGGATCTGTGTCTTTACCAGCCCACAGACTTTCAAGACAGAACTCCTGGTGGTGCTTGGGAGCCTCTTGCCTTCTATCACGCATTCCTGGCACCAGGCTAAGGCCTTAATTTTGGGAATCCAGCTCTCAAATAATAGGGATGCAGAGTTCGAAGACTTGAAGGCTTGATGTGACTTCTCTTACTCGGGTGGGGGCTTGTGTCTGTGTGAGATTTTTGGTGCTCTTTTTTTTTTTCTTTTTTTCATGTAGCTCCTTCAAGTAGCACATTGAGAGAGAGATGGAAGGTTTTCCCCTTTCTTCTAGGTGAAAGAACTGAGGAAGACAAACAGCCGACAACCATTCTCTCCCTCAACTGAGACAACTCTGGCTGAGGAAATCTGTGGTCTAGTGATAAAAAGAAACAGCCTGCAAACCTGTGACAGGAGAACTATGAGATATAAGTGCTTTTTCTTTTTTTCCAGTTGTGTTTATTACAGAAAGTCAATATTTATGAGGAAAAGATTGAGGCCTCTTCTTAGTGAGAAACAGCCTGCTAATTAATTAATAAGAAATATCCTATTAAATAGAGCATGCTGTTGTTTCTGTGCACTTGTTATACCAACCTGCCGAGTTTCTGAGTAGAATTAACTTTCTTTTATATTCTGTAAGATTTTAAAGTTAAATAGAAAAGGACATTTGTATTAGCTTTCTTAGATTGTTCTGCAAGAAGTATGTCCTAAGAGAAAAAGGGGTTTCGTACAGTAAACTTTCAACCTGAGATTACAGTAATATTAAAAAAAAAATCCCCCAAACCAGATCTAAGCTCCTAAGCCCAAGCGGGAGCAGTTTCACATGCAAACCTGAGAATCTAATGGCAAAGGTACATTTTAATTCAAAAGGCGTTTCAGGGAGCGAATGTCTCCCTCGGCATCAGCCACGCAGACATCAGTGGGCTCACGCCAGTGTGGCCTATGAGCAAATTCGTCTCCTGCATTTCCACCGTCACTGCTGCTGTGATAAAAGCATCTGCAGGCGAGGATGTTTTCTTTGGAAAGAGTGTGCTTGTTTTCTGGGGAGGAGGGCTGCCAAGTTTATTTTTAAGTGGAGAAAACTGAGATTTAAAGCTGCTAACCTCTCTGCTGTCCTGGGATGCCCGCAGGAGCGACCAGCAGCGTGACTCCTGTTCACAGGCACCCGTACGGAACGTCCCGTATTTGCACAAAATCGTCCCGAGCGACTCAAAAGAAACTCGAGCTCCAGGGGTTTTAAATGTGGAGTAGTGTATTGCTATCATCGGTCCACACTTGCCCACTCTATTTATATGCTGTACTTTCTTAGTTCGAAGCAGGAAGCTACAAGGCGCAAAACAAATAGCCTTATAACTTTAATATTTCAACGTGTTTCTCTTGCTGCAAACAGTGAACAGTTACCCCATTTTACTTTTTTTTTGTACAGTAAGTTTCTTACTCCATGACACCTATCTCTCTCGGTGTCTCCACCTTTGTCTGCTGCCATTCAGGTAAGGTGAGACCTGAGCACATCCAGAACCACGGGCCATTACCTGAGAAGCCAAACCAATAACCTAAATCTGTAGGAGCATGGTCAAACTGGCAGTGTCTTGTCCTTATAACTTTAATAACTCTATGTCGTAGATCATGTTGTCGACCAAAACATTCAGTATCTGACTGGGTAGAAGCAGGAGGGTTGTTTTTTTTTTAACAGTCCTTGTGGTAAATTATTGCACAATCATCTTCAACTCCATGGCTGGCAATTGAAGGCATCTATAGCCTGTTAAACAAACTGCGGCAATGGCAAAATTGATGTGAAGAGATGAACGGCTTCTTTTCCAAGTTTTAACCTAATCCACTGGAAGAAAATGGTGGCCTTGCCTGAGCCAGGCTGAGCCCTAGCCCTGCGGTGTCTTGTGGTGGACCAGGGCACCATGGCAGCCGTGCCATTGCCTTGGGAAGCGAGGAAGAGAGGTGCTGCTGCTGCCAGCGGCAGGGAGCAGCCTCACGGCCTTTACCGAGGCAACACTCGCACTCATGTGCAAGGCTGTGGGGTCAACCAAGGCATTGCTTTACGTGGGCCCTGTCACACCGCACATTCAAACCCTTGCAATTCCATCCAGATGGCAGGAGAGGTGTGGGGATCCAGTTGCAGCCCAAAGGTTGCAAATCCCTTTATAAATTATTCCTTCTGGCCCCCAAAGTCTGCGACATGCTCTACAGGTTTTATTCCCAACAACACCCAACTGTGGACTCTGGCACATCACCACAATTTTGTGTAATGGACTTTCAACTGTGATATGTCAGCCTGAATTTCACAATCCTCTCCTAGGAGCATTTGCTCTCTTACCAAAGATATAAGGGTATGTTCGCTTGCTCTTTCTTCCCCATCCCACCAGCATGACAGCATGAAACACCTGGGAACTGTGTTAACTCGGGCACTGCTGCAGAGACCCATAGTTGTGTTCAGCAAAGCATAGGGCAACTTTAAAACACAGTTAAAAAAAAAACATTTTCAGTCTTGAGTTGGTGTTGGATGATGGCATTTGGCTCAGAGTTTGTATTTTTTTTTTTCAAGTCAACTTTTGCTGGCTTGGGGTTGGTTCAGGCCCATTTGTAGACCACCAGGGAGCTCTAACAGTGGCTTTATCTGGCATTAAAGTTTTCACCCTTGTTTGATAAAGACAGTGGAATTCTTGCCACTTCCAAAACCCCCTCCCAACCCTTCATCTTTCTGTTTTAAGAGCTGAAGGTGTATGTGTTATGTATGAGCGTGCGTAGTTTGCACACACGCCATTCGCTCTGAGGGTATTTGGGAACACTGGCATGCAGAAATAAGGGCGGGTTGGCTGCAGACCTAAACAAGCAGAGCAGCTGGTGTTGTGAGTGCTGCCGTCCCACGGGAAATGCAGATTTTTCTGCCTGTGGCAGGACTTTGCTGCTAAAGGAAGAGCCAAGAAAGGAGAGTTTGGTCCCTGGAGCCATTGTGCTCTTCCCATGCAAGTGTAAACATCTGCCCAGGTCCCTGGGTGCTCAACTGGGACATGGGAAGATGCTAGCAGGGGTATCATGCACCCAACCGAAGACTTGTGAGAATTGTAAATGCGATGTGTTACAGATACAATTTATCATGCAGAAAAAGAAAGGGAAGGAAAGTTCAAGGGAAGGTCTCAAGGGTACATGAAAATGTTGTCAGAAATGGTAATTTTACTGGTTAGATTTACTAAAAGTTTACTTTTGAGTCATTGTGAAATGTTAGTGTTATCAGAAGTTGACTGTCCACGTCTTTGTCAATCTTGGGTGTCTTTCCAGAAGAGAGGACTTTGCCTGAAGCTACTGGTCCAGTAAGAAGCCTGTTGCTCAGGGCCCTTGGTCTATGAAATCTGATTTTTGAAAGTCTGTCCACAGCATCTCACTTTGGATGAGTCCTTTTTTACATGGTTAGCACAAATCTAAATAAATACAGAAATATAAACTGAGCTGGAAATTTACTGAGTACAAGCTGTCTTGCAAAACTGCCTGTGTTTCCTGGCTCTGGATGGGATGGAAATACCACAAAACTAGCTTCTCTCATAGTAATGTGATAGTTCTGCTTCCGGACTCAGCTGAAAGCAAGAGGTGGAAGCATGTACAAGTGAGGAAAAAGAAAAGCACAAGCAAATTATCATCAAGCTTATTTAAAACATGGCAAAGTGGAGCTATTAATTAGATCGAAGTGGCCAATGTGATCATCTACTGGAACATCTTGTATAGTGCAGGCCATAGAATTTTATCCATTGGCTTCTCTGCAAGCTGTGGCACAGAGCGAGCTGGAAAAGGTAGCTAACCGGGCTTGGAAGTCTTCATGTGAGTAAGATATGGAGTGTAGCTGTGAGCTGTTTCTTGTCTGGCTCAAACTTCAGCCCAAATGCTACATCCAGGTCAAACAAACCCTCTTCCCCATGGATCATGCTGGTTCCCATCTCTCCAGGAGAGGGTAATCCTGTTTAATGCAATCTCTGGATGCAAAGCTTATTCTACAGCACAGACATCCTAATAGCAGGTCACATCTCTAAGCACCTGGCCTTGCATGGTGGCTGAGGCATTTGACCACTGATCCAGTGGAGGCAGATCCGTGCCCACCTCCCAACCAGGCCCATCACCTCCAAGGCAAGGAGGATATGCATAAAGTTGTCTTTACGGGCTGATGTGGCTCAGCTGCACTGACACTGACTCTACGCAGGTATTGTGAAGCCAGATAGCCTCTTTTTTTCTTTTTTTTTCTTTTTTTTTTTTTTCCAAATATGCCTTTAATTTGGCCTAGTTCTATTGGCAAGAACTCCCTTTCCAATGGCTTTCCCTCAGCTAGAGGTTCACAGCTACATTTTCCCCAGTCAAGTGACAAATTATCTTATGGGGAGGGGAGGGAAGAGGAAGAAGAAAGGGAAGGGAAGGGAAGGGAAAGGAAGGGAAGGGAAGGGAAGGGAAGGGAAGGGAAGGGAAGGGAAGGGAAGGGAAGGGAAGGGAAGGGAAGGGAAGGGAAGGGAAGGGAAGGGAAGGGAAGGGAAGGGAAGGGAAGGGAAGGGAAGGGAAGGGAAGGGAAGGGAAGGGAAGGGAAGGGGACAACGCACTGTCACTGCTGGTGGTAGGTATTCGCAGCAATAATACCCATGGTTTGAGCAGCCACATCCTTAGGAGAAGATGGTTGGGAAGTCAGGATACTACACGTCTCCTCTCCCCTGATTTGACCTCCAGCACAGCACTTCACCTTCTTTGGTGAAACAGGGATGTTGATCCAACCTGCCTTTGTCACTGCTCACCCAACAGCCTTCTGCAACCCCCTTAAATGAGAGAAGCTAAGGTCTGTGTCCTCAGGACTGTCCAAATCCTGGGTCTCCCTCCCGCCTTTGTCATTTTAACAGCATCTTCTGAGAACTGATTGAGACCACACATGTCCTTTCAGCCAGGCCAGCAAATAACCTTCAGCTAAGTCTGCCTGAGACAGTTTTGAATCTAGTGATCTGCATTTAGAAATAGTCCTGGTATTTTTAAATGTTGCCTGGAGCCATCTGGTCCCCTCCTCATTTTATGTTTTAATTGTCATTTGTAACTTATTATACAAGCTATTCAAAAGCCACACAGATGCTGGAGGGAAGCAAGCGAGTCCTGATTTGAGGCACACTGAAATCTCTGAAAGTCTTTCACTGGTTTTCAAAGGGTCTGGGGCTGGCACCCCTACCAGGAGAGCCTGAATGGTTGTTGCTCAGTGGGGTTCCAGATCCAGGACACCAGGGCTGTGCATTGCACATTGCCACTGGGGCCAGGGGCTTGCTCTTGGCTTCAGCCAGGCATGCCCCAAATGTCTGTAGGGGAGCCAGCTCCTTGTGGCTGGTCTCACAGCCCCAGGCACAAGGAGATCAATTGATTTGCTCAGGTCACCAGTGCGTGAGCAAATGACTCATCTCAGATTTTCCTGGCTCCTAAACCTTCACTCAAACCGCAAGGCCGCTTAATGACTTAGCAGGGCTCTGAAGAAGCAAGCTATAAATTGCAAATACGCTATGGCTAAATGACTGGCTAAGGTGTTTTCCGCGTGCCGTTTATGAATCCAGAAGAGCTAAATGGCATCTGGGTATTACTGAAAGGCTGGGGAAAGCAGTTTGTTAGACGAAGCAAAGGCTTTAGAAAAAAGTCATTTGCTTTGCCTCGCACTTCATATCAAAATCTTTCCACCTCCAGCTCTTCTGCCTGACTCCATGCAGAGCCTTGTGCTGTGGCCCTGAAGGTAAGTCACCTCTTGTTTGAAATAGATTGTTCCGCCTCAGCTCCAACCATCCCAAGTTGTATCGACATTGCCTGAGTCCTGCTCACCCACGGGCAGCCCCAGCAAAGCAGGGTGGCATGGAGGGGAAACATGGTGCCCTGGTGCTGAAATGCACCCCGATGCACCTCGAGGGTGAGCGTGACATCTCACAGGAGAACATACATCCCAGATCAGGCTCAAACACACCTGCACACCCCTCATCAGCTCAGTCCCATGGGCTGGCTTAAACTCCAACAAAGGTCACCGTCATCTGGGAGTGATGGCTAAACAAGCTAACCTGCGCTGGGAAATGTGAAGCTGCTGTTTGGTGACATCTCAGCTCATATTGGTGGTACCCCC
Source organism: Patagioenas fasciata (assembly GCF_037038585.1). Lineage (NCBI taxonomy): Eukaryota > Metazoa > Chordata > Aves > Columbiformes > Columbidae > Patagioenas > Patagioenas fasciata. The sequence goes on along the minus strand of NC_092520.1, from coordinate 139,780,136 downwards.
ACCCTGGCCACCATCTGAAAAACAGCAGCATTTACTTTTAGGAGATGTCTCTTGATTTTCCCCTGCCAGTTGTGCTGGACTCAGAAAGCAGCTTGCTCACATTGACTGGCCATGGGACCGGTAAGCGCAGAGCGGCAAGAGGGCTGCAAATCCTTCAGGCTGAGTTTCTCTGGCTCCTTGGCTCTCCCATAGCATGAGGAGTTACTATTGCATTACTGTATCTTAATAATAATCTATTATATTTCAAACATACGAAATAAAACAGGGCACTGAACATCAAGCTGTCCACATAAGGATTTTTTTTTAAGAAATCCCTGAACATCAATGGGCAGATTCAGGGAGTCAGACGCCGCACAGAGAAAACAAGAGGGAGGGAGCCGGATCCAGGCCCCTTCCCAGCCCTGCCACAAGCAGCCCAGCACAGCTGGCACTAATTGGCACTTTCCTTGGCGACGGATGAAGTGTGGAGGAGACAATGGGGCCTGGGCTGGTTTCTCGTTCCTGGAGGTGATCCCTCAACACTGAGACCAGCACTCGTTGAGAGTGCAGTAAGGAGAAGCTGCAGCAGTCGCTGCTGCTCTGCTCAGAGAAGGGAAAACTTTTGGAGCATATGCCGACATCCATAGGATGTGCGACTAGCACCAAGGGACATCAGTGTGTGCCCACCAGCACATGTAAACAGAAAGCATGGCACGGAGCACGCCGTGCTGCTGGCCACCAAGTACCAGAGGTAGTGGCATAGGAAAGCTTGTGGTCACATTGGCTGATCTTGGGCAGCGGGTCAAATCTGTGACTCCCACTGAAACCTTTAGCATCAGGCTTTCTGCAGTGTCCCATGCCGGACACACGAAGCAAGAGGGTAAAGGGCTCGTGAAAAGCTGTTGCTTTGTGCAATCATGGTGTTGCTTCATGCAGAGCTGGAAAGAAATATGAGCATGAAGCTGTGATGTCTGGAACATGAACAGGCAGCTAGAAAGGAGAGATAAGGGCAAGAAACTTCTTCATAATAGTGCATAACATGGCAAGAAGGGATGAAGAAAAGATATTTTTTAAGAAAGAAAATTGTCGTGTAATTTCTGGGTTGCATTATAATGGGAATTTTTGTGTGTGTGAGCAATACTTCCATCAGTACCAGTTTTTTGGTGAAAAGTATATTCATTATCTTAAGACTAATCTATTGGCAGCTTAGAGCCACTGTTTTCTTTTGAACTTCACAAACAAATTCAAGTGGGGAAAAAAAAAATGCCTGCTTTTCAACAAGAAGTGCACAATGATCAAAAGTGCCCTAAGCTTATGCTGCACTGAGGCTTCAAGCCAGTTATAGTTGCTGCACCATCCCAGCATCGTGCTGTCTGAACCCCCGTGTTTAGGATTACCACCCAAGTTCTCCACAACGTAAGATATTTCTTAAATTATTTCATTAAATACAAGCCAAATAAATGTGATGATACTCTTCTTGTTTGTACCCAGAGTAGGAACACACAGTTTAGGCTTTGGTCCCTTTTTTCTTCATTTAGTACAAACAGGAGAAGCAGCTGAAGGACTTGGAAGCCGCAAGGATGAAACAAAGCTGTTGGGCAGTAACAAGAGATGAGCCAAGGGAAAACAGCTGCAAGCTGGACACCAGCAGACACGTCCGACCCTGTCCTCGGGGAGCGATGGGGAGGGGTGGTCCTTCACCCCAGGAGGCCCCCAGCCCTGCCAGGGGTTTGCCTCCCCTCCGCCCCTCCAACAGAGCCCTGCACGTCTGTGCGCTTCTGCCGCAGCTGGAGAAGCCGTCCTCTCTGGGGGAGAAGAGGTGCTCAGCTGCTCATCAGGCTAATAAGCTAATAGCATGCAAATGCATGTTTGTGCTGGAGTTTCCACCTGCAGCTACAGCTGCCTGGCAGCACACAGCCATGCTTCAGGATGGCAAAGGGTGGCAAGGTAAAGGCACAAAAACAGATGTAGCGAGGAGCAGTGCCTGCTCCAGCCCCAGAAGCTGATGTCCAGCTTGCATTGATTTTCTCAGGGCTAACACCAATTTGCATACATCTTTGCAGCTCTCTTTGCAAATGGGAGACATGATATTTTTGGCAATTGCATGCCTGATGCTTGATGCATGCCCAGAGGAGTGCAGCCCAAGGCAAACAGGACCAGCGCAGCCCCGCAGCAGGACCTGGCCTGGACTGTGTTCAGCTCTATAGCAAAGCCATGAAAACCCACGCTGAATTCTCCCTTCCACCTCTCTGCACCAGTCTTGGCATCCCTGAGGATTTTCCTGTAATAATCCTGTCTATTGTCATTAACTTACACAACAGTAATTGAACTTCAAATTTAATTACAGTATGGGAACGAGCTGTCACTTGATTGAACATACTTCCTTAACTATTTATTGAAGTAAATAGTCTTACTGACTTTGCAATTTGAAATTAAGAGACTAGACATTGGGATCTCTTTTACGGCTGTGTTTATATCCTTCCCATCAGGCACAGCTGTTCAATGAACTACCAAGCCCTAACTTCCAAAACACTCCCAGGAACTCTTCTTTCTTTAAGCCTCCACTGATGGTGGCTCATGGAGAATTTTTCACCCATTGCTTCATACCCACAGCCATGAAAAACAGCGATGCTCAGGACCTACAAACACTCAGATGCTTTAGACAGGTTTGTGTCATATAGGAATGTCAAGCTGAGGGTCACAGCTTGGGAAAACACCCATGGTTGTTTTACCCCATGATTGAATGGAGCCAAGATAGGTGGAGTAAAGTGTGCTTATGGACATCATTACCTGTCCCAGAGGCTGTCCAGGTGTGTCAACCCCCATAGGCCCAAGGGGAGCTGGGGTGTCCCAATCCCTGTATGTCCCAAAGAGAGAGCAGGACCTGCGTCCCCAGAGGTGCCCGAACTCCTGGCAAGTGTCAGGGTCAGTGGGAATGAGATGCCTCCATGTCTTTGAGAGGATGGACTGATGAAAGTGATGTGGCTCTGATGAGGCGTTTCTGTGAAGCATGGTTTTTTATGTAGGCACTTTTGCAACAATAAGGTGCTCAAATTACCCTCTAATGTTGGATATTCAGAACCAACAGAGGCAATATTTCCAGTGGTGACAGGGTGTATGGAAACGTGAGCATCGGCAGTCCCTTGCTATCTGCCCGCAGCTGCAGAAACATCGATGTTCACACTAGCTAAGGGAGAGAAAACAAAACCCTCAGCACCACTGTATTCCTTTCTATCACAACCAGTTTTATGTCCAAATGAGAGCAAGCATTCTCTAAATACAGACTAACACTCCTTTTGCACTTCGCAGATTGCCTCTGATTTTGGGAGACGCCAAGGTCACACTACCCCTCATTTCAAGTCCTTCCTGAATCCAGCCCAGTTCAACCCACTCCCAGGCTGTCCCCTTCCACCCAGACCAGGGGACACTGCCCCGCTCCCCAGCAGTGCCGCTGGCAGGAGGGATTTTTGACCATCTGAATCTATAGAGTCATGCCCTGGGCAAGAAGTATCTCAACTTACCAAGGACTGATAGGACGAGGCAGAGGGTTTAACTGTTGTTTTTATGGGGAAATTTCTGGTTCTCCAAACAAGCATTGCGTCCACAAGCACCATCCTGGGCTGTGATGGAAGCTGAAGATGCTCCAAAGGTGAGCCCGTAGTTAAGGAAACTTGCCTGCTCCTCCCAGTAGTGCTGACCAGCGTAATTTATACTGCAACTGCTCACCTGGCATTTCCCTCTGTGACTATATAATTTACAATATGCGATTCACTCCCTCTAGCCTTTGCAGCTACCCCCTGTAATGATCCATGTCTTGGGCATATAGTTTTTAGAGGGTAATTCTCCCCTGCTGTGACTTGATAAGCTTGAACTTCTGCCAAAATTAATAAATGAGGCCCATTCTTACTTTGCTCTGGTTGTTTCCAAACATAAATTCTATGTTTATAAGTACAGATGCCAATTTCAAAGCTGATGCTTATTTCATAATCCTAGTATAGTTTTTTGTTTGTTTGTTTGTTTTAAAATCCATTTAGTTGTCGCAAAGTTTCTGATACCATCTCACATCACATTTCTTACAGGTATATCAGATGCAGGTGCGTCAGAGGGAAAGATTTTTCTTGCTGATACCTGAGCCTAAAGCACAGCATATTTCAGTTCTCTGATATTTCAGTGAATTTCCTTGTCAAAAGGGAAATGTGGGAGTCCTGGTACCTGACTGCTGTGCTACAATGTGTAGAAAAAAATCACGAGGATGTGCCTGGAAGTGCCACAGTGACCATCGGTCCTCACGACCGCTCGCATCAACCAAAGCAAATGAGTGTATGAGCAAAGCCATATTGATCCAGGGATGACCATGTGATGCGGCCATCTCCTCTTCCTACAAATTCAAACACTACCTGTGATCTTGGCTTTCCTCCTGCGATCCTCTTTTTTATTTTATTTTGATGCTGGGTAAGTGTTTGAAGAACAACATCTCACGTCCTTTCAAGGGGTGAAGTATTTTTAAGCCTTAAGCAGGTGAAGTTTTCCTGCTGAATGAGTATACCGAGGCAAAGAGACAAACTTCATGAAACAGAGCAGGATGGTTTCTTTCCCATTAAGGGAATTTATGAAAATTCAATACAGTTTTAGGAAAAAAAGAAGGGTTTACTTAGATGATGGACGTCTGTTGAATATTAATCTTTAATGTATATATCGCAGGCTTTCTTAAAGAAAGCCTAAATTATTCAGGAGTATTTGCAGGCTGAGATATAGCGAGTTTACAGGCAGTACAAATCAGACTTCTGCATCTTCATATTAAAGGAAGCCAAGTGCAAATTTGGCTTCTTAATACTTTATTGGCCATCTCCTGCTAAGTAAAATAATTAAGCTGCTCATTAAGACACAACAGGCATCATTCTGAAACAATGGCTACCTTAATAATTATAGATAGCTTCGACAAAATAACCATGAGATGCCACAAATTAATATTTTAGACTGGTTATTCTTTTTACCGATTTGCTGTATGACAGGACGGCAGTGGCAGAGAGCACTGCTGGTGATGAATAGCAGGGACGCAGCAGCTGCTGCCTGGAGGAGGTGATGGTCTATGATGGGTGGCCTGACATGGAGGGGAGGTTGGTGGTGACTAGGGCTGCCCTGGTGGGTTGTCCCCTCCTTTGTCACCCTCTGTCCTGGACAGGGACATCGTCCCCCTGGGTTGTGCTGGGCCTGGAACCACTCCCTGCTGACATCACGGTGCTTGCAAGGGGAAGCGCCAGCTTTATTTGTATAACAGCTGCTGGTTTTAGGTGCTGTCACTCACATATACACAGGCAAACACAGTACCTGAAGAGCTGCTATGCTAGTACAGCATAGGCTGGAGGCAAAACTATATATATATATATATATTTTAAATCTTGTAAAAAAATAATTAGAGCAGGATTACTACAGCATGCCAGCCTCCCATCCACACCCCAGCCAGCAAAGCACCTCACTGAGGCCGTCCTTTAGAAACACTTCCTTGGTTAAAAGCCCTTGCTGCTGGAATTGATTTTACTTTATGTTTCCAATCAGGAACCTAAGAGATGTTCTCAGGCGAACCAAATTCCTGCTTTTATCAGCAGCTATAGGCTGGGCAGGGGATGAGAAAGTGTTGGTAACCTGGCATGGAGGAAGGAGCTGGGACTCATCGGTCAGGCGAGACGAGTATCTGTCAGGCTGGGGCTGAAGGCGTCTTGCCTCCTAGGAGTCACTGGTTTCTCTTCACATCCAGCATGAGGGAAAAATACTCTTAGATGTACATGTGCAAGTTTTAAATGCATGTGATGCAGACTGAAAAGCAACAGTGCATCCTGAATGGAGACATCTCTGATGATATCCATCAAAAGCCTTCTTCATGCAATTACAAACCAGTGTGCAAAGATGAAGCTACTGCTGGAAATAGTCCCCTTGGACAGGGTAGCACCTGCGACCTCCATGGATCTGAAGTGTTTGAGTGGTACTGGCTCATCAGCAGAGCTCATCCATTTGATTTCCATTGCTTTTTCCCAAAAGCAGATCTCTGCTATATTTTAATGTAAATTTAAAGCCAATGCACATATTCAGTCATTATTTTCTCCTGTCCCGTAGTTTGTAGACGTGAATGCATGTAGGGATGCTGTGCCTGCTGCAGTCAGTGGAAACCTGTCTGCTGGTTCCAATGGACTTTGTGTTTATCTCTCAGTAAACTGTCCTACATGTCCTAAATAGCACCTTGTACTCCTCACCATTGCTTTTCACTTGCCTCAGCCATCATGCACATTTAATACAGGTCTGTTAGTAGTCAAGTGTGGAAAAGCATGGAGGTCTGAGAGAGATTAGGCAAAACTCTTGCAGGGGAGAAGATGACAGATGGATGTTTGGTGGTCTCCTGTGAACCTGGCCACAATTTCTCTCCCATCAGCTTTGCCAGTTGCAGGTCTCTGTGAGCACAGATGTGGGAGGAGGATAACAGAAACAGTGCAATAGATGGACAAAATGTCAAGAATTTGCTGTGTGTCCTGCCACCTGCCTGGACTAGAGGAGCTAGGAGAAAATCCAGGGCTGGTCCCACCTAATGAAAACACTTCAGCTATTGCAAGGAGCAACCAAGAAGCCACCACCCAGCCCCAAACCTCTCCTGTATGCTTCAGTCCCTCCTCAACATATCTGGCCAGGTCCTCAGCTGGTGTAGATCAGCTTTTCCTTTGAAACCAGTGCAACAACCTGACAGCAGCTGTGAATTTGATGGGGTGTGTCATCTTGCAGCTCACCCAGCTGTGTTTGATTTACATCTGGATTTACTTGGAAGTTCACGTCAAAGGCGCTGCCACAGAAGGAAGGGGTAGAAGTGGTGCAGGAGGGACAGCTTCCAAAATGCACTCTGCTAGAAGGAGCCAAGCCTCACAGAAGGCATGTGGCTGCGAGATGAGTCCGCCACTGATTTTCTCCCCTTCTCTTGCCCTAGCGATGCCAAGCTTCCTGCAATTACTGATTATGATGATTATAATGTTTCTGGTGTGTATGTGTTTGTGCACACGTGTGCAGTGGTTTCTTGCTAAACCCAACTCGGTTGGACATTGCCAGATGGTACAAAAGCTTACCGGAATTTCATTTTCAAATAAACCACAGACTTGGATGAGCTAATGTTATTCCACATAAAAAGCCACAAAATTCAACAAAGTGATGTTGTTTCAAGAAGAGAACATGTCAAGTGAGAGAACCATCCGGTCTGCTCTAAAAGAGCTAGACACTCCCCCTCGTGCTTTTAGAAGCTGTTTACGTACAAAGGCCGGGCATACGGCACTGCAGCTTGGTTTAAACATTTCTCTGCAGCTGATGTCTGCAGAGCAGAGCCTTGGCAGAAGTGGTGCAGGAACCACATCTGCTCATAAGCCTTCCTGCATTATTTTAAATGCTCCTGAAAGGCTGATAGCCCCAGAGGAACTGAATCTTCTTTCTCCATAAGGGTAGGTACCCCACCACCAGCTGGAGGACACAGCTCCAGGTACATGTCGTCACCATCATCACCAGGGCAGGGGAGGTGACCTCCAGCGATGCTCCAGAGCTTGCATCCTGGCAGCCCAGAGCCTGTGGGCCTCCTGGGAACCAAACTGAGACCACTCGCTTATTTTTATATATAGCTCTCCACTGTTGCATCTTTCTCAGAATCAGTTGCTCTAGGTGGGACAAGGACAAGCGATTTGGACACCAAGGGATAAAGCAGTAAAAGGACCTCAGCATTGCAGTGGTTTGTGATTTGCTAGATCTAAAATCACAGACCCAGAGGTCTTCTCTCCCTCCGGTATGTGCAGGGTGAGAGCCATAAAGCCAGAGGCAACAGAGGCTGAGCAGGGGGAGGATGCAAGTCAGCAGCAAGAAGAGATCCCTGGCCAAAGACCCACCTCTCCCTAAACCACCATCCCGAGCTGTCTGGCAGAACGCGGGTACATAACTTCTGTGCATTTAGCCCCAAACAGCCTAACGTTCGTGTAAATAGAGCTGTGATTTAATAACAAATTGGCAAAAGCCTTCTCTCCACAGCAAGAACCACCACCAGTCTGTGGCCAGTGAATTAGGTCTTGGCCCAGCTGAGGATGTGCGTAGCTGCTAGAGAAAGTGAACCCAGTGCTTGATGCCAGCAGCCGCAGCACAGCCTCCATCGGGCCTCTGGCAGAGCCGTGAGGGCTTCATCTGTGAAAGGACTTCAGCATTGCAATGATGAGACTTGCAGCTCCTAAGCCATAGGACCCGAAAGTATGGCCCTAAGAGGGGCCAGGTCTCCAGCCAGGGAGAGGCAAGTGGGGCCAAGTGCTACTGCCCAGAGGAGATTCACTGCTGATGGTGGCATTTCACCATGTCCCTGCACTGCAAGGAGAACCACCAGCCACATTTGCAACAGTAAGAGTTTGGTTTCCATTTTAAAATGTGTCTTACTATTGACGAACCGCTGCGGGTGATTGAGCAAGCACCGACTCGGGGTGATGGACGCTGCTCCAGACGTCGCTGCCTTGGCCTGAGAGTCTGTCTCTGGCTACTTTTTACGCTTATTTTCAGCTGTTGCCATGCTGGCTATTTATTTCAGTCTGGAGCAGGCACAAGAGATATTGCTTATAAAGCATCCATGTCTCTATTGCCAAATCAGACCTTTAGAAGGGTTGCTCCTGTGGCTTTCCTGCCATTCTCAGTCACATCCCCTTTCCTGCGCTGTCCCCTGTCTGTGCCTCATGTCATGATGGCAGGGACATGTAGTAATCAGCCCTCCTGCTTAGGAGACGGGAGGAGAAAAAAAGGATTTCTGCTAATGTGCTCCCAGACTTCACCAGAAAGCAGTTAACAAAAAAGGAGGAGAAATTAAATCAGCATCAAAACAAATCAACCTTGCGCTTCAGAAGAAGAATAATAAATGACCTCAGCTCTGAGAGGATGAGCTGCTTTTTGCATTGGAAACAGGATGCAGGAGAACAGGTCTGACTGCCCAGGCCCCTGCAGCCACTGCCCCAGTACCCTTGCAAGGATATGGCACCAGTTGTGTTTGGGGAAGTGATCTTCTCACTCCCGAGGAAGCATCAAAACACCAACAGAGAGAGCAAAGACTTATCAGCAAAGGCATTTTTTTTTTCCTCTTAAACTCTCAAGCCTGCAGGATAGATTTTGTTTCAATTACATCTTTATAAATAACTTTCTGTTTTGCACTTACCTGTTCATTTTCTGCCCTAGTTAGAATCAATATCACCAATAATTACCTGTCAGAGCGTTTATACATCACTGGAAGGTGACTAACAAGGAAAAGTCTTTTTCTTTACATATATATTTTTCAGAGCACTTTAAGTGAATTAATCGACAATGAGAGATGGCAGACTGATGGTGGCTGGAGACTAGATACTAATTTTTACTCACAAATAAATGCATTCTCGCAAGCAGAGGCAATCGAAGTCTTCCCGGCAGCTCCTGCAGCCCCAGCATGAGGGTCGCCCCCTGAGGCTGAGCCCTCTCTTCCTAAGCTATCGTGCCTCATGGATCACACTGGCTATCAGAGGTCCCTTCAGGTCTCCAATAGGCTTTCCTCTGTCCATCTCTGCTGCAAATGTTCACAACATTCCAGGGTGGCCCTCGAACTCTTGCTTGTGCCTTCTGCATCAGGCTTGCCTGCAGCAACCTGCCTCCCCAAGGATCGTCGTCGTCTTCATCTTCTTCTTCTTCTTCACTCCTTCCTTCCTTCCTCATCCCCACCCATTTTGGGTTTTTCCTGTCTATGCTTCAGACTTGACTCCTAGTCCATGCTTGCAAAGTTTTCATTCCTGAAGTGACTGTCTCTGGATCTGCTGCTAGAGGGATGAATGAATACCTTGGGTTAAAATGTATGATTTACTGGTGAGCTGTCATCCCTTCTCTTTCATTTCTTCTGCCTTCCTTCTGCACTGGTGTAAAACCACCTTGTGAGCTTCATCTTAGCTAGAAACAGCTAACCTATTCCTCATTTGTACAGCACCATGTGCTCTGGAGTCGCCATCCACCAAAGGGTTTGGCCATGTGAGCTACAGACACTTCAAATATTAACACATGCAAAAACGTGGATAGTCTTTTTTGCTGAAGCTGCTCTGAGCAGTACTACAATAAATTATGTCAGCGTGAAGAACTTCTCCCATGTCTTTCTTCGCACTTATTGGGTGCCATCCAACATAATAAACACATTTTTTAAAGTAGAGGCAATAATTTACACTGGTGTAAATCAGAAATGCGGTTCTGGCCCCAGTGGGTTTACCCCCATGATTCACATGCTTGTTTGCAAATGTGAAACCAGAATCCACTGCCAAAAGGTTTGCAGCTTAGGGAGGGAACACAGCTGGAAGCAGAAGCACAGAGATGGCACAGCTCACTGGGGCCATACAGCAGGTGGGTGGCGGAGCCAGGTTTGTGTTTTCCAGGTTTGTGCTCCACTATTGGCACACGTGGCATTGCACTGCTGGTTTTTAAACAAGCCAAACGATGGCAGGCAGGCCCAGGCCATGACAGCCTGCTCAGGGTCTGGATCCCAGTGCAGGCATTTCTCAGGTCTGAGAGCTTGGGCTACAATAGGCAAAGTCATCCCATCCTCGTCTCTCCTCTCTCCCAGTGTCTTGGGGCTGATTTTCCCATGTGAGTTTTGCCTCCTGTGGTGCTCAGGACCACACAGGCATTTGCTCTATGTGTGGGAGCAAATTATCAACATGAGAGCAAATAGCCATCAACAGCAAATCTCCCAATCCCAGAGGAACAGCTTCAGATTCAGGCCCCAGAGAGGGTAGTCCTCCTGTCAGCACCTGATGGTGTGGCCAAGTGCTGGTCTTCCCACCGGCTGTGCTGCTCATGGCATGAATGCCACCAATGGGACATGCATCTCAGACAGGGGCATGGTGAGAGGATTTTGGATGTTGGCATCTTAGAGAAGAAGAGAAGGAAAAGTGTTTCCACTTTTTTTCGTTTTTCTTGGTTGTTTTTTTTTTTTTGTTTGTTTGTTTTGTTTGTTTGGGTTTTTTTTCTGTTCTGGTTTATTATGAGAGAAAGAATCACAACATTCATGGCCCACTAGATCCAGAAAGAAACCCCACCAGTTTCAAGCCAGCATGTCTGGGGGAAAGGTTGGGAGACTGGGGCCACCCCACTCCATGCAGATGGCACAGCATCCCTCAGTCTCGCACCAGTGCAGAAGCGGGGCTTGAGTTGCTTGTTGTACCCATGTTCCCAATGTGCCAAGGCACAGGATGGGTATGTTTGGGTGTCTGTAGAGACCGGGAGTTAAATTTGAAGCAGGGCTGGATTTCATACCCTGGAGCATACAGCTTGAGGTTGTGCTACCATGGCTTACTCCAGGGGAGGCATGTTTACCTGTGTGATGCACTGCACTGATGCAAATGCTGGCGCATCCAGACACCACCTGCTCCCACTGCTGGCACAGTATCTGGGCGGTCTGATTGCTTGTGGAGGCCTCGGGTCTCAGGTCCTACTTCACACAAGGGCTCGGCAAGCACTTGAACCTTTGTGCAGAGGAGCCCAAAGCAGAGCACCCCCATGGTGCCTCCAGAGGTGAGGAATGGGCTGCTTCTGAGTGCGATGCACACAAGAAATCACTCTGGTCACCTGGAGGCTGATCTTATGATTTAAGGCAGGAGGGACTGATTCACTGTTTGTGGCTGTGCTTCTGCCTCTGGTGCAACATGTGCAGTTTGGTTTGGTTTGTTCCTTAACTCCCTCTGTCCAGTGTGGCTTGCTGGGCATTGCCAGTGAGGGCATCCCTGGGAGGACAAGGTGCTGCTGGTGGTGATGGGAGCTTGCGGGAGCACAACTGCTCCTGGGAAGGTGAGGAGGAAGCCCTCCAGCTGGCCGGCTCCACCACCAGCCAGGATGCCCAGGTGCAAGGGCAACTGCTGGGGTGCAGCCCCAGTGCTGCATGGTGGGAAGACCTGTGCTAGCTGTCCCCACGGTATCCCATGGTTTTTGGCTGTCTGTGATAAAAATAGCCACTTGCCTCCATGCTGTGCTTGCAGGCAGGCAGCCGCCTGCACCATCTGGGCAGCAGGGCTTTCTTTTTCGGTTTATCGCATGGCATCTATTTTAGCAAGTAGCTGCTCTCAAGAAGTTTTGCTTGTGGAAACATCTGCCTTCTACTCTGCTTGCGCCAGCCAGCCTCCAGGTTTGGTGGGCACCCAGTGCTCCTACCCCACGCTCCCGTCTGGTTGTGGTCATGTCCAACCGCAAAGCCCACAGATTGGTCATTAAATTTGTCCTGCCTTGAAAAACTGGGTCTTTCTGCATCACTGCAGGGGATCAGGTGGGCCCTCTGCCTTTTTTACAGACACTTCAACTGAAACTTGAGAAAGTACGTTTGGGAAAAGGGATTCATGTCCTCCCACTATCCCGTGAAAGGAAGGTGTTCAAACTGCAAGTCCCAGGGTGGGTTTATGCCTTCCTTGAACTGCATTAGAGCTGTCAAAAAGTAGGTCCAGATATTCATGAACGGACCTTCAAGATGGAGCCATGTTGTAAAGAATAATAGCACCAGACCCTTACATCCCCTCTCTTGGCTGCTGAAGTAGCAATAGTGCGGTAGGGAAACTTGCTCTTGCTTGGGAAAAGTGCATGTTCAGCCTCCTTTGTCCACTGAGCCTTGTCATTCCAGCCCGTGGCCCTGTACAACATTCCTTTTTCCAGAAACAAATACTGATCATGGTTATGAAGGAGCAGACCCTTCAGTGGGGTTCTGCATAGCCCTGCATACTGCAACCCCAGCATAGGTCAGAAATGAGATCTGGGAGCTAAAGGTCTCTGATGCTTTCATTTTCAAAACTGATCAACACTTCTGGCAGCCTTCATTTTGGTGTGTTCATCTCAGGACAGCTTCAGCACAGGTGGCTCGCAGGGGCTGTAAAACCCTCCTTCTCTGAAAGTCAAGGCCTTTCAAGGCTTTTGGGTAGGAAAAGTGAAAGAGTGGGTTGCTTTACCATTGCTGAAAAGTGCAGTCCAGGAATGCAGCCGTGCATGATCCCCAGAGGTGCCCCCTGCTGCAGCTGGCCTCATCCTCCTGCTGCCGCTGCAGCAGCATCCCCTGAAACCAAAGGCTGCCATGCTTTGTGAGCAGCAGCAGGACACAGCTTTCGTGCACTGCAGCTGTCCCCATCCTCTGTGGGATGCATTTGGGACAGAGTCAAGATACAGGGCTGCGAAACCTGAACCGGGGAGGGAAGGGAGCCAGTTGTGCGGCTGTCACTTCCCTTTCCTCCCGCTGTGCGCTGAAGGGAGCGCTCTGCGAAGCCACTTCAGAGTCTGGCAAAAATACGAAGGCTTCTCCTGCTCCTGCTCACTTTGGGCATGGGGTCTGTCTCGTGAGAAGAGTGAAAGGGGAGAACAGATGAACATCCCTGGCATTTCCCACCGTCAGTTCTCTTCTCACTCCCTTCTTAATGAACTCTCCCAAATCCTCCCTCATGAGACCGTATGACCAACACCCGGACTGAGGTTGGTGGACATTAGCTCTTCCATTTCATGGAGACAGCAGCCTTCCCACGGGCAGCAGGTCCTGCCTCTCATGTAACCCCATGGGCATCACGCTCCTCCTGGCAGCCTACCCTGGACACCACCGTAGCTCAGGGGTGGCCCTGGGTCCTAAGGGGTCTCAGTGCAGAGAGCCAGCCCAGTGCACCCCCAGGTTTCTGGCACTCACCAGTCCCACAGGCACCTGACATGCTTCTCACCCACAAGGTGCTTGCAGTAACTGACCTGTGCCCTTATGCATCTGAAAACAATACCATAGGTGATGATTAAAAGGAGTGAAACAGAGGGACAGAAGGAGCGCAGGACTTCAACTTGCCTCTCGCCATATCTCTTGCTGCCGAGTCAAGCTGTTTGCTTACACCGCTGCAGCCAACCCCTGGGATGGTGCAAACCAGCCAGCTGCCAATTGACGTCAAAGGAGAACTGGTGGTTTGCACGAGCTGAGGGACTGCTTCTACTCAAGGTGGGTTTCCAACACCACAGAAAAATGTTTAAAACCCTCCTCCTTCCCCTTCCTCTGCTCCAGGAAACAAGTGCCTTATTTCATTCATTGGCTGGTTTGGTTATGGCAAGAATTCTGCCCATATTTTGGATAGTTGGATGTTTGCTGAAGACTGAGCAGCCCAGATAATGCTAGCTAAGAGCAGGGGAGCAAAAAGAGGGGGGAAAGATGAGGTGAAGCCAAGTTCAAACTCCTATGCCTCAGTTTGTGTCACATGTTTCCAGACAGAAGTACAGCCATGTATTTTTTTTCTTCTCACATTGCCTGCAATGTTTTTGAGGCTTGTGAAAAAGTGGGATGTTGAGTTCCTGCCATCCTTCTTCTTTTCCTCTTCAAATCACTGCATGCACTGTGAAATTTGGAAGTTTATTTGAACTGGGTGCATTTCTTCTGGACTGCTCGAGTTCTCCTTCAGCCACTTTATTTTTATTTTGTGTTAGACCTATTAGCTACAACACCAGTTTTTTCATCTGTCTCAATGTGGATTTGTCTGTGACGATGTCAGTGCATTTTCCCAAAGCAAGTACTATAAAGGCTTATTTATATCTAGCCCAGACCACAGTATTTAACTGCAACATGTCTCTCTATATGCAGAGTGATTCCTACAGGGCGTGCTTGCATAAGTCAGTGCATTGACTCCCATCAGATTTGGGTCAGGCCTGAGTTCTTGAATGTGTTTGTATATATTGCTGCCAATATGTGAGGCTGTACTATTTAAGATTGTCCAAAATAAATATGCTTTGGTTGAGACTAGTACACAGACCATCACGTGAAAAGCTTTGTGATAACAACTGACTGTGTGTTTGCTTTTGTATGACATTGACCCTTATTTCCCTGATTATTTTTAGTCTTCAAGGCTGTCCCTTAATCAACCCACTTTATTAAACAGCCAGTGTTGCTGCTAGCATGATGCAGCAGGTCTAATGATGCTTTCTATTAAGCATGGGAAATACTAGTTATCCCACAGCTAGAAGCCAGTGAGAATGGATTTCCTACACAGGCTGATCCAAGGCCACCAAACTGAACACAGAGTCTTTAATGCATTTCAGTAGCCTCGAATCAAGTCCTTATACCAACTGAAAGAGCAAAAAAAAATATCAAACTCCAAACCAGTGCCAATCAACATGTTCCTTTTAGTGGGAAAAACCTTACAGTAAGGTGTGCCATGCCCCGACAAAGACAAATCAAACAAACCTCTATTCCTCTTCTACTCCACATGTTTTATTCCTCCTGGGGTGGGGATTTGTGGCCCCAAAGCCATGTGGAGATGAGGAGCAGAGCAAGTTGTATGGGGATATAGCAGAAGATTTGGTGAGGAGGTTAGTTAAATGTAAATACGCTCAAGTGACTTGCACCAGTCTGTAGAAAAAGCACACACATCACACTAATTGTTTTACTGACCTTGTGTGCTTGATGAGTAGAACCTCTGTGTTAGATAACATAGGCCTGTGGGAAACTCTAGGCACCTTATCACTATGTCAGAGAGTCCTGCTTTGTTGTGAGAAAGAGCAGGAGGCTGCGCCTGCCTGAAGCATTGAAATACAGGCGAGCTCAGCAGGCCCAGTGATCTTCCAGCAGGGCAGAACTGCTGCAATGCCTGCATCCCCGCTTGTGTCACCTCTGCCTGGGAGCTTTGGTGTGGCTTCAGAGATCCCCCAGTAGAGAGGTAACTAAAATAAAACCTGTTCTTTGCAAATGCATTCGTGGCCTCTGGCTCTTCTTGCGACGTGCCTGCGTATGTATACACACAAGTCTAGTGCTGAGACCTGGCTGGAGCAGAGAGCATTCTCGTACTTGAGAAGGGAGGTGAGAGAGGGGACGTACCCCCGGCAGCCTGCTTTAAAGAGCAAGCACAGCTTTGAATCTGTTTGGAAATGTGGTCTATTACAATAAATTTAGGAGGAGGTTAGTGTTAAATGGAGCGTGTCACCAGGCTTGGTATTTTGACACATAGGTGCCCAGGTCATGCCATGCCATGATTCAAGCTGATTTTGTGCTCACACATGGTCATGCACCTACCTAAATCTGTGTCTTTCCCATCCACAACAGTTTTTGCTGTGGTTTAATGTATGTGCACGTGAAGACTTCCTGTTATGTGTCATCTTCCCATCACCCTCTCTGCAAGGGCACATGTGTAGATGTGCCAACACAAGCACATGTACAGCTGTTCTAACAAAGCATGGCCACCCCTGCCCCAGTGGCACAGGTCCATCCATGGGTCAATATGGTATGTTGTTGTCTACAGACCCCTTCAAACTTGTCATTCCCCCTCGGGGACATGGGTGAGCCTGGATGCCTAGTAATCCTCCAATGGTCCTGAGACCTGTCTGGGGCAGCAGCCCCACTTGCTCAGTGTGACACCTCCCAAGCACAGCCAGCACCCCAGTGGCTGCCCACAGGCCATAAATTTTCCCTTGTTCAGATGAAATTTCCAGGGACTTAGGTGGTGTGAGGGCCTGAGCAGGAACTGCAGGTCCAGGGCCTGCCTGTTCCCATCAAGCTGCACATGATGCTTCAGCTAATGAAATCCACTTATCGCCTGTTATCAGGCAATTAGCCTGTGTGATTTTCAAGCTCTGGTGCTCTGTAATTTTTCAACAATTGGCTAAGATCAATAGCATAATCGGGGACTGGAGCATGTTTGGAGGAGAACTCAAGAGAACTCTCTCCAGCCAGTTTGCAAATCGTGCCTCCCTTGCCCTGGCCAAGCAGGAGCTGCTCGCACACAGCCTGCAGACCCAGCGCCTTTCTTTTAGGGCCAGTGGACAATGCACAAGGAAAAGTCTCACCACTTCAGGAAACAGCGAAGCAAGAGAAACACTGAAACCTGGGTGGAGCAAAAGAGAAAGGTTTTATTAGAAACAAAGCAGAGATGCAACTCCTGTTAATTCAGAAGCACAGACTTCTGCAAGCTGATATCCTAGCATTTCCTTCTATACACAAGAGAATATGCTGAATCTGGAAACAGTAGCCCTAACAGTACATATATGGGTATATGAGTGCAGCCTGTAAACTGCCTTTCCGCATTCCCCCAGTCCAGTTAGGTTGCAAAATTTAATTCCTGTGGCGACAGCAAAGTCTATCAGCAAAAAGCCTGGCTGGCTGGGTCCACAACTGATGCAGCGCTCTGGTGTTTGGGAGACTCAGAAGCAGGGAGGAACCCATACAAACACACTCTTTTTCACATTCCTGATTTAATAACACCTTAGATCACCAAAACCAAAAGAGTTCAGAGTGCCTAGTTTATGGTTCAGGTTATTTTCTGTGCCATTTCACATTGGCAGGCTTGGGCAGTGAAATGGCACGAGAGGTTTTTTTGATTTTCCATCAGCTCCCCTTGGTTCCCCTTGCATGCGTGATTCTCACCTGCTTGGATTCACCAGGTGGAAGAGAAAGTGTAAACACCTGTTTTCTATTATTTTCTTTTTGATTGTTCCCTAAACTATCCCACCAAATCCCTGGTGACCAGTATAGTCAGTACAAATGGAGGTAACCACAGGGCTTGGTTGATTCGTGCACATTACGGATCTGGGCCACCAGCCGCCCTTGCCCTTCCTGTGCCATCATGGGCTGTGGGGCTGGAAGAAAATGTCCCTAAAAAGATGTGAGGGTAGCTTCCATACACCTCTGCAATCATGTGGCTCTGGCTCCAGCAGTGATGCTCCCAGCCAGTCTGGTGGATCAGGCAAAAGCTTCCTCTCGTCATAGTTTTGGTGAAAGAGAAATCCCATGCTTAAGTAAGAAAAAAATCCCTCTTCAGTCAGCTTTGGACCATTTTAAAACAGGGTTCTCTTTACACGGCCACAGAGAGTGAAATGGAGTTAAAAACCTGCCTTGCTCAAATATCTCCTTTCCAGGACAATCAGGGCTCTTAATACCAAAGGCTGCCTTAATCGGTGTCACTCTCTGTATCTCACGTAACTTGAGGTCAGCCCAGTGCTTGTCATTCATAATACATCTGACTGATAGAGAAGCATGTATTCAAATCACCCTGTGCAGATTATTCTCCCAGCTCAGTCTTGGCTCCCGCTTGCATTAGGTAGCTGGCTTTCAGGTGCCTGTGCACACCAGGAATACCTGGGCGCACCTGGCTGAAGTGGGGAGGCGTTTGTGAGCTTTGGTGGGTCTCGGCTCCATGCTCTCTCTGCAGTCAGCCGCTGCAAACGGGCCTCAGTAGCTGTGCTCTATTGCAAAGATGGTTTTGTGGGAAGGGAAAGCATTAATGTAACAAATTAAATATGCATTGCACATATCTTCTTTTTAAAAAGGAAAAAAGTAATCCCCAGCTACCCCAAAAAAGTTTGAAGTTTAGATGAGTATTTCAGACATTTGCTTGGACAAGGACATAGGAACTGGGTATCAAAACCAGAAGAAAAATGTTCCTCAGTCTTTGAAGGTGCAATTGTCACTTATAATATTTGACTACAGAGCCAATTTAGCAGATGATAGATGCTACTGGCTAGTGATTACAGAAGGCAACAGGGGAGATGACAGCAAAAATCCCTGGGAGGGGGAACTGCAGAGACCTGTGGTGAGCTAGCACCAAAACGTATCTTCTTAAAGCCCTTGCTACAGGTACTAACCTCTGTGCACAGACACCTAAAAATGAGCTCAGGATGATGTTGTTGGCTGAAGGTACAGCACTGCCTGACGTGACATGGCAGAGGGCTTCCATATTTCCAAAAAAATTTAGCCCTACCTCGGGATTTATAACACAGGCTGACAACAGGAGAGATCCTCGGCTTCAGCCAAGTTGCAGCACCAAGCTCTACACAGTGGATGAGCCCATCTGGGAGCAGCAGGTCCCCGCTGCCTGCCGTGCCTGCCCGTGCCTTAAGGAGGCTTCGAGCTTCGTGTTTGGGACTGAGCTGCTGTTGTTCCTCTGCACCTCCCTTGAATCCCCCTAAGCCAACACCCTTTGCTAAGACCGAAAAACATTTTCCAGACGCAAGCATGTGTACATGTGTGGGTGGGTGGGGTGCAGGGGACTATGAAAATTTCAAGGGGAGGTATGACATCCTGGCTTTCTAAATATAGAGGACCTGAACTGTGGCTTCTCTCACACGCTAGCAGCGTGCTTTCTGTTTCAAAAGGTCCAAAAAGCAAATATTGCACTGGTTGGTAGCACCAAAAAAAAAAAAAAAGTTAAAAAAAGGAAAAAAATCCTGCAAGTTGATTACAGCTTCCAGCACTCTTGCGCAGAGCTGTTTTTCAGGCAAAGCTCCAAGCTGTGCCCACGCAGATCTGAGCGGGTCGGCGAGGCGCAGATGGCCATCACATGAAGGCGGTGGTGGGAGGAGAGGGCTGGTGGCAGCCCTGGCGGGGGCTGGGACCCAGTAGTGCTTCCCCCTTGTCCCCCAGCCCCTGCCCTTCCAGCAGCAGGAGGGGAGGGAGAGGGGCACAAACTGCAGCCCCTCCTCAGGAGCGGGTGCTACCTCGGCCCTTGGTTGGGTTCAGAATGTGACATTTTGGCTCTGTGTAACGCACCGCGTCTCAGTTCCCTTTTCGTTGCTGTTATTGTCACCCTGGTATTTGCATAGCACAACATTAAAATGCCTCAGAGCCAGAGGCAAGTGGTAGCTGCTGCTTCTCCTTTTAAAAAATAAGCAGTTATCCATGCAACACCATGACTGTCTGCGTGTGCTCAGGGTGGGGGGCACTCATGCCACCAGGGGGTTACAGCCTTTGGAAAAGTTTTGCAGAACTGAATTTAATCGAGACTGATGATCTTTAAGTCAAGCTATAAAATCCAGCAGAGAGTTATATGCCAGTAATAGACCCTATTAGAGGGTCTAGCACAGTCTATAGAAAGGATCTCCTCTCTTAAATTCTCTAGGGCTTGAGTTCTCATTTACACAAAGGGCCCTTTTAGCTGTGTAAAATGGCCATAAAGTAGGTGTAAAAATGATTGAAGGTTTCTTTACAACCCCTTTACACTACGAAATCAGTGTAAAGTGGCCAGGGTGCAAATGAGAATCACACCTGGGTTTGTGAGAGTAAATTACATGCAGCCCTTTGCAATTTCTGTGTGTCCATAGTGGTTTAATACTACCCCATTCTGCGGAATTCACCCAGAGAATACATTTTCAGGACTTCAAAAAAAAAAGTTATTTTCTTCAACACCTCTGTCTTTTCTGAGTGTTTTAGTTCCAGGCTTTCTCCCAGTGCAGTCTGTGTGGACTCTGACACTGGGAAAAGGCTGGGAGCTGTCTCAATGTGCTGTGGTAGGTAAAAATCCTTTAAGTTATACCTTCCGAAATTCTTGATGCGAGCAAAATACATTTTGTAAAACTGTACCCCGGTGAAACTGATTCCAAACACTACCATGTCCATTTCCCGGCCTCTCCGTTTTGATTTTATGCTCTTGAGATATATAAAGAGGAGAGTTAGTCTTTGCTAGATCAAAATGCCCCATGTTTATTCATTAAGCATTAAAACACCATCAGAATATATGATTATTACTATTGCATTCTTCCAGAGAGAAGGGTTAAACTGCAACGCGCTGATTAGTGACCTGCAGCGGTGACTCGAAGTGGAGGGTGGCCGGTACTGGGATGCAGGAGCAAACTGTCTTATCCAGATCTCACTTCTCTTCCCCATCGCCACACCGAAAGCACCTGCAGCGACCCCGTGATCATTGCTGCTGCATCTTTCATGCTCTAGAGGCATCCCAGCGAATTTAAGCCCAGGGATGAGTAGACAGAGGCCAGGCAATGTGAGCCCAGCCCCAGTTAACAGGGTCTGGCCCTCCAGGAGCCAAGTGCCTGGGAAGTGATGGGAGACAGGGCATGAAGACACGTGGCTGAGACAGAGGTCAAAGGATTAAGGAGACAAAAGCCCGGCTTCAGTGGAAATGCCGCTCAGCCAGGTCCTCTCCCACAACAGCTCTCTGCCACCAGCCCACATGCAGCACAGCCTTCACTGGAGCACTGCAGACGGAGTTATCTTCCGAACAACAAGGATATTTGGGAAAGGGCAGGGTGGGAAGCATGCCCTGCTCTGCCAGGAGCCTTCCTCTTGCTTGGCTGGACATCGTGGCCCAGCACCTGTAGGTGAGGGCAGGAGGAATCCCCAAAGTTCAGCTGTCGTTCAGCCTCCCTTTGTCCCTCTCCTGCTTCTTGTCATCTTTCTGGAGAGGAGACCCTGCATTTTTGTCCGGAAGGAAGAGTGGGTGCAGCAAGGGTCATATAGGTGGGAGGCAGGTACATCCTCTGCCATATGCTTCGATAGAGAGGACAGCTGGAGACGTGCGAGGGATGGAGGGCAAGACAACCTCTGAGTATGCACATCCATCTCATATGGGAGGCTGGCCCTGGCATAGGTACACCAGTGCTGCTTGCAGGGTCTAGAACATGTCTTATGAAGAGCAGCTGAGGGAACCAGGGCTGTTTAGCCTGGAGAAAAGGGGACTGAGGGGAGACCTCATTGCTGTCTACAACTACCTGAAAGGAGGTTGTTGCCTGGAGGGTGTTGGTCTCTTCTCCCAAGTAACAAGTGATAGGACAATGGGAAATGGCCATAAGTTGCACCAGCAGAGATTTAGATTAGATATTAGGAAACGTTCTTCCCAGAAAGAGTTGTGAAGCACTGGAACAGGCTGCCCAGGGAAGTGGTTGAGTCACCATCCCTGGAGGTGTTTAAGAGACGTGCTGATGAGGTTCTTAGGGACATGGTTTAGTGCCAGAGTTAGGTTATGGTTGGACTTGGTGACCTTGAGGGTCCCTGGAGTCAGGAGGGATGGGCTGGTTCCAATCACTGCACAGACAGCCCTTCTGATGTCAGTGGCCAGGTCTCACATCACCAACCCACCCTCGCACTCCACCGCTGTCTCAGTTTGCTCCAAGCATGCCTGGGAACCAGACTTAGGACTTCGGATGGGTGGTGACATGCGGGCAAGTGTTCACTTGCCAATGTGCCCTGCAGCCATGCTTGCTAGTGACTGTTATTTTTAAGTGCATACAAAAAAGCCCTTTGGAAACTGGTCTCAAAAACTTTCATTCTCTGAAGCTCTTCACTTGCAGCTTGGCAGAGAGCACCTTGGTGACACTACGTCTACTCTAGGGGTACTTTCCACGACAAAACTCAGGCATATACAGAAAGCAGTGTTCTAGGTGGACCACAGGAGACATAACTGTGTTGCGTTCTTCTGGCCCTGGAGGTACACTGGTCTAGCTCTGGCATGATGCGTGATCACCGTATGGAAGAAAATTTTGGGATAGGATTAGAGCTACTTAGACAACTAGCTTTTGCTAGACTAAGTTTTTCACTCCCTGGTGGCTATTTTTGCTGCAGAAAAAGAAAGTTTTTGCTTCTTTGAAGCCTTATAGAAATTGTGTTTGCTTCCTCTTTCCTAATTGTGGTGCAGTTTTTCTGGCATATGATTGCTCCACCCCACCTCAGAAACACCCTTGCTCTGGCAGGGATCGGGAAATCCCTAGTCAAGGCAGGGCGTGACCACCAGCTGCCTTGCCCTTGCACGGCTATGGGGAGGTACTGCAAAATCCTGCCGATTCAGAACCACTCCTACGTTTAGAAATCAATGCTGTGCAAGTAGTAATGACAGTTTGAGGGTCAAAGCGACATACTTGTCTTAGCATAAGGCTCGGTTTAAGGCTAATATGACATAAAAAACACTTTCATGGTAAAAAAGCACTGTTTAAATGTGGCTTGTTATTCTATGCTGCTTATTAAGAAATAGTTATTCTCTTGCCCTCATTATTATAAACTATGGCAGTCTCTTCTTGCTTACCTCCCTCCACCCCAATTTAAAAAACATTCATTGTTGCAGGGATATATCTTCAGGGCTGTTGGCCCAACTCCACTTTTGGTGTGTAAGGCTGATTGTCTTCAGAGTAGTTACACCAAAAATGCATTTGGCCTTTTGTGCTTGGAGCATAATTGGTGGAACTAGCTAGACGCCGGGTTTGGGAGCCTGCAATTACAGCAGTGTCAGCATAGTTTTCAATGTGACTAGTGATGTAGGGTCCTCCACTTTCGGAGTGCAATTGAAAGTTTCTTAAATGGATCTTTTCTCATAAAGTGCTGAGCACTCATACTTCAGAAATCTGTCTGGAGTCTCAAGCAGGGCACACCGAATCACCATTAGTCAACCCACTCATATTGTTGTTTATTAGTAATTGGATTAGGTAAGCTATATCATTAGCCACTCTAAAAACACTATGTATATTTTATATGGCAGTTGTCAATATATTCATTTTGCTGTTGGGCTCAGCCTGCATTTGAAGAGGTCTTGACCTCCCTTATTACTTTTCTGTATGTTAAATCCCCATCAGATTAGCATGGATTATACCCAGAGCATGTAAGAGACAATATATTCCCTAAGCATGATCAGCATAAGTGTAATTAAGCAGTTTGGACCAGATCTTTATCTGGTAGCAATCAGTATAGCTTTTCTGAAGGCAAGAATAGATATCTATAATACTAGTGATGGAAATGGACCTTATTTCTTAACTACTGTAGCCCTGCAGATGAGTTCCCAGTGAGTTTTAAGCCCTCATTTTGCCCATGGCTAATAGAGACCCTCTTTGGTGAGTATTCGCACGGCTGTATCTTAACGACTTTGTATAGTTTCTAGATAGTCTCACAACAGACCTTTAGCAAGAGCAGCTAGAAGAAATGCTCTTAAAATTATTGAAAAATATATTAATTAAAACTGTGTGCATGCTTTTCCTTGTTGAAAACCTTATAAACATTTATCCGTCCATGATGTTTATGGTGGCAGTATGCTGACATTTTCCGTTCCCTGGCTACAACCCCCCACCAGCTCAGGCCCTACACTTTCTCTTGCTGGCCTTCAGTAGCGTTTAAAGGGTAGAACCGAACGCCCACATAAAAGACCTGATATCTGTGTTTCCACATTACAAAGCAGGCCGACAGACACACCAGGGCTGCTATTAGATTGAGAACCATCTGCAGAAGTAAGTACAGGTTGAGCGCGCTGGTGAGGCTGCCACAGTCAACTGCGTCCTGGTAGACGAAGGTCCTACCAAGGGGGTCTGCAGTGTCGAGTTTGCAGTAACAGGTCTCGAGGATGGTATCACAGGTAAATTTTGTCATCTGCAAATAATGGTGTGCAGCAAAAGCCACTGCCAAAACACAGGCAACCAGAGCAAGGGCACTCAGGAGAAAATACATCAGCTGAAAGAAAGAAAAAAAACCTATATATACTCTTTTTCCAGCTAGATAGAGAAGGAATAATGCAGAATGAATGCATGCATTCAATAGACTATCTGCACATTGTGTGTTTCAGAAATTGCAAGGCAGCTGTAATTCCTGGGTGATGCCAAGTTCAGCAGGTCATCTCAAGAACGATTAATTCTACCTTGCATATTCTACATGAGCATTGCCTTGCAATTTTACAGCCTGGTAAGAGCACCAAAAAATCTGTGTCTCTATATGGCCAGAAGCTTTATAGAGGGGGAGAGAGTATCTTCCTCGACTGTTGTACCTGCATTGGCTAGACTTACAGTCATCAGCTGAGATAAATTACTGCAGTTGCCTTGAAGCAGAGCTGAGCAGACTGAGGCTTGGGCTGACATATTATCCCAGGCTGTGCTGAGAAGTAGGTGTTTTTGAAACTTTGCTCATGTGTTATTTCCTGCTCTTGACTTGCATGTCCTGAAAAATCTGATTTATATTTGCAAATCAGGCGGTGATCAATCCCTTCCAAAACTTGCCCCATAAAGGTGGAACAGTCCTTGAAAGGCATAAGAGAGCAGCACGCACCTTTCATGTCCCAGTGCTACCCCTGCTACAGCATGAGAAGAACAAGGGTCTGTTTTGTTACCCCCCCTAATAAGGTGGCTTTTCTCAAGGGTAGCTATGCAGAGTCCACCCCCACAAACACATGGAAACTGGAAGCAATTCAGAGCCTTTGTCACCTCCGGTTGCACCTGAGACCTTTGGATATCAAAGCATATGGACTTTCCTTGCTTTTGGTAGCTGGAACTGACAGTCGCTGTGCTGCATACAAAACATGTGTGAATGTATATTAAAATCATATCCTGTGTTTAGCCAAAATAGCATTTTTGGTTCTGCTCAGCACTGTAAAAACATTTATTTTTCTTGGCATCTTATCTGTCAGACACATGGCACGATTGGGATTCTGTTATTTTAAACGGCAGCTTCTCTCTCTCTCTCTTAACCTCAATACTGCAAGCAAACTATCAATATAAAAGTGGTTTTTATGACCTTGAAACTCCAAGTCTGTGTGTCTTAATAAAATTCACAGTCCTGGTGTTTTTTGTCTTATAACTAGACTGTGAATCAATCTTTCTATTCAGTTGCCAGCTTGAAAAAAATATTTGGGCTTATTGCAAATCTTAGAGCACTATATACATTTTCTTCCCAAAATCACCAAATTCTTACAGCAAGATGTTTCATTTCCAAGACTTGGCTACTATTAAATTTAATTATTTCCCCTGCAGCCTTAAAGCAAGGGCAGCTTCAAAATGAGGGTGGCTCTTATTAAATGCAATTACTTTACCCCTGCAGCTTTCAAGGTAAAGGTCCATGGGAAAGGTGAAGCTGGAAAATGGGGACACCTTCTCATATAAAGCATAATGAAGCAAGCACTGCTGACTGATGGGCCCTCCTCCAAGCAAAGATGTGGTAATTTGTAGGCCTGTGACATTACTTTTAAATATGGTGCAAGTGTGTTTGATGGGGAAAACAAAAAAATGGACAAACATTGACAACCGCTCCTCTTCTCTGAGGGATGAAAGTTGTTCTGGGATGCAGAAGTCCTAATGGACTGGCTGGAAGTCTCTGGATTCAGACCAGCAGGAGACAGAATCAGGTCTCCCTAATAAATGAGATATTAAGCTAAGACTACACGGTGTGCCTGGGACTCCCTGGCAGGTATTTCATTTAGCTGCCAATTTCTATCCAAAGGCAGGACAAAATAGCACGAAATCCACAGCCTAAGCTACACTCTAGGTATGGTAAGCAAGAATTTGCCTGTTGTGTAGTAAAAGGGAAGGAAATCTCAGAATCCCTTTGAAATGCACTAAATACGTGGGCAGCACTTCCAGCAGTCCTCAGAGGTGAACAGAGATGCGTGGGGACATAGGGCAATTTCCAAATAGCTTATTATTCTCACAAGATGTTTGCAGAGGAATCTCCCTATGAGCCGCTGAAAATGAACACATTTCCAAATACCAAAGGTGAGGCAAATGCAAATACTGCCTATGAGGGAGCATAAGACAGCAAGTGCTGAGATCCCATCAGCAGATTAATCACATGCCAGACCTGGAGGCAAATTCAACATCACAAATACAACTGTGTAGTGAGCTCTGCTCAGGAACCAGAACTTGCCAATGTAAAACTGTTTTTTAACAGCCTCAGAGAGATAGGCACTGTGATGCTTAAAGAGAGGAGAAATGGGAAGCGGGGAGAGACAGCACATGATGAGGTCAAACCAGGGCAGTTCATCCTCCTTTGGGCTCTTTATATGAGGAAGGACCGTTTTAGCAATATTTCCTGGCAATAGTTTTGCTCTGTGCCAAAAATAAAAATAAAAATTAAAAAAAATTAGATGAATCGAGTTCCTCATGGAAAAGGCTTCTCATAGTTCTCACAGGTGAAACCAGAAGGGTTTGCAGAGGTGGATCCAGGGCACCCCTTCTGAAGGTGGTGGTGGCTCAGGAACCAGCCTGTGCAGGGAACAGGAACCACGGTGTGTGTCATGGCATGGGCTGCTGGGACTGGGTGGGCAGGAGTAGAGGGTGTCACGCCACCCTGGGACATGCCGTGACCAGCACCACACTGATCTGTCAAATGTTAGCAGATAGCCCAGCAAGTCCACAGGAGATCTCAAGATGTGGTCTTTCCTGTTCTCTTATTTATTTATTTATTTATTTAAGGGAGAGGCTCTCCTCTTTTAAATAGACTCGTAACATGCTACTTTGTGGTACTGCAGAACAGGCTTCCGGCGGACACGGAGATGGGGACAGGCATAAATTCAGCCTGGCTCTTGCCATTGTCCCCCCAAAAGGCAAAACCACCCTCCCAGAGCTGATGGTCTCCATTTCTCATAGACGCACAGCGTGCTGTGGATACCTGCAGTAGTCTCAGTAAGGGACTTCTGGTGAAAGCAGTTTTAACACCTCCTTTTTTAACAGTATCCAGGGCTCATGCAAGTGTGAAGTGAAAGAAGCAGCTGTTGAGAGGGAGGAAGGTAGAGAGGACTGCATGGGTCTCCTCCCATTTCCCACCCCGAGGGAGTCACTCACAACCCAAGTTGCTGGGCTCTGTCTCATGATTGTAATTTTGCATCCTCAGCCTTGTTGCTAAATAGCTAATGTTGATTTTTTTTTGTTCAGACACAGACTTTAACTGACATTTAACTGAAATATTCTCCTCTGCTCTGGTGACACCCCACCTGGAGCACTGTGTCCAGCTCTGGAGCCCTCAGCACAGGAAAGACATGGACCTGTTGGAGAGGGGCCAGAGGAGGGACACAAAAATGATCAGAGGGCTGGAACAGCTCTGCTGTGAGGACAGGCTGAGAGAGTTGGGGTTGTTCACCCTGGAGAAGAGAAGGCTCCAGGGAGACCTTGTTACAGCCTTTCAGTACTTAAAAGGGGCCTATAAGAAAGATGGGGACAGATTTTTTTAGCACGGGTTATAATGACAAGACAAGGGGTAATGGTTTTAAACTAGAAGAGAGGAGATTCAGGCCAGGCATGAGTAAGAAATTTTTTACAATGAGGGTGGTGAAACACTGGCCCAGGTTGCCCAGAGAGGTGGTAGATGCCCCATCCCTGGAGACATTCCAGGCCAGGTTGGATGGGGCTCTGAGCAACCTGATCTAGTTGAAGATGTCCCTGCTCCTTGCAGGGGGTTGGACTAGATGACCTTTGAAGGTTCCTTCCAACCCAAACTATTCTATGATTCTACAATTCTATGATTTAAAGATCTGAGATGTGATACTGGAGATTTAGATGAGCTTTGTGTAAGCAAAGCCCTGGTGGAGACTTTTAGCTCCTACTTTGTTTAAAATAGGCATGTGCATTGCAGCCCAGAAGAGGTTCATCTGGAGAAGCAGTGAGGAGAGGAGGCACTTTGGGATAGTGGGTCCCAGTGGGGATGTGGGACAAGAGAGATGAACAGCCTGGGATTGATCAAGTTTTGTGGCATGCCACAATAGGAAATGCTGGGAAGGTGGATTATGGGGAGGAGAGTGCTTGGGGTAGCCAACAGTCCATGAGCCATTTATTGAACCAGAATTCTTTCAAGGGAGACTTTAGCTCTAATTCTGCCCAGGTGATGATCACCTGGGGAGCACTTAAGAAATGTTTATTTTCTTGCAGGAGCGATGGCTCATGATCCCCACTGCCAGGGCGGGTTGTGTTGCTAAGGGTGGCAGAAACAACTGAGCTGCCCAGCCCGACATGCCATTCCCACCATGGGAGATGACTCCCTTCCTGCTTAGATGCCAAATTCAATTTAATGCTGCAGGGCAAGCAATAAAAAGGCTGGCGTGGCAGCTCCCGCCCAGCCCAGCATCTCCCTGGGCAGCCGTAAGGCTTACTTGTGGGTGTAAAGGTGACAGGGTGAGAATGTAAAGGCAATCAAAGGGCAGAAACAATTGTTCTTCTTCTCCTTTTCTTTATGTAAGTACAGGAGAAGCTTGAGGGAGGCACAAAAGACACACCGGGGTCTAATTTCTAAGGGAGGATGAATGCTGGGTTTGAAAAGCCACTCCTTGCATTTGATTTCCTTCTGCCTTTCTAAGTTAATAATCACCGTTTCTTTGTGTTGCTTGTGTCGGTATTTTTCTTTGTTATTATGTGTCTGCAAAATATTAAGAGCCATGAAAATTACAATAAGAATGAAAAAACAGACCAGAAAAACAGTGTTAAAAAGGTCCCATCTGGAATAAGCATTCTCAGCCTTTCTTTTCTAATCTTCGTTAAACAGTGTCAATGAAGCACAGTTTTGGGGACCAAGGTGGGGCATGGTGCCTGATTTCTGCGCCTCTCTTGTGATGCTCAGATGGGAATTTGCTTCATTGAAGAATGCCGGTCCCCATGGTTTGCTAACACTTTCCCATGTCCACTAATGCCCAACCTTGACACAAGGCACCACAGGCTGAGGTGCTCAGGAACAGCCTCTCCCTCTCCCCTGTCATGAAGGTGGGCAGATAGAGATTTCCAGCCATACTTTTCAATTTGCCTGTGCCCACACAGTTTCTTATTTCATGGTGAGGAGCAAACCTGCTGGGAAGGTGCTGAGATGCTTCTTAGATCACATTCAAAATTAAAACTTCATTTAAGTGGACCCATTTTATGCCACTCGACTTGTCACCCAGCTCTCTGTGCATATCTCTACTTCACCAGTAACCCACAACCTTTCACTGTATGCTTCCCCAATTACTCCACCTTTGTTGATCTGAGTCTCTTTGATATTCTTAAAATATGGCAAATAAAAAGGTATCTCACTTCGATTTGAAATTTTGTTATTAGAGTTTCCCCTTTATAGACTACAGTTTCTTCCTTAGCTGCCTGGAAAATAACAGAAAACCATTCTTGCATTTCAGGTGCATTTTCACTTCTTTTCATGTGGTCTTAAAAATATCCCCAGTATTGACTTTTCTAATTATATTTAACAACATGAGAAGAAAAAGACATTTTTTAAAAAGTCAAGGTACCTTTACTGTGAACTGCACACACGTCTTCTCATCAGGTTGGTACGAAATACAAAGCATAACAAATCCCACTAAGGACACCACACAGACCTGCAAGGGAAGATTTAAAATGTGTCAAAGTTAAAAACAAACAAACAAACAAAACAAAAAACCCACCTCCACAGAAAAAAACCACATTTTTTCAAGCCAAAACACCTTTCTGTGTCAGCAGGACTGTAACTCCAGTAGTAGCGTGTAAGTCGTTTGAGTAGAGGCTACAGCCATGCATCTAAGAACCTCATGTGTAAATGCACTTGTGAGGAGGGAAGAGCTTTAACTTTCACTTTACAGACACAAAAGCACAAAAAAACTTAATCAGAGTGACTTCTTGAATCAGACCTACAAAGACACATCCCAGCAATAGCCTCCAGGATGGGTTTCGAGGTTTTGTCTATGTAGCTAACTATCAAAAAGGAGCAGAAGGCATATGAAGTTGGGCTGGCAAGCCCCAAAAGCAACATCCTACATACCAGTGGATGCTGACAGGGTTCTTATGTCACCAGTACAGGTTGTAAATCAGCAATCATAGCTGCTGCTGGATAAGAAGCAGCACATTTTAGAGCAGAGACTTTCAGCCTTTCCCAGAATGAACACCGTACCAAAGAAGACCTCTCCCCTGCAATCTGAGACTCCATTTTAGCCCTCTGGCAGTAGCTGCTGATAGTTAACAGCAATGGAAAAGTATTTATGCACTTTATTATTAATTTAGCCATCTGTATTATTAATTCTGAGACTGAGATTTATTTGCAGGAACAGATATTCACTGGTAGGCATTCTCCAGCCACATAAGGAGAGGAGCTCTTGCTCTGAGGAGCTAGTCCAGTCAATACGATTTCCTTTTTAAAGCAGTGCTATCTGGCCCCACCATGGTGCTAAGCACTCAAGCGCCTTCCTCTCCCACATTTTTGGAGGACCAGCGAGCAGACTTCACAGGAGGAACACAGGACCTGCAGCTCTGCAACCAGACTGCTGCTTTCTGACAGCTTCCTCCATGACAGGACAAGAGGAACCACATCCCCAGCGCCCAGTGAGGGCTGCCCGGGACTGGATCAGGGCACATGAGGAGTCCTGGCTTCAGCTGCAAAGGAACAGAATGTTGTTGGTGGCTGGAGCTACTCTGGGAGCAATCCATGCATGTTTGGGTTGTCTTAGAAAAATACCAGAGTCTATAGCATGCAGGCATTTTTAAATGCCACTTTGTATCGCACCTTTAAAAAGGCCCAGGTATGATGAACCTTAGCTGGGACCTTAGCTGACATGGGCCAGTGTGCTTCAAAGGTGCTAAGGCTTGCCTTCATGCAGGGCTGGGAGCAAACTTTGGCCTCCTTTCCAGGAGCATCTTGATCATAAATGATAGCTATTACATTCCCAGTGATGACAGCAAGAATCTATACTTTTTTCCCCCTTCACCTTCCTTTGGGGGTTTTGGACACTTCTCATTAATTTGAGGCTTTCTGCTTTCCCAGAGCAGTGGGATTTGCCCTCTCGGTCCAGCCCTGGGTACAAGTTGCCTTTGCTCAAGGGTGGAACTACTCCACGGAGATGCCTGCAGGAGTGTGGGGCTCCTTCACAGCCTCATCCCTGCCTGCTCGCTGCATGCTACGGCAGTGCTGTTCACATCCAGATTTCCAGCTCCACAGGGGACTGCTTGACCTGCAGTGAAAAATACATAACTGTCCTTTTAGGCAGCAATGGTTAAAATCATTTATTTTATGATCCGATGTGTAAAATACTGAATTTTTCTTTATATCTGCATTGTTAGCGTAAGGCACTAGGCAGCAGCCCTGTAAAGGAAGAGTGCCTCTCAACACATGGATAGTCAAGTCCCTCAAGAACCTGTGTGATTAATAACACTTTTTCCCATAAAGTTTTATTTCATGTCATTGCAGTAGGACATGAATAGGAAGTATTGCCTCAGAACATTTCTAAAGAAAGCGTCAGTATTATTTACTCCTTTCTATGTCATGTGTATTTATATTCTAGTCCTATGACTTACACACGGCCTCCAATTTATTTGTTTTCTTCTTTTTATTGTTGACAGCCATAGCTGACAGTGTTGTCAGGGGAAAAAACAACCTTTCTTGTCAAAGGTCCTTCAGTGCTGGGGTTTTTTTTTCCCTAGAGTGCTTCTGTGTGACTCAACCAGGTTTTATTTCTCAGGATTAATCGTCTATGTCCTTGGTGCCTTGCACTGTATATTAATCTTTTAATTCAATTAACATGCCCATAAAACTTAAATCTTAAGGAGATCATATCTCTAGTAATATCCAAATGATAAACTCCCTCAGTGGCAGTAGTGACTGAAGGAAAGAACTTGCAACAGGAACTAAAAAAAAAGAAAAAGCTTAAATACACTCATATAACATTACATCCCCAAATTCATGTGAAATCAAAGCTCACATCAAAGCTAGACCTAAGTATCTTCAGGATCTGGTGCTGAAAGATCTTGTTATGAGCAATAAATCAGATTTGTTTTGCTTTAGCTACACCAGTGGGAATTTACACTGGCATGAACCGAGGGCCAGATTTGCCTCCAGGTTCCTCCCATGAAACATCATGGGACTATGCCCGCTGTCCCATTCCTGTTCCCGTTTTCCCACAGAAGGCTGACAGAGCTGCATTCATTTCAAGGGCAGAGTCGGATTCCAATGGTGGAATTTTCTCTCTACCATCATGTGCCTCGCACCACTTCTGCAAAAACCCTGCTGGCTTTAAATGCGGCAGGATCAGACCTCCCTCTTCAGAAAGCTTCTCATACAAAAGACTATCGTTTAAAAGGATTTCCATTCCAGCACGCGCTTTCTAAAGTTCCTCTAGGATTTAAATAATATACTCAGGGATACTTGAAGAGGCACATTTGTAGAGAGGTATTTATAAAAGATTACACTGGGTCAGGATTCTGGCAAGTCCTGGCCGGGATATTTCAGAAGGCTTAAGTATTTATTTTATAACAATATACCAACATGTTTTTTTAACCAGAGAGGTGTATTTTTGTAAGTGATGGTAAAAAATAATATTGCTGAGAATTATGACCGAGATATGTTTTACATTTCAGTTCTTTAAAGGTGAATTCACCCACTGGAGCAAACCGAAGTGTGGAACATTTATACAGAAAACAGCTTTCTGCTTCTATTTTACACATTATTAATAGATCAGTTCTGAATTATACCTTTGAAATGCAATAGAATAACTATAAAAATCGTGTAGTAAATACTCGTTAGGACTTGCTAAGTGACTAAGACAGCTGCATTACAGCAGGCGCGTTATGGATGCTGTTGATGCTGATTGCTAAGTAGCATTAGGTAATACTGCGTCCTAGCGCTTCAGTAGCCATTGCAATATCCCAGCGTGAAGCATGTATTTCCTATGCCTTATTGACTAAGCACACAACATAAAATGCGACTGAACTTGCTTTAGCACTTGCTTGCCACCAATCGATATGGATTTGTTATACAAATAAAATACATTCTAGAAGAGCTGTAGAATAGTCGTTAATTAGACCAGGTCTTGTAACTGTTCTCTGGAAATCTATAAATATGCATTTCTATGCTGAGTAAATTTCAACTCAAGCTTATTTCAAGATTCTATACTTCTAAATTTTGCAGACAGACTAACACACCCTTTGCTGAATATGTGGTGATGTGAAGGGTTATCCAAGGAAATAATTTAAATTTAGAAAAATACTGTCTAGAAAAACACTCAAATGTAATACAGATGTATTTAGGAAGGGTACAGATTCAGTGTTGGTTAAGGTATACTCTGTGAAATCCCCCAGTGCATAATCCAGGAAAAACAGCTGTTTACTGGAGCTGGCTGAAAAACTTTAAAGCTTATACTCTAGAAAAGTTTCAACACTATTTCTTTTTAGCGGGAAGCAGTAGATGTTCCTTCCATTGAGCAGAAACATCTCAGGGCTGAAAAGTGACTTAAGAATTCACTTCTTTTAAACCACAATCCAAATAGGAATAGATATTTTCTAGGTTGCCCCAACCGTAAAAAGAGCTAGAACCTGATGTTGTGAGAACTGAATTAAGATGCTATAGATTTCAGCAGGACCTGACCCCAGCCTCATTGAGAAGTGGGTCCCAGTTGATTTGCCTGGGAGAATCTCTGCACCCACGGAGAGCTTGTGTGTGCACAGTCCTTGGCTCTTGGGGGACTTTGGCAAACTGACTCTCCCTGTACACGCACACAGGTTGGCACAACTGGGTGTTTCTCACAGCTTGGAGCCTCACACGCTGCTGTAAAATAGATGGTCCAACAGTGAGACTGCAACCATACCGCAATGCACATTCAGCACTTGCAAGGAGCATGTTTTTACACATCTTGATCACCCTAAAACCAGAACTCAAGTAGTAAAGAAGAAGATAAATCTCAAGATAGCCAACCCTGTCCCTTCCACTAAACCTATTACACTTCTGAAAAGAGTCACGGGTGAGAAAAACAGGCTCATCATCTCCAACAGGAACAAACACAGGTTTGTTTTGCAGAACACAGGTAGCAATGCAGAAGGGCATTTGGACAAACCTACAGACATTGCAAATCAGTAAGGATCATGAGGCTCAGGGCAAGGCAGCCTCTCTCCCCATCCTCACCTCCCTGCAGTTCACTTGCTTTTGGTCCTGCAAGGATTCCGCACAAGGTGTATGAGCAGCACAAGGACACCCCATGGTAGTGACGAAGATGGTTATGTAATGTACAGAACCGAAGGGGAATATGAACACACAGGGCACAAATTTCCGCTGTGGTTTGCATTCATTATCTTTGCACATTGACATATTAATGTGGTTTGCTTCATTTCAACAGATTTCAAAACCACAGATTGCTCTAATCTGTCTGCATCTCTCCCTTGTATACTTGTGAAAAGTGGTTTTTCTTTTCTTGCTACACTTTTAGCCCAGGAGTTGCTATAGAATAGGTGGTTTTCTCCAGTAAAGAGCTTCCTTCCCAGAGAAAATCCTGGGAAACCCTGGTATGTGAAGCTGGCAAAGCGGGAGATCTGGAAACACCCACAAAGACAGGATGGAAGGAAGGAAAAACCTAGTCCAAGGGAGCACCTTCGGTCTGTGCCACGACACAAGACAAATGCTGCAAACACTCACAAAGACATACTATAGCTCATCCGCTCTTTATCTGTGTAGCGTGGCTAAGACCACCACATGAACATGTCTCACGATTTGAGCTGTGTCCATGATTATGAAGCTATGGCAAGCCATTATCTCTATAGTCATAAGATTATCTAGTCTGAGGAAATCTGTTTGAACAATCTTCCTTTCCGAATCTCACCTAGGCTTTTTGCACAATCATAACCCAGCCAGGAACTCTGTTTCCCTCCCTCCTTCCCCATGAGGCTATAGCTGGAACAGGGGTCTAAAACACAGAGGAGTCCAGCATTAGATCAGCACTCGGCCAGGTATCACACAGAGCTCTGGTGTGCAGCTACCTTCTCAAACCGTTCTTTGAAAATATTTCACCATTTCTTCCCATCAAAGTTTTCCACTCTGTACCTGATCAAAATAAAAGTATGGATTTCAGCTAATCAGGCATCAGTGCATAGTTACGCTTAGAAAATGATGAGATTTAATGGCAGACAGCTCTGAAGAATACAGCTCTGATGCTGCATACGTACAAGGCAATAAACAAGCCCTGGAAACGTCACCAGAGCATATTTCATGCAGCCTTCCTCATGGCATTTCATCCAGAGTTTCACATACTTTGGAGAAGGTGCAATTAAATACCTAAACTTGGAGGCTGTTCTTGAAGGCTGTCCTCTCTCAATCTTTTTGATGTTTTCCCATGGCCAATTGAAGCTACATTGTTTAAAAATTGGATGCCTGCGTGACTATAATTTCCACTAGCTGCTTCAATGGCACTACTTTTTAAGTGTCATCTTTCATTAAAAATTGAAATCTGCTTCCCTAATGACAGGCAAAAGTTAAAAACCCAGAAAGGCTGTATAGGAGGTAAAGCCTGACTGAAAGCCACCTCCATAATTGCTGCAGGAAAAGGTGTCAAAAGCAACAACAAAAAAAACCAGCAAGGGGCCAGGTATAACAAGAAAGTGTCTCTCTTCTTTCAGGCTTTAAAAGGGAAGACATTTCAGGGGTTTTTAAATAACACAGTCATCCCCCATGTCAATATGGAAGGGGGTCAGTTGCCTCCCACTTTAGCTGGGGATACTTCCCAATTATTGACCTTCTCTAGGAAGATGAAAAGGTTAACTCACACATAAAGTGGTTGTCTGATGTTTGGCACGGCCACCACCATGCAGCCACAGCATCCGGCCTCATGGAAAAACGTTACATCCAGCAGGTGGGAGGATCCAGAAGGAGAAAGACGAGGGAGGCTAATGGGGCTTACCCATACGGGTTTGTCTCATTTTATTGTGTGAAGGACCACCTGCAGAAAGGCTTTTAGGTGGGAACATCTACAGAGCCTCATCTGTGGGGAAACTGTCAGAGACAACGTGGCCCTTGAATTGTTTTGTTACAGTGAGATAGGGAAACTATGTACACTATGGGAACAGCTACAGGTACAGCAAGCCCCTTCTGGTCCAGAAGAGCGCAGGTCTAGCCAACCACAGATAATAATAAGGTTGCACTTATGGCACAGAACTGTCCTTTTTTTTTTTTTTTCCCTCAGACACCTGTATACAATGATTCATTCTTTCAGCATCTGTCTCATAACAATGTTCTCAAAGCTTCTGTTTCATGGTTACACATGCCACCATCATTGTACCCATTTTTCGGATGAAAATTCAAACCCCTGTCTTCTCTCTGACACCAGCTTCTTCCACAGCAAAAATCCAGCCTAATTTTAAGGGCCTTGCTGCTTCCCTAGGAACTGGGCATGCCAGAGCAACTTTTCTGAGAGCTGTACAAGCAAAGGAGGGTTGCTGGGAGCTTGTCACACCACCTTCCTGCCCTTCCAGCCCCATAGCAACACAGACCCTGACAAGCTACCGAGGCAGAGGCTGGGTCAGCACTGCCTGTTGCAGGCAGCACTGTTGATTTTGGCACTCAGGTTTACCAGCCCACAACCACGTGCTGAGTCAGTGGCAGGACCCGCTGTCTGAGTCAGACTCTCATGCAGAAGTACAGCAGTTAAACAAACATCTCAATTATCAGCAGCTGATAGGGATACGGAGCATCAGGAGATAGTCCTGTCTGTTTGCTACCCATGTTGTACTAATCATCAAAAGATCTTCGAAGCATGAAAACCAGCCAAACTCCTCTGCCAGCCCTGTCCTATGGAGGGGTTGTCCTGCACCATTCCCTATGCTGCCTCGCAACACACTTGCTCTTGCCCCTCATCTCCTGAAAACTATTCCTTGCAGCTGGGTTTTCCAGCCATGGTGAGATCTTCATTTATGTCACCTATTCCTGTCTATGAGCTGTTCAAAGCAAAGGATTTTTTTCCTTTGCTGAAGGTTTTGGCTTAATTTTTCTACAGGTTCTTTAAAAAAATATATGAAAACTTGAAGACACATAAATAGTTTTGACCACAGGTAAATGAAGAATAATTAAATTGCTTTTTCAGTTGGAAGTCTGCCTGCCTTTCACACCACAAAGCACCACATAAGAGAAGCCAGTGCTTGAATGGTACAGCCAAAAGGTAACAAGGCATGGCTAGCCCCTGGGTAAAGCTCAGGGACCCTCTGGCCCCAGGAAACACCTGGGGAGATGTGACCCTGAAGGTTCCAAGCAGCAAGAAGGATCAGAGCTCCTGAGCTGGGGACTCGGCCCATGGAAGATCTTTTGAGACAATTTTAGCAAGAAGCTAAATGACAGCTGGAGCCACAGTTGCTGTCTTGAGCTGCTTGAGAAACAGATTCTTTAAAAAATACTTTTAAAATCCCAGTTTTATTTACATCCATGTATATATGGATTTTAAATAACTTTCTGACAGAAATAATACACATCCTGGATTAAAATTTCTGATGAGCATTTTTGTAACATTCTTAACTGCCCAAGTCTGTAAAATGGGTCTGAAAGGGAGCTCTCCTGTGAAAACTGATACTCTCTACTTTTAATCACAGTGGAAATAATCTAAGAGCAGAATTTTTCAAGGAGAAATACATCGTTTATTCGTCTGGGTGTCAAAAGGCCACAAGCTAATGAAAAAGAGTGAAAAGGATACCATTAATATGTACTGCTCCTGCAACACTTTTTATCCAAGGATCTCGAAGCAAGGGGTGACTGATAGCCATTATTAACCCCACTTTACAGGGGAAATAACAAAGTCTTAGCAAGGTTAAGTAACTTGCCCAAAGCTATGCAGCAAGTCAGTGGCAAGACACGTGAAAAAATAAAGCTCCACACTTCTGGGTGAAGAGTTTGTCAAAACTCCTTCAAAACAGCAAGGCTGCTGGGGTGGTCCAGCCTGCAGTTTTGAGTGCTTGGGACAGGTCTCATGGAGGAGCCTGGCAGGTGCTTCAGACCTGGACACTTTCACTATAAAATGGCTACAGGTAGGAGAAATGGATGCCACCTTCACTGTTTTAATTGCATTTCTTTCCCTGTCCCTAGCAATGTGGAAGAGGCATTTTACAGGGAATAGGCCGCTGAAGCTGAAGCAGAAGTGATAAATCACATAGGCTTTGTGGTTCCTGTCCATAACCCTTTCTTTTGGTTTCTGACTAATGCCTCACAGATTTTGGATGAAATACATTTCAAACTAGTAGGTTTTAACCTGGTTTCATGGTGGAACACTTCTGATGCAATGCAAGCTGTATTGTTTCCTTCTGCAGGAGCTGCAGGAGGGAATGGCTGGTGCCAGACACCTCTTGGGGGAGACCCTTTTGGTGTCAGGGGCCTCCTCTGCTCCCCAGCAGCAGATAATTTGTCACGTTTATTCCACAGGGTGGTGAACCCAATCCCTGATCTGTGCTATCCTCACAAACCTAGGCAGTCAGGTTTTGAACTGGTTTAATTCAGACTGCCTTGAATGGTTTTCCTCAGTAGCCTTTTACTCTGCCTGCTTCTCTAAAGATGTTCCTTTTCATTCAAGGTAATGCACTAAAGTACTTGATTTTCAGCAAGGAACAGTGTCACCATTTTGCCACTAATAAAGAAGGAAAAAAAATCTTTCAATCAATCAGGGTCTATTTAACACATTAGCAATTTTCCTTCATTTTTCTGTCACCCTGCATTAACAGCCACGGGGTCAAATCCAGCCCTGGTGTAATTCCGAAGGAGTAATACTAGGA
Source organism: Patagioenas fasciata (assembly GCF_037038585.1). Lineage (NCBI taxonomy): Eukaryota > Metazoa > Chordata > Aves > Columbiformes > Columbidae > Patagioenas > Patagioenas fasciata. Next base: position 139,741,208 of record NC_092520.1, on the reverse strand, counting down.
ATGAGCTTCACCCATTATCTCTAATGTTGCTAAAAAGGTCTCAATAATAGATTTTTTAAGTTCTTGATTCTGAATACTAATCAAGTCCTCTAAAAAGAGCACTTGAGTGGGATGCTACTAAAACAAATATGCTCTGGTATTTTACATCACATCTTTCTGTTCTGTTGCTCATTTCTGTGCAAATGAATGAATTTCAGGAAGTCACTTTCTGCCACAACATTTGTTCTCAAGCAGCATGTGGGTCACCCATCCTCTACCTATATGCTCTCCATGCAGCCTCCCGCAGCAGCCCAAGAGCCAGCCACGTGTAGGATGTCCTAGCCAAGGTTCCTCCTTCATGGGCCAGCTTCCCCCCCCAGCTTTTTGGATGTCAGTCCTAAGAACAATCCTCCCCACAGCTCACCAGCTGCAGCCTGTGACCCATACACCCAGAAACTCCAGCTCAGTAGCATCTGGCCATCTCCATTCAACGTCCCAGTGAGCACCAAGTAGCTCCATGGAGACATCAGAGCACAAGAACAAAGTAAATGCAGCATCATGTTGTACCTCCCGCATTTTGCCTCTCAAATATATGCTTTGCATTACTCCTGTGGTACATTGGCCATGATCAGTGATCTACACATGCTCTCTTGCTGGGAGGCTCTGAGTCTGCACCACCACCTCCACCTCTCCTTTCTAACACTGATTTCACTCTTACCACTCTCTCTGTGGGCGTCAGACACCTCTTTCCCTGCTACTTTGGGCTGAGGGTGCAGGAGAGCAGTGTGGTTCCCCAGGAACCTGCCTGGCCGTGTGCCCCTGACACATGGTCCCTGCCATCACCTCCACAGCAAGCAGGGTGGCCACCAAAAGCCATTGTGAGCTAGGGAGGAGTCAAACTGCACTTAAATGTGCTGGTGGCTCAACATCACACCAAAGTCCCCAAGGTGAGAGTCACCGTCTGACTCAAACCATAGGTATTATAGTCTGCCCCCCCAGGTCCCTACCAACATTGGCAACCAACAACAGAACCTGAGGTAATGTCAGGAAGATGTGCCACGGGAGGTTTAGGTTGGACGTTAGGAAAAGGTTCTTCCCCCAGAGGGTAATGGAGCACTGGAACAGGCTTCCCAGGGAGACAGTTATGGCCCCAAGCCTGACAGTGTTTAAGCAGGGACTGGACAAGGCCCTCAGACACATGGTATGAACTGCGGGGTTGTCATATGCAGGGACAAGAGTTGGACTTGCTGATCCTTCTGGGTCCTTCCAACTCAGGACATCCTATGATTCTGTACCTGCAGCCCACAGAGTCCAGGTCCTGAAAACAGGGGCAGCCTGTAAAAATGAAGCAAAACGAAGCTCTCACCCCCATAGCCACCATAGCCCCAGAAGGTGTGTTCCCCCAGGGGTTATCCTGGCTGACTGGTGAGTGCAAAACGTGACCACCACAGCTGAGAGCTGATTTTGAGTTGTGGGTTAGCTCAGGAACACACATAGAAAATTGAGGCTGTTTTTCAGGGGGGAACTCTGGAAGGGACTGAGCTTTGCCTCACATGGGCATCTAAATGTCACTACTGTCTGCAGCTGCTGGTAAAAACAAGAGGAGTTAGAGCTCAATCTTCAGAAAGTAGTGACTTGAGTGGTATTTCAGGCCTCCCTGAGGGAGATCAGCCATATGTGTATGTCTCCCATGGATGCCATTTGGACACTGGTGACATTCATATGGGCCAGGGGCTGCTTTCATGGCTTCTCTCACATCCCTGGCCATACACTAGTTCAGTCCAGCTCACTCTTTCCCCAGCTTTTTGTAGTGAAAAAGCTATTTCAAACCTGGGATACTACTAATGCTGTCTGGAAAAGACATAATCTGACCTCCAGAATCCCCAAAATAAACAAGAGGAGTGAAAATGTCACATGCTGCTATTTTATCACACATACTCCCCCCTGGCTTGTAACAGTGAAAACCCCAGGAGGAAGTTCTCCTCCCAAGCAAGGGCAAGCTCTCACCCTGCAAAACATCGCCAAACTCTTAGATACCTCTTCAGTAGGAAGAGAAAGAAGAAGGGGGAGATGAGTAAGAGGAGCTTTTCCTTTGGGAGCTCAGGCCCTGCTCCTTCCACTCTTGGGAGGGTCACCCAGCAAGATTAATACAGTAAACCCCAAACAGTTCAAGTGTTCAGATAATGCTCCAGCTAGCAAGGAATTACATTTACAGGAGATGCTCCCATAGCTGTTTAGCACATTGAGAAATATTTTCTTTAAGTGCCTAAACATGAATTTATTTGCTGGGAGTTTTTACAGCCTAACAACACCCAAAACAGTGCTAACACATCAGTATATATTTTCCCAAAGTCTGCTGCCTAGGGAAAAGAACCTGCATACTGAATTGCATCCATGGCACATGCCAGGGTCGTCATCCCTGACCCTGTCTCTCCACAGGCAAACAGCACGTTCCCAAGCACACAGCCAAGCAGGGCCACACCACACACAGCACCGAGACCCTCACAACTCCTCCCCACCCCTGCAGGAGCAGCTGCTGCTGCGGACCAGCCCGGGCTTCCCCACCAGCGGTGCCTCCTATTTACGCCCAGCAGGACCCTGCCCTTTACGCCGTCCCTTCCAGCCCCTGCGGCAAGGCTGGTGTGTCACTCGAAACTGCATGTGACTTGGTGAGAGCCACCGGCGGGCCCTGGGACGAGTCCCCCTTTCCCTGCCACATTGCCCACCCACCAGCCCCGTCCCCCTCCCCACAGACACGTGCAGTCTCTCCCTCTGCTGGAGGAGAAGTTGGGGAGGGGTGGGCAGGAAGGGGGTTAAATCACAGCGGTTCTTCGACACAGAGCAGCAAGGAAGGTCAACAGACAGCCATTCCTCTCCTCTCACTATTACCAATGCACCCAGCTAAAAGTTGCAAGTTATAGAGTTATATTCTCACTTCAAAAACCTGACTGTTATGGTTTGGTGAGGAAAGAGGGAAGGCAGCACAAGCAATCAATATTTTTTTTCAGCATCACCAGACAGGAGATCACTGCAAAGCACAAGCTAATACATACATCTAGTGAAGAGCAACCCTGTATTTTATTTAGGGTCTGTTGAATATTTTAGGGAAGAATATAAAAGCTTGTGTTATTCTGCAGGAGCGGTTTCGTTGGGAAAGTATACCCAGACTTTTAATCCTAGGAATATTTATAGTTAGCATAACTCAAATGGTGTTATGCATGCAGTTGGTTAGTTTAAAGTGGAGCGTCATGCAGCTTGCATTAATGTTGGCAAAGGCACTGTATGGAGAAACAGACTTTATGCTTACAATTATCCCAGCCCAATATGGAGTGTCTCTGACTAGCAGAGAAGAACTGATGCCTGCCATAAGGAAGCCCAGCACTGTTACAGAGATGCCTAATGCCAGCTGCAACAAAGCAAACAGCAGCGGGAAACGGCAGCCACAAGTGTGAGATTCCTCCTCCTGGCCAGTTTTGGGATCCCCCTTGGTTTTCTTCTGCTTCTTCTTCTTCTTCATCGCGGGCTCCTGCGTTTTGCTCAAGTCGGTGCTTTTCTCCCCTTCAGGTGCCTTCCCTGTCTGGCTCTGGTTATTCAGGGACGTGCCGTGCTGTGGTTTCTTCTTGTCCTTCTTTCCCATGATGATGAACTTTAGGTTTTCACGTGCGTGTGTGTACGCACGCTGACGGGAGTGTGAGTTTTTTTGCCCCCCGAAGCTTCGCTTTGTGCTGGCTGAGCTGTTCCCGGTATTTGAATCAAGAAGGCTGAACAAATATGGAAAACATTTGGAGCAGATTGTCAGAGCTTTGAAATGCCACATATAGCCCAGAGAAGAGGGGGATTCAAGGGGGGTAACGAACTGCCAACATGCAGTCTCCAGCTCTGCACGGAGTTTGGCTGTGCACACGGGCTGAGCACGCATCTGCCGCCACGGCTGCATTGCTGTGAGCACACACGTGCGTGTGTGTTCGTGGAGGAGCCAGGCAGGCAAGCAGCATGCAGAAAGTCTGCATCGCCAGGTGATGAACAGGAGGGAACTCTGTCTCAGCAGGGAGCCGGGAGCAATCAGGCGCCTGCGTCTGTGTGAGCACTGAGCAGGCAGGTAGGAGCTCATCACGCCGTGGCTCCCCTGGGTATGACTGGCACGTAGAGCAGAACTCAGCACACCCACGCAGCACCAGGCACACAACGGGCACGTTTCATGCACTGGCTGAATCAGATGGAATGGGTGCATCTCACTGGGAGAGAGTTGACTATGTGCATGGGAAGTATGACATTAACACGAACAAAAATTCAAATTAGTAACCCGGGGAGTCAAAAGGAATCCTGTCTCTTCCCCGAAGTTGCAAAAGCACAGCTAGGCATATTTTATGATGAAGCAGACCAGGAACTAGCAACGAGGGTGGTGCTGCTGTGCAGGTACTGGTAGCGTATGAAGCGGAACATCTGCTGAGAGTGTTTCCAGGGCTGCAAGTTGTCCATGCCAGGAAGATTATTTATGTTACCTGACTGAGAGAGGGATGTCTTATTGTGGACATGTGGTCACTGCACTTTTTCCATACTTTGGCTCACTCTGGTGCTTGGGGACAGCACATGAACAGAAGTGTTGCTTATTTGTTTGTTGTTTTTTTTTTTCCTGGAATACTCTAAAATCTGTTCTGCAGCTGAATCCAGCGCTGGGGTGTCCTCTCAGACACCGATGGGGCTTCCCAGGGGCTCTCCCAAGGAACTGCCAGCAGGACTGGGGTCTGCAGAATTAGACAGTGACTACCAAAGAAACAAATTAAGGAAGAAATTCTTTACAATGAGGGTGGTGAAACACTGGCCCAGATTGCCCAGAGAGGTGGTAGATGCCTCATCCCTGGAGACATTGAAGGCCAGGCTGGACGGGGCTCAGAGCAACCTGATGTAGTCAAAGATGTCCCTGCTCGTTGCAGGCAGGTTGGACTACATGACTTGTGAAGGTCCCTTCCAACCCAAACTATTCTGTGACACCAGGTCTGTGAACAGGAGGGAGCAAGAAGGGGTGGGTGGTGAGCAGTCCCATACCAGTGGCCGTGCTGGCTGCCGTGGGCTCAGCCAGGCCAAGCCGCACGCGTCCATGCACGGGAGGGCTGTGGGAAGTGAGTGGCTGCCACGACACCCGTGCTTAGCTCATGCCAGAGGAATTACTCAAAAGCTTAGGAGTAAGTAGGTGCTTAAATGCTTCCCTGGCCCGGGGCCTGAGCATGTACAGCCTGATGTACAGCCCTCCTACGAGCCAGGAGCTGCATCGGTGCCAGCAGAGCACTGAAACCCCCCCTCCTTGGTGCCTGCAGCTCCATGTCCTCATGGTTGCAGAGACATCATGAGGACACATGGGCTTGTGCTGCCACCCCACCAATATCAATGGGAACAGAATAAATGGGCCAGCCAGCCCTGCGCCCACCATTTGTTGAGTTTTTTTTACCTTCCCAAAGACGAGTCTGTTTGAGCAACTGACAGGCACAAAGCACTGGGATGAGTGGCGCAAGTGAGAGGAAGCCATCAGATGTTGGAAAAATCACCAGCAAAGCTGCCTTTGAGTGCTGCAGAGCAGTTCAGGGGGAATAACCAAAATGTTGAAGTACTTGGAGAGGATCTTACGCATGCTGAGATAGCATCAAGGAAATATTTCCTTTGACATATTGGCAATGCCTTCTGAGAAACTACTCTATTTCCAGCTCTTTATGGCATTTAACAGCAATGAACTGTGTCTTCTGTATTAATAAATTATGATGTCACTTTGTTTTATGGGTTAAGCAATATCCTCTTTGGTTATTTATACTACCAAATGTATGAAAGAAAACTAGAAACAAAGTGATTTCGGGTGCTTTCTCCACACATAACTCTCATGCTACATCCATAGTGGAAGATTAAGATACATTGTTCAAAAAAGGAAAAGGAAAATAAACTGGAGGTGAAAAAAAGTGAAAAAGCCCTCTTCCTTAGTCATGTTGTTCACTGCGCTGTGTTTTCATAGTTTCTTACTGAGACGTTTTGTCACCATCATCCACTTTTTAATACATCCTTATGATAGCTTGCACTGATTGGTGTACCTTGTCTTTCAGTCTCAAAGCCACACACAACCACAGGTTCTAGAGGGATGGGCTGTTCAAGGAACTGCACGAAGGTCAGATAGGAGAGCAGTGGCAATGCTGAGAACACACATTTGCTGATGCCAAGTTGACCACCTGCTTTGATGATAAGTATTAAATGAAGTTGAATTTTATTTTCTTTTCTGCCCCTCCATTTCCCTGTCCTATGCCACAGATCTTTGCTGTGTTTTTTCCCACAGGAAAATCCTGGCACTGTTTTTAGCACCTGGATTTGTGCTGGCAGCTTGATTTATGATTGTTGTCTTCAAAAAGGGGCCAAAATCCACCTGCTTTATTCATGCTGACAATCATATTAGTTTCAGGAGGAGTAATTGCCTGAGGAAGATTAATAAAATTTAACCCAAAGTCAATAAAATGAACAAGCACTTCACTTAGAGTCAATAACAGTCCTTGCTTATATCCTGGCCTGAGAATCTCTCTTAAAACAGGTGCCTAAATATCTTTCATCACAGTAAGCATCTCAAAAATGAGGCCACGCTCCATTGGTAGCAGGCTGAATATCTCCTATACGTGGAAAATGCACTTGGGTCCCAGCATCCAGCAGCCCCTTCGAAAATCCCAGTTGCATGCCTGGTGTCCAGAGCCCTTAAGGCAGGAGAAGTCTAGGCCTCTTCAGGGGATGTCTTCTGTACAGCAACCAAAAGGTTTGGGTACAAAACTATGAAACATGCTCTAACATAGACCAGAGTTCACCTTCTTACAGCTGCTGCATCCGCAGTAGATGCACCACTCAAAGCACTTGGCTTTTCCAAGGGATCTGAAGACATTAGTTACCATTTGTACTGGTCATGCTGAGACAGGGACCCTCTTCTGGGCTGGGTACAAGGTGCCTTCTCAGGAAGGCACTGTCCCCACACCACAGGGCAGCAGGAGCAGCTTTCAGACACCTGCTTTGCTGCTTCTGCTGTTCATGTGGTTGAGTAAAGTAGTGATCAGACGACAGCTGACTTGCTTTTAGCAGGACACCTTCGGGGCTTCAATGGATGCCAAATGGTTGTGAATAAAGACAGTCCCTTGTAATTTTAAAAAAAATACAAATTACGTACTTATAATCATTGAAGCCATATCTTTGCAGCAATACACAGTTATCTAGAGAAAAAAAAGAGGGGTAAAATACATTGAAAAAATTGGGGATGGGGATGTTTTTGTTTTGAAATGGTTCAACAGTATGTACAAGAGGGAAGAAACATTCTTTTACTGTGGCTGGCTTTCCCTGCAGAGTCAAATGTGCATATCTTAACACCCTGGGAAGTTTAATGGGGACAGAGAAAAGAGGCAGATGCTGGATTGATCTTCCATAATTATCAGAATCAGATTGTATTTGCTGATTCCACTTGGCATTAACAATTGAGTATAAAACAGCTGTGAAAGGACTCACAGCACTGGTGAACAACGAGAAATTAAAAGAATTACTGTTTTAGAAATTGAAAGATTAAACAAGGACACTGAAATAACACTTTCTCAAGTAATACATCTTCCGGATGTCACTTGGATTTTCTCAGCAACGCAAGAATAATCATTACTCTTTTATGCCCAAAGGTCCTGATTAAATATGGTCTTAAATTAAGCACATGCTTGAATACCCTTCCTGGATGAGGATGTTTTTTGATTCGAACCCAGCTATCATCTCTCATGTGGCACGCAGTTGTAATTTTGGTGTCCTTTACACAAAATGAGTCACGTTGCACAGATTTTCCATAGCCAGATACTATCCTCTGTAAAACATTGCCTGCTCTTGTTCCTCCCTTTGCCAAAAGGCAACGCAAACCGGGTGACGATGACAAGTCAAACAGCACACACCATGTCAGACATAGAAATGGCAGAATCTGGGCTGCAGCTTTGCGGTGACACAGTCTTTCCGACTTCTTCTCTCACCCACGAGGACACCCAGTCTTGCATGGGACTCCAGAAACCTCGTATTTTTTTCTCCACTGAGATTTTTACACTGGAAATAAAGTGGGTTTGGCATGGTTGAACCCTCACAGACACGTAGACACACGCTTCCACATTTATACAGATATTTCTTCAAGGCATCAGCAGTCCAGCCAAGTGCCAATCACAGAGTTGCAGCACACAAATTCAAAACAGTGGAATTAGTGAGGAACAAAGGCTTGGACAAGGCTCAATGTGTTGCCCTGAGGACCACAGGGCATTTGGCTCCCTTTGCCCCAAGTGTAGCTCCACAAAAGGCTGCTGACCCAGGACCCCTTTGGAGATGCCACCTCCATTACAATGACTGGGACCAGGAGGGAGCCAAATGTGCCACAGCTGGTCAAAGGCTCACCCAGTCACCAAGTCAGCCTGGGCTATGGAGAAACCAAGACCCTGCCTTGTCCCTGCTCTCCTTTTCCCCTCTTCTACTCACCCCATAACAAGTAACAGCTCACAGAGCTGGACTGAGCAGTGCAAACACACTGTCAAGTAACCAAAGTTCAGAACACTGGTGATCTGCTAAGTAACAAGGAAATAGAGGGTTTCCCACTCAAAGTGAAAAGTGAAAGATTCTCCCTGAAAGCAGAGGTGTAAAGTCAGTTGCTGTGAATTCTGAAGACTGATGCCCATTGACAGCAGGTAATAATAATATCTAGCTCTTGAAAGTGCAATTACATAAAAGACAAGGCCAATTAGAGATGGGTCTGACACACGCAATTCAGGCTGGTTTATGACACAGCCATTTTTACAGCTTGGGTCATCTGGAAGCAAGGCTTGTTTTCGACACACTCTCTTGAGGCCAGTTCATGTCGTTTTGTGTGTCTGTTGGCTCTGCTGTGAGTGCCGGATTGGGCCAGATAACCTCCAGAGGAACCATCCAACCCAAATTATTCTTTGTGTGTGCTCCGTGTGCTCTTTTGGCATTACTAAGAATAAGACCAAGGTGTGAAGCACTTCATTTTATCTGGAAGGGATGACAGACGTGGAAAGAAGTAGAACAGGAGTTGTTTTATGTCAGGCTACACCACACTCAGAAGGTGTGTATTTAACAACGTGTCTTACTCCCTCCAGCCATCGCATCTGACCACAAGGTAAATCCATGCATAAAAAAAGAAATTAGGTCTTCTTTCAGATTAGAAAGAAATTGTGCCTTGCAGCCTCCACAGCAACAGTGCTACCTCAATTTAAATTCCTGAAGATTTTCTTTTGCTAAAGCTCCTTTAAGTGCTCTGTGCTTGGATCTCCTCACCTCCAGCTGTGGCTCCCTGAACCCAAAAGGTGGCCCAGGCATTTACAGGGATCTCCTAAAGAAAACTTGCCAGTAGTTAAGCTGCCCACAGTGATTTGTTTCTGTCTTGCCTTCTACTCTTATGGCAGGTTCTTTGAGGTGAAATATTTTATTATTTTTCTGTATGAGGCCTGGAGCTGGTCCTTAGATGCTACAACTGACATCAGAATGGCACAGATAGAGGTGAGAAGCTGTGACACCATGAAATATTAGGTAAAGCTAACTGCTGTGGTGTGTTGTACACATTGCCGTGCTCTAGTGAGTATTTTATACAAGCCCAGAGTCCTTTACATCTCCCTGAGCAGAGTTAAGGAGTTTGAAAATGAGAGACAACTAGTTTATATACAGTCTCTGTGCACTTTCCAAAGCTGGTCCTCATTCTTCGAAGTATATTTGAGAAGGATATCGTCCATCAAAACACGTTAGTAAGATGCTATGGCCATTAGACCTTCTCACCAGGTGTTAATTATTCCTTGGTTAAACAGGGGCAAATCCTCTTACTCATGTTCTTGCCAAGGATAACGATTAAGTCTGTTCCATATGTGTGCTCATGGGGATGTGTACGTACACACACGCATGCACATGCAGGGCTCAAGCTGCCACCTTAGACAATACCCAGAAATGTCAGGAAACCTGCCCCTGGCTTTATGTCAGGACACAGCACGGGCTCTCGCTTTTTGTTAATGAGAGGGATAAATGAAGCTTGACCCAGCAAGAGGACAAAAGAGGCCCCTGCAGCAGCACTGCTATGGCCATGTCTGTCACTGACACCCCAATATGAATCAATCTTGCTAATAATTATTTTACTGGTCCCATAACACAAGTTGTTTTCATTTAAAGGTACAAGTCTCGCCATTCCCAAGCGAAGGCAATGATTCAGGGTCCTAACAGCACATGCCACCTGCCACAAAGCAGTGCCCATGCCCACATTCCTGGCTCAGCAGCCCAAAGCTCTCCCCTTAGAGAAACCTCACCAGCCCCTCTAGGCTTTTGTCCTGGAGTGGGGAACCATGGCATGGCAGTACGGTGGCAGCCCTGGAGCAGAGATGGCACCGCTCAGAGCAGAATCACCCTCATGGGCTGCGATCTCCATTTTACCTTGGGTACACTGCAATTGCCTCTCCCCCCATCCCAGCGGGCAGCTCCTCACCGGTGCTCATGCCTCGTGGCAGGGGAGTGAGTGGAAAGGAAGCACTGCTATAGGCTTTGGGTGTAGGACTCCGTATCAGTACAGGGTGAGGATGGGATGAAAAAGCAAAGCACAGCATAACTCTCACTGTCCAGCTCTCCATTTCTTTCACATATCCCCAAACACAGAGCTAGAAGCCCACAGAAAGGGGCAGGATGGACCGCAAGAGATCCTGCCAGGTGGAGGGATGACATTTAGAAGCTGTCCAAGCTCTGTCTTTGTTCAGCTCTGACTCCCGAGCTCTGACTGTGTGGGTGGGACTCACAGCCTGAATGGAGGGATCAGTCAGTGCAGGAGCCGAGGAGCTCTCCTGCATAGCAGTGGGTGCCAAACGTGCTCAGCTTGTCCCGTGTGGTCAATGCTTTCTAATGAAACTAGAAAGGCCTTTTTTTTCAAGAGGAACATGAAAAAAAGTGCATCTGAGTTGGTGTAACGCTACAGGCAGCTCTAATAAGGTGCTTTCTTCAAAGATCCAGCACAAATTTTGTGGTGCATATGCATTTGTATTTCATTTTTCAGACTTTCTGACATTTACAGACACTTGGGGCTTTGTGTCTGCAGCTGGCTCAAGGTCTCACACTGGCACTTGGATAGTCTCACTGCGTTATTCACTGTTTCAACTGTACTTCAAGCTCTGATGTACTCACAGGCACTGCAGTTGCCTGAAATACACATTTGGGTCCTTCTGGAAGGCAACAGCTGGAATTTGCTGAAGAGCTCTCTATCTTTCAAAAGCAAGAGGTTGTGACTTTCCTGTGACCAGGCCCCACCATAAGCGGTGGATTTTCTCAGAGAGATGCATTCAGAGCCCTGAAGCACTTGAGCACTTGTGCTGGCATCTTCAGCTCAACCCAAGTTTGTTGCTGCTCTTGGTGTGGTCAAGATTTGCCCCTAGTTCTTGGCTGGTTCAAAAATGGAGCCCATGATTTTCCCTGGAGACAGGGGACCTGAGTATATTGGGGTTGATTTCTTCCAGTCTCTTTCTGAGTTTTTCTTGGCAACTATAGCGCTGCCTAGATGCTGGGCCATCATCTTCTACCTCACAATGAGCTGGTTACTCCCAGGAATCAGCATCAGTTTTCTTCCTGCATTGCTGCACTGATGTAAACCACCTACACATAATCTCTGTAGAAGACCAAAGTTGTCTGCCCCTTATCACAGGCAAAACAGAGGCCTGACACTCAGGCCACAGCTGCATGACAGCATATTTGGGACTCTTGACATCTGCCCATCTCTACCCTGAAATAGTCACCTGGGCTTTCTCTCTACACTCCACCTCTCCTTGGACTCAGTTTCTCTCCGATCAGCAAGAACAGCATGGCTTCATGTCCTCTGTTTTTTCAGACTGGTGACCTTTCATGTGAAAGGGTTCTTGAGGACATGGGGCTCTCTGCACTGCCAGAATTACTGCATGTGCTCCAGCAGATGTTGAAGAATATTACTTCCCATCCAAAGTTACCCGGAGTATTATATTTTCTTGGCTTAGCATTGTTATGAAATGTCAGTGCTTCGCAACTCTGACTCTCTTTTGCAACGTCCCTGAGGGGATGCAACTGCTTTTAAAGCACTGGTTGGGTCTGGAAAGCCCTACAGACTTGCATCATCTTTCCTTCTGGAAGAACCTCAGCCATCCCTGTGAGATAGGTGAGCCATTGCAGGATGGGAGATGAAAGCAAGAAGTGCTGAAAGTGTATCTGGAAGGCAGTCATTAGAGGAATTATCTGAGGACTGCTTTTAGTTAATATTTGCCTGTCACACAAAAGAGGGAGGAGTACATCATGAAATTTCCTGATGACACAGACATGCGAACACTTGTCAATGCACGAGAGGCCCCAGTCTATCAAACAGGAAGAACTGTGTGACCTTGAGGATGGGAACAATGGGAATAGGATGAAATTCAATTGTGCCAAATGTAAGGTTTGGCACATAAGGTTAAAGTGTCAGAGCTTCTCTGGGAAAATAAAAAGCCTTAAGCGCCTTGGATGGCCACAGGATTACTATGAAACGGCAACGTAGCACACCCATGGGAAAAGGTAAATGTGCTCAAAGCTGTATCAAGTCTCTCCACCATGGGCCTGAAAAGCATTAATGACACAGAACAAGCACTGGCGGACCCTGTGAGGAGGCTGCATGCAGTGTTACTCACTTCTGTTGAAGAAAGATGAATTGCGCCTGGAGCAAGTGTAACTAAGTGTTGGTGGAGTGCTTGGTGGGGAACTGGAGACCCTGCTTAACACCAAGAAACTGAAAGGGATTGCCTTGTTCAGCCTAACAACATTAAAGGTTGGAGAGGACACGATTGGTCTATAAATATCTCGTGTTAAACTTAAAACAATGTTGGCACAAGGACAAATGGATACAAATGGCCATGAGTACATTTAGGCTGGAAATCAGAGGAAGGCTTCTGACCACTGGAGCAGTGAGGCCGGGGAATAGCAAGAAACATAACTTGCTGTAAGACACTGCACTATCAATTTTTTAATTGTACCATTTGACAGGGTTGCTTGAGACAGTTCAGTGATGCAGGAAGTGCCTTCCCTTCCAAATCCCCGCTGCGGGCACACTTCTGGCTCCTTCTTGCCTATACAGGCCTCCTAACTCAGCCACATGAGGAGGCAAGGCTCTCCATCCCCTGCACAGCTGTTTTAGGGCTTGGCATAGCCTAACTTTTCTGTTTTTGTAGCAATTATTTCGATTTCATGCATTTCTTAGAGAATAAACTGGAGACTTACATCAGTAACCAGGTTGTTGGGGTTTTTTGTAGTTAATACTTTGTACTTAGATAGCATCTTTCATCTTTCAAAGTGCTTTACATACATTAATTATTTAATTCTCTCCGTACCCCCTTTGATCTAGGCAAGTATTATGATGCTCAGTTTACAAGTGGGGAAAGCAAATGCAGAAGAACAAATCCTTGCTGCTAGGCTCATCCCACCAGGACTGATGCGGCTTCGTGGCTCTAACAGGTAAGGAAAGGTTACATGATGTGCACAGGGTCTTCAAGCAATCCAGCAGTGGAGGCAGGGCAGTAAATCTTCTGGATCCCCTCTCCTTCTGAAGAGGAAGAGGGAGGGGAGCTGCCAGGGAGGGCTGTGTACAGGGACCAGCTGTAGGATGCTGCTGGATGTACAAAAGAGGAACAGAATATGATGTGTCCTGTGCTCCCAAGAAAGACACAGAATTTAGTTTAATCGAAGCATGTAGAACAAAGCTATCGCAACAGCTAGGTGACTAAGACACAAGTAATGGGAATAAATGCAAATATTTAAAAGTAGCAAGTGAAGAGGAGCTGACACTGATCTGTGTAGAGATGGGTTCACTGAAAGGATGCGAGTCTTTCCTTTCTGTTAAAAATAAATAACAACTGATGTATTTTTGATTGTTCTTGTGTTGAGTGTTTACATCGTTTTTCAGAGTGACTGTCGGAGGCTGATTTGGAGATTTTATTGCCAAATAACTGAGCAATTTTTCTTGTAAATTCATATACTGATGTTATTTGTGTGTTTGGATGGCTGTGATGATGTGAGGACACTGAAAATGCATGCTCCCTTATTCCAAACAGAAGTCTCACATTCCCCCTCTCTTTTTCATCCTTTCTAAAGGACATTTCTGTCTTACAGGTGCAGGCAGTGCAGTCTGGGAAACAACACACCTGGGCTTTAGTGCTCATTCTGCTGGTGGTTTGGCATCTGACATTGCGCAGGGGTAGTAGCTTGGTTTCAGCAACCAGTGCCCAGAGTGGGAGTTAAAAGATCAGACTACCAATTTTGATAGATACTGACTCCTTTTGAGGCTGAGAGAATGGTATTTAGCACCAGCTCGCTGCCCAGCCTTACAGTGTGGTTTGTAAGGGAACTGCAGCTCTGTGCACCCCAGCAGTCCAAACACAGCTTGTGCCCCGAGCAGCTTCTGTGCTCCTCTGGATAAGACAGAGCTATAGCATAATTGCCTTCTGGGGTGGAAACAGAGGAGAAAGGGCCTGAATTCGGCCATATTTTTCCTGCACCAAAATTTCTTCTTGTTACTGCTAGCATTAATTCATAGAGAAATCAAATGACTAAGGTTTTTTAATTTCATGGTCATTTTGATATGCTAAATGGTGCCAAGAGAGTCAGTGGGAAATTAGCAGAGTTCAAATCCACAAGGAAATTGCAGTGAAAATAGTGCTACTAAATATTAGTAATTAGCAAAAAATGATTTTAAAGTGTAGCATTTTAATTAGCTGCAAACACTGCTTGCTTCACATCAGTATTACCCACAAAATTGACTATACCTGAGACAGTTAAGCTCCTCACCTGCACAAATCCCACGGGTGATAACTGTGAGACCCATCGGGTTGTACATTAAATAAAAAGAAAACCGTATTAATGGAACAAGACTGAAAGTATAATCTTCTAACAAGCACGGTAGAGTCAAAGATGCAGTTTCACAGTATGTTTGGGATTGGAAGGCACCTCAAAAGATCATCTAGTCCAATCCCCCCGCTGGAGCAGGAACGCCTAGGTGAGGTCGCACAGGAACATTGTCCAGGCAGGCTTTGAATGTCTCCAGGGAAGGAGACTCCACAACCTCCCTGGGCAGCCTGTTCCAGTGCTCTGGCACCCTCACTGAGAAAAAGTTTTTTCTCAAATTTAAGTGGAACCTCTTGTGTTCCAGCTTGATCCCATTACCCCTTGTCCTACCATTGTTTGCCACTGAGAAGAGCCTGGCTCCATCCTCATGGCACTCACTCTTTATATATTTATAAACATTAATAAGGTCACCCCTCAGTCTCCTCTTCTCCAAACTAAGGAAACCCAGTTCTCTCAGCCTTTCCTCATACAGGAGATGCTCCACTCCCTTCATCACCTTTGTTGCCCTACGCTGGACCCTCTCCAGCGGTTCCCTGTCCTTCTTGAACTGAGGGGCCCAGAACTGGACACAATATTCTAGATGGGGTCTCACCAGGGCGGAGTAGAGGGGAAGGAGAACCTCTCTCGATCTACTAACCACCCCGCCTTGTAATACATCCGAGGATGCCATTGGCCTTCCTGGCCACAAGGGCACAGTGCTGGCTCATGGTCATCCTGCTGTCCACCAGGACCCCCAGGTCCCTTTCCCCTACACTGCTCTCTAATAGGTCATTCCCCAGCCTATACTGGAACCTGGGGTTGTTCCTGCCCAGATGCAGGACTCTACACTTTCCCTTGTTAAATTTCATCAGGTTATTCCCCGCTCAACTCTCCAGCCTGTCCGGGTCCCGCTGGATGGCAGCACAGCCTTCTGGCCTGTCAGCCACTCCTCCCAGCTTGGTGTCATCAGCAAACTTGCTGATAGTACACTCTATTCCCTCGTCCAAATCGTTAATGAATATATTGAATAATATTGGCCCCAGTACTGACCCCTGAGGCACTCCACTAGATACTGGCCTCCAACTAGACTCCGCACCAGTTGTTGATCTTGTTGTGTCACTCCCTCCTATTCTTCTGCGTTTCTTATTATTAATTTATTATTATCCATTCCTTGGGACCCATGTTAAAATAGTGACCTGTTCTGTCCCATTCTAGCTTATCTCGGCTCACTGCATCTGTGGGCTTCCCCAGTATTTGGTAATGGTCCTCAATTCCAAAAGATGTCATTCTGCAGTCATGCAGAATCTGTCCCTCAGGAAGACTCCACCTTCTCTCCAGGCCTTTTCTCTTACTGTACAAAGTCCCATGGTGTGAGAAGAGCAACAAACCACAGTCCCCAGCCAAATGGGGTGTGCAGGGCACCAGCTATGTAGAAAGAGGCAGAGCCCACCCAGATGATGAAAGAAAGAAAGCGAGAGAAAGCTCATGCTAGGACAGTGCAATCTCTGCCACAGAGTAATAGGGGACTGAGATACCTCAAAGCGAAGACATGCATAATGTGGGATCTGTGGACTGGCTGAAGGAACAGGCTGGGTGCAACTTACGTTTGGGAAACCTGCAGACGGGGACCTGCAAGAAGGAGAGCTGGGGCAGAGTGGAGCATGGGGGCACCTTCCCTCCCTCTCTGTGACATTACAATGCAGGACATCAAGCCAAGATTGTTCAACAGCCTGATAAGGTGCCCCTAGAGAGACCAACAGCTGCTTGTATTGCTGTTTCAAAATGAGGAACTGAGGCAGAGAGCAATTGACTTCTGTAAGATTAGGCTCTTGAGGACCCTCAGTGTAGCAGATCCATCAGAGTACTCATGCACTTGCCTCCAAGTAACATCAAGGAGATGTACACCCCTAAATATGCCTGGTGAGCTGGGTTTAGGCCTGTTCAATGTCATACAGTCAGTCTGAGGCAGAGCTAAGAGTTGAACTCCTGCCATCTGAACCCAGGCAAGTGCCTTCACCATAAGATCATTCATGCCCTTATGTGTATGTCCTCTGCTTATGGAGGGATTAATAGCTGTATATTGGAAAGGAAATTTAAATGCTGAAAGAAATATAAACTTCAGTTCTCTGCTCATGTAGCACTATTGCTATGAAAACTCTTGAATGTGTTTCCTTTATAAATATCAGTTGTCAAAGGTGTTGGTAGAGGCAGTGATCAGACAGAGAGAGACAATAATGATGGGGTCGGTCCATGTAGCCGAAAACACACTGACCCTCTTGTGGCGTCCTGTGGTTCAGGGCATCACAGAGCTGGGCCACATCTGCATTAGCCCGTGGGCTCACGGGCATCCACAGAAAAGTTGTCGGGCTAATGGCAGAAGTTTGGTCTCAATCCTAAACATCTCTTTCATGTCATTGTTGCACAAGATGCAGGGAAGAATATTGGTTTTAGGATATACAGCAACAGTAACATTTGTGAAATCTCAACTGATTTCAAACACTTCCAGTTCAAGCTATATTGAAAAAAAGCAACAAAAGATTGGGGTCTATCAATACACTATAAGTAAATCTACATGAGACTTTGGATGGGAAAGCCAGCTACAACGGACAAAGAAAGTAGAAATAGATCTTTTAAACCAGCTTTGGAAAGTGAATTGAATTTGCACAGGTCAGTTTAATCCTGGCACTTCTAAACCCTTCAGTATTTCCCTGTGCAGCTGCAATCATTTTTAACACAACTTTCTGGATGTAGTTTTTCAAGTGACAAAAAGACAAAAATCCCATGGTCTCACATCATACTGACAGCCCTGCAGCTCATTAGTGGGACTGTAAAACCATGTCATGGTGAGGTGATGGGAACACAGAGGCTTTCCCAGATGGGAGGCAATGGGGAGACTCATGGCAAATTCCTGACACAGCATCTGGCTCTCTTGCCAGATTTCAAATCCTGCTCCAAAGCAGGGGCATGCTCAAGTAATTCGTCTAAAAGGTCACCAGAAACAGTCTGCGTGGTGTGAAACAGCTTCTTCTGCCTCTTGTGCTTGGTGTCAGGTGTTGGCCAAGCCCATTTGGCTGGATCTTTCCCTCAAAGAAGTCAGAAGCAGACATTCAGCATGGAAAAAATCACCTCAAAATGTCTGGCAAAGCTTTAGTTGACTGAAAATGCGGTTGTATAATGGGATGTCTTGAATAACTTGAAAAGCAAGCATCCCTACCAGCACTGCCTATAGTTCAGTTGGCTGTACAAGGTGTATAAATGCTATTTCTTAGTGTTTTTCCAGCTGTGATGTGTTCACCCAGCCTTAAAATGATGTCAGTGGTATCTCTGACTGTCATTTGCCTCCTACAATCACAGGCCACTTCACATTGGCACAGTCATGGGGAATCATGCCCTTGGACCTCCACTGCTCTGGGAGTATCAAACCTTGAGCTGAAACTACAAAGCAAAAGGAAAACCAACCTTTTGTCTTGTGCATGCATAAGCAGCCTAAATGGGAAACAAGAGGGCCTTCTCCGCAGTGACAGCGGTGATTTATGGCAGCTCCCTGCTAGCTTTGCATGGTGGCTAGGGCCCAGGAGATCTCCTCTGGGCAGCTACAGACCAAAGCTGAACCGGGGACACTTGAATGATCTGGTTTTGCTCTCACAGGCACCTTCAAAGGGAGGCTGCCAACCAAACCCTCTCTCTTACTGCTCTTGATGTGCCACAATACCATAACTGTGCTAGATTTTCCTTCTCTCTCTAATAGCTGTAATTGCTCTTAAAATCCCTCCCCTGCTTTGGTTCCTCTTTTTACGCCTGTTCTATCAGCCAACACGCACGAGAGCAGATGTCCCACACTGTTGCCCACAACCAGGGATTCTCAGGCTACATTTTTCTACTGCAAAATGAGGTCTCTGGGGCAAGTGAGGTCCTGCGCAGCTGCATGAACAGTCCTGCCACGAGCAGGTCAATGGCCTCGGTGGCACGGGGAAAGTGAGGGGGGAAGGTCTGGCCTTGCCAAGGTGAAATTGAAGTTGCAGGAGGGAGCTGCCAGGTACTGGCTGAGGTCCCTGCTACAGGTGTTGGCCTCGATCAGGGTCACAAGAGCAAATCTTATTAGTAACTCAGCTGGGACAGGTCTTGATTTCAGTACAGTCGTATCTACGGTGCAGCTCCCTGTGGCTGGATCTCAAAATAATTCGTACCACATCTGCAGTCCTGGTGAGCCACCAGTAAAGGCGGGAGAGGGATGCCCAGGAGGGCAGGCAGTTTTGTGCATCAAGGACCAAAGAAACTCCTGCTCAAGATTATGAGAAAGCTCTTGTGCGAAGGTGGACCAGGGGATGGAAGGGAATATTAATAAAGGTGGTACTGACTGACTTATACAGAGAGCAGAGAGCAAAGCCCAAGGGAGGCTGATGCAAGGAAGTCCAGGTTATTGTTTAGTAGAAGGGAATGGGAATGTTTGATTTAATTTAAAAAATGAGCAGTGAATGGCTGGAGGAAATGGGGATGTGTTTGGTAGTGCATCTCTAGATTTGGATTTGCTGCCATAGGAGATTGCCGAGACGAAGAGTTCAAGAGGTCTGAAAAAAATGCATGGGCATTTATAAAGGTTGTGGATATGTCTGGGGTTACTTGATTTGAGATAATCATGCAGAAGGGATATAAACCAATGCTCTTCAGCGGACATGCCAAGTGATAAATGCCTGGGGTTAGGAAAATATTTTCCTATAGGCAAGTTATAATTGGCCATTCTGGTGTTTCTTGTTCCAGCTTTACAGTACTTGGCAATTGGGTACCTTCAGCGACAAGACAGGAGAGTAGATGAGCCGGGTGCCTGGTCCAAAGGCAGCAATCCCTCTGCTCATGTGTCGTGCTGTGTGAGAAAGCATGTAAGGAATTATAATTCCCTTTGGACATGTGACCCAAATTGCAGTGGGAATTTGCATTCCTGGTGCCTGTTTCCATTTCACATCTCCCCCCCACGCACAGTAACACCTGCAAGAGGGTTTTATTACCCTCGCCAAGAGCACAAGCTCTACAATCTTTTCAGAGAAATTAAGAAGAGACAAAATCAAAAAGTATAATATAAAAAAAGGAGCCAAAAATATGTCAATGCAATGTAAGAGCTTATCCATACCAAACAAAGTTGCTAAAAGAAAAATCAACTGTCACTTTAAAATCTGACATTAAGTTTTTCAAATCACAGCCCTTAATCAGGAGTAATACTTGAAGAGGAACAAAGAGAATTTATGATGAAAAATCAGGACAGTTGAGCACTAGGCTCAGCGGGACTAACTGCATGACAATATGGATAAGAATGATAATTGCATTAGCTTAGCCTGAAATGACTGGCCAGAGCTGTTTTTTTTGGTCAGCTGGATTTTTGCAATGTCTTAATTTACTTTCTAAGCAAACTTGGAAGGAGAATTACAAATAGATTACGGCACGTCCATCTATTCTCTTAAGGGGACACGGCATTTCATAAATTCATCCTAACATTGGCTTAGAGCTCTTTGAAATGCATAGACCCATGTGGGTTAAATGAAGGGTCCCTTACAGGTCCTTTTAAAATAAGATTAACAGGAGTAGGTAGCTCCTATTGATGAAAGAGGATCCAAACCCACAATGCTCTCACTTTATTCCATGCATCGTACTTCAACCCCAGTCCTCACTGAAACCCTCTTCATAGTCATACTCTCACTTAGTCCAATTTTTACACCTTATTTACCTTTTTAAAAATTGGGATAACTTCAAACAGGCGCTCATCCTCTGTCCTTTGAAATCAACCGAGAAAGACACCTCTACCTAACCTACATTTTCTGCAATAGGAAACTGTGTGTTTATTTCTCAGCTCTACAGCCAAATGCTGGTTCAAATTCAAGCCAAATGATCCCAGTCCTGGGTCCGGCTGCCAGCCCCATGTAGCCAGGACCTCCTGTAGCACACGGTGGGAACAGCTGGGGGTTTCCAAACCAGCGCACTCCCAAACCAGTACACTGTGGGACCAAACCAGTGCACTGCAGGATTGCAATAGGGGAAGTGGCAGCTGGTTCGGACAGGGCAGAGGAGGTGGACATTCTCCCATAGCCTACATCTGGACCACTGATCTCACTGGCAAGCATTCCTTTGATGAAGTGCGAATTCGTCCTTAGCAAAACCAGGAGCTTGAAGCGGGGAGCGTGAATGATGTGGGGGAAACGTGAACAGCAATAAAAATGGCTGGGCATGGCAAATCTGTTGCTGATCCACACGCAGCATCAAATACATGGCAGTGTTACATTGCTCGGTGCTGCGCAGAGGGTTGGAAAGTCTGTAAGACGGTCACTTTCAGGGCAGGAGGCAGCGAGCCCTGCAGCACAGGCAGCACTAGCAGGCAGAGAAGTTGAGGGCTCCATCAGCCCTAGGGGCAAACCCATCTGGGTCTGATCACTCTCTGCAATGGGGAATCACAGAATGGTTGGGGTTGCAAGGGACCTCTGGAGATGATCTAGTCCAACCCACCTGCCAAAGCAGGTTCACCCAGAGCAGATGGCACAGGAGTGTGTCCAGGTGGGTTTGGAATGTCTCCAGAGAAGGAGGCTCCACAACCTCTCTGGGCAGCCTGTTCCAGTGCTCACCCTCAAAGTGAAAAAGTTTCTCCTCATATTCAGAAGGAAGCTCCTATGCTTCAGTCTGTACCCATTTCCCTTCATCCTATCATTGGGCACCACTGAAAAGAGTCTGGTCCCATCTTCTTGACATCCACCCTTGAGATATTTACAAGGTCTCCTCTCAGCCTTCTTTTCTCCAGGCTGAACAGACCCACCTCTCTCAGTTTTTCCTCATGAGAAAGATGCTCCAGACTCTTTGTAGCCCTCTGTTCTGCACAAAATAGCCAGGACATGTTGCAATATCCGCACCTCTGATTCCTCCTTCAGTGGAGAATCAGGCAGCTTCAAAGCCCTGATGTCTCATTGCTCCTCAGCGGCCAGCACACCTCTGCTGCAGCCAGCTAAAGCAGCAGCATCGAATGGCTGCTGCTGGCTCGATGTGGATGTGCTCAGGATAACTGCTTTGAGCTGGCTCCTGCACGAGATGCCAGCAAACCGGGGAGGCTGACGAATGACCAGAGAGGTGGTTTCTGCCCTCACACAGGCTGCTGCCACCACCGCAACCCCGTCAGTGCACACAGCTCCCATTGCGACACAGCCGGCCCCTGTCAGTGGCTGCTTTTATTCATCTTCCTCAAAGGCTGAAATAAACAAGAAGCAGGTTAAAAACAAAATCTTGGCCCCGGCCTCTTCCTGAGCTGGCTGTTCCATGATGGCTTCCTGCCCCACGCAAGAGGGCTTCCCCCCTCCAGAGGAAAGAGGCGCCGTCCTGCAGCTGCCTTGAGTGGGAAATCAGGCCACATACCTGGTTTTGATATCGATCCCACGCTCTCCAAGAGGCTCTCTCCTCACCGTCCTCAGTGCTCTCCACATCGAGTGGAACCTTGAGCACGCCGCTGGGAGCTGGAAGAGGTTTGCCTTCCCAGGGCCACGGCACAAGGATGTAGGGACTCTCCACATCAGCTGGGCACCAACTCTGCACAAGGGGGGATTTCCTCAAGTATGAACCCTACATACCTCTCCAAAGCCTTCGCCTGGCAGGGGTGGGAATTTTATTCCACTTGTAATCTGTCATGAACAGAAAAACAGTCTTGGAGAAGCCCATCAGCTTGAGAGCTTTTGCTCACAGGAGCCGTGGTGCAAGTTGCACTTGAGTGAAGCTCCTCCGGTCATTTTGATTACGGGACATCAGGAGCTTGTCATGTTCACCTCCTGCCTGAGGCCACCATATGACAAGTGAGCAAGGCTCCTGGGGGTTTCTAAATGTTTCACGTGCACAAAATTACCTCACAGCACCTTTGCAATGGGTGTTTTCTATTCTTACCATTCAGAACTTTCAGAAACAGATAAAAAGATGCCAAGGTACACAATGAGCCGCTGCACTAGGCAGTGTGCATTTCTTCCTTCCCCTAGCTCTGTGCTTTCCTAATGAGGCCCAAATGTTTTTCTTAGCAGAGCATTTGAAGTTTGGTTTTCTGTGTGTATTAAAGAGCTTTACGTCAATCATGCTACTGCTAAAATGTGCCACTATCTGGCATTGGCAATACACTCCTGACTAGTGCTTTAAAGTGTTATAGATAAGTTATGTGACATTTTCAATTTAAATTAAAATAGATCAAGCTAAACTCCAGGGAAGCTGATAGCTGCACTTTCATTTTATTTCATTCTATTTCTTCTTTATGACCAATTTCACCCTAATAATCAAAGCTTTGATTATAGATCCCTGAGGCACCATGTTGCATGCAGGACCAGGGTGGAAACTGCCAGCAGCTGTCACACTGCCAGGGTTTTGGCTGCCAGATAGTGGCATAAGCAGGGTGATTAATGTCAACATGGCATCTAGGGCTCTTTTTCCGCCCTCTGCTGAGAAAGCCTCCACTTCTCAGCTGGCCTGAACTCTACAGGCGTAGAGGTATGGATCTGAAATCTGCCTGATCCTGGCATCCGTTGCTGGTACCAGTAGATCTCAAACTGTCAGCATGGACTTTGCCACTTTGAGATGCATCCAAGTGCTTTGAGGAGATTCCTCCAGTGGACAACTCCAGAAAGGAGGCTAAAAAAGCAGCCACAGGGGCTAGCGTTCCCGGGGAAGGATGGACTGATGACACTTTGGTCTGTTTTGGCCCCACAGAAGATGAAGACTTGTCATTACATCAGTGCCAGCACCCAGTACTCATCCCCTCCTGCAGAGCCAGTGTTATGGGACATCCAAACCCCTGCAGGCTCCCCGACGTACAGATGCCTTGGGAAACTCCTCTAAATGGTTTTGGCTACACTGAGAAAAGGTGTTTTAAAACAAACCAACCATCAACAACAACAAAACACCAAAACAGAACATTAATTACAATATTAACCTGCAAAATGGGAAAGCAATTAAAAAAAAAATCCAAGCTTTCTTGTCTCCTTCAGTATTAGGTTTGTGGAGCTGGGGAACAGGGATGTGGCAGCAGTCCTGCTTGCCTGACCACTTGCCCAGCTGAGCTCCCACCACCTCAGCCCAGGTCACAGGGCAGGTACCAGTATTTGTATGTCACGGTGCCTTCGCTCTTCAGGGAGCACCGTTTAGGTCAAGGCCTTATTGTCTTGCTCGAGACTTCACACACTGGGGGTTTCAAAGGGGGGCTTTTGCTGTATGGCAAAGCCCACAAACAAGACTTCCTTGCAAAGACCTGGACCACTGTGAAGAGCTCTGTGTGCTGAACTTCAGCCATGACTGTTTAAGGAAAGTCACGGAGCAAAGTTTGAGGAAAGTGGTGAAATGGCTGCATGCCTTCCCCTCCTCATGGCAGAGGAGATTCACGGGGTCCTGCTGCCCACTCTGCACTGAATGTGAGGAGGTGTGATGAGCACCACCTGCTGCTTTCCCTGGCTTGGACATCCTACCTTACCTGCTCATTTTCAGAAGTCCTGCACCCCTGTTCCTTCCTCCTTGGACCTTGTTTGGGACAGTAAAGTAAGGACAATAAAACAAAACACTGACCTTTCCATATCATGGACCTTTTCCAATCCTGACATAAATTCATGAGCTTTAATGAGTACATGCTGAAGTGTGGCCTTGGGTTTGGCGATTTAAATCTCTGCTCTATGCCAAGGACATCAGCAGGCATGGCAGGTTTGCGCTTTGGGGCCTGGCATGTAAGGTAATTTTTATGAAAAGATGATTTGGACCTTCATGGTTGTGAGGTGTGTACATGTGTCTGGTGGGGGGGTGGGAATGATCCAACTTCAACCTCAGCAATGTCTGTCTGAGAGCAGTGGTCCCCTGTGATCACGCTGGGATGCATAGGCTGCCCACCGCCATTTAGCAGGGTATCAATGCCAAGACAAGTTGCTGGAGACAGTGGGTGCCAGTGTGCCTCAGAAGCAGGCTGTGTGGGTGGCACAAATGTGTCCCCATCCTGCCAGCGCACCCCAGGCTCTCTTTCTGGTGTCCTTCCCTTTCCTCCCCACCACGGAGGGCTCCTCCCCACCAGTGCAAGGGTCCCTGCTGCTCCCAAGGGAAAAGCGCTGCTCCTGGGAAAGACCGAACATCGGTGCCACCCTGGTTGTCCCTGCCATCGACGTGGGAGATCAGGACCCAGCATGGCCTGGGTGGGCAGAGGCTCATTGTCAGGATGTGCCTCGGGCACAGGCGTCTTTGCCCAGCCTTGCTTTCTGACCGCAGAAAGAAAACATTTGCCCAGACACAGCCCGGCCCCCTTGCCACGTTGAAAGCCTGGCTGCCGACAGCTTAAAGGGGATCACGCAATACCTCCTCAGCAGGACACAGAGGACAAGACTGGGAGACGAGTTAAACGAGGCTGTTTTTTTTAGAGCCTTGCTGAAATCTGTCCTCATAAAAGGGAGCTGTCTGTCTGGAAACCTGCTCATCCAAGGGGAGGAGAGTCTCCCTGTGAAGAAGGGAAGCTTGCCAGGCCTGTCACCGCCACTGCTCACATGCAGCCAGGTGCCACGCAGAGCCGGTGCTCAAGCCCAGGTTGCAGCAGCAGCAGCAGCAGCCTGGTGAAGCAAGGGGGAGATGAACAACACTGCAGGCAAGCAGACCTTGCCCAGCAGGATTTGCAAGTGCTTCAGAGTCCCACACACTGTGGGGTAGCTCTCCACACTGCACAGCACAGGGAGCACCACTGGCACAGGCGACCATCGCTGCCATCTGGTCTGGTAGCACAGGGCAACTCAGAGGGAGTAGGGAAATTGTGCACAACGGTCAAAGAGGTATTTCCTAGTTCATACAAGGTCCAGAGGTATCCTGGATACTTCCTGACAAGCTAGGATGGCTCTATGGGCTGCCTTATCCATGCCTCTGGGATGACAGGTTTTTAACAATCATCAAACATGCCCGTCCTTTTTCTTGAGCATCTGTGCTGAGCTCTGCACTATCCTGCTCGTGGGCTGGGGCTTGACTGCAACTGGTACCCATCCTAGGTCAGCAGGGAGTAGTTCACCATGCCTGTCCAGTGCTACCTGTTTCTCAATACAATGTAGAGGGCTGCTTCTTGCTTGCATACTCCAAATAGATCTGGTGTGGTGACAGAATCAGACAAGCACCAACAAATCTCCTGATTTCCCCTCCTGTCCTTCCAGCTAAAAAGCTCAATATTCCAATATCTTCCAGGCCTGTATACCCTTATACACCCTTGTCATGTAGCAAGAGGATAGGCAGGATGGCCTGAGGATAATCTTAAGCAGAAGGTCTATGATCAAAAAGGCAGAGAAAGCACTATTATGTGTCCTGCCCGTGAAGGTAAACCAAAAATTTGGGTTCTTGAAGATTATCCCA
Organism: Patagioenas fasciata; assembly: GCF_037038585.1. NCBI lineage: Eukaryota > Metazoa > Chordata > Aves > Columbiformes > Columbidae > Patagioenas > Patagioenas fasciata. The sequence goes on along the minus strand of NC_092520.1, from coordinate 139,714,997 downwards.
GTTAGGAGGAGAAACTGGTTACGAATTTAGAGGCTCTCTCACTAGGGTCCTGGTTCATAAAAAACACACAAAGTCTTCTTCCCTAAACCCAGAAGGACTTGTATGACAGAAGCCTGGGTCTTGGCTCAGAGTCAGCCTGCTCTGAGTAGCACAGGTACCCAAAAACTCTCACTATGCTTACCTGTCTGCAGCCAAGTGCCTGGGATGGGGTGGTTACTGTTTCATAGAGGAACATGACTGTCTGGAACCCTTGTTTTTAGCTGGACTCATGCCCCACTCCCACGCCTGCCCGCTCAGCCACCTCCTTCATCCTGAAGAAGCTCAAAATGACAAGGCTCTAATAAACCCACCACACAGAGAATGAGGAAAAATAATTTAAGAAATGATGAGTGACATATTCTGACTTACCTGTAATTACATAGTACACTTCAGTAAAGTATTTTCCTATCACTAATCCAAAATATTTGTAGTGCCCTTCCTCGTAGTTTTCTGCTCCTTGGTTCCCTTCCAGGCAGCTACTCATCAAGTGCTCTCGAGGTGCACCCAGTGTTGCTGCAGCCTGCCTGCAAGGCTCTGCCCCTTTGGTGTTTCAACTTCTCCAGCCTTGGTTTTTCACAACTACTTTTGCTGTGAGGGAAGAGCAGAGGAAGAATAAAATCCTGAAGTTTTGTTTCCCCAGTATGTTTTGCCCTAGTACATCTTCTAATGGACCTCATGATATCATGGGATCTTGTTTCATGACCCCGATGTACTCTGTATACCACCACAAATATCCAGGTCAGTACTCTATGCCCTTATACAGTGAGTCCTTTTTAAGATTCACATTCTGCTTTTTCTAAAACTGGAAAATATCCTAGATTTCCACTTAAAAAAAAATAGAAGGAACACGTACTTCCTTGTTCTTCTCCCAAAACTCCATAAGAAGGCATGCTGGAGTCCTTTCACCCTTCACCAAAATGGTGAGGAAGTGCTTTGCTACTCCTGAGGCCTTCAAAAGAACTGAATATGCTGGGTCTTACCACTTGGTGTAGTTCTGAGGAGCAAACCAGTTGACTGGAAGAGTCTGCATAAAAACATCCCGCCAACCCTTCAGGCTGTGGTCACATGCAGATGTTTTAGGGATCCCAAGTACCTCACAGATCTGCTGAAATGTTCTGTATTCAGTGTTTATCCCTTGAGCTTTGTGCAATCCTCCCATACCTCCTAGGACTTGGAGGGAGAGGACGTCTTTCACTTGGACATCTGGCACTAGTGTCCTAACAGACAAGCTTCAGGGCGTTTTGTGAAATAGTCTGCAGCTCCCAGAATCTGCTTCAGACAGAAACCCAAGAACATCAGGCAATGCAGCCTATTAATGAAATGACTCTGTCAGATATTATTTCATGGTGTCTCTCTGTGTTTCTTTGGGAGCGTTATTTGCAATAAGGGTATTCATCTCCTGCACACATTTTCTACATCCTTCCTGAATCTTACCCAATATGATTTTCCCCTTAGCTTAGCTAAGCCTTTTTGGAAATGTACAGAAACCCAGTATGGTTCAAAACATTTGCCAGTCTTAAAATAACAATCTCAGAACCTCCTGCTCCAGACATCACCTAACAGGTTGTTTCCATGCACTATAAGTTTCTATGCAGTATTTCACCCTTAGTGCCAAACTCTCTCACCACAAGCAGAATGGCTTTCCCTTGATATTCCAAAGATACACTTCACTGTGCTTCAAAGGTATACCTCATTCCAGGACAGCTGAGTTTCTCAGCTCATACTCTAGTTGTATCCTACTGGGATCCTTTCTATGATGCACCTTCTGGCACGGACTGGTTCAGGAACCCACACTCCCTCCCTGGCATTGCTGTTCCTCAGTTCTACTGGGCTAACTAAAAGCATTTTCACATCTACAAGTTGTGAAAGAGGAAACAAGCATCTCCTTCTCTGCATCCATCCCCTTGAAGAATCAACTCTTCCATTTTGCACCCATGGTATTGTCTGCACTGAGCCCCAAAGTTGCTGCCTGAACCAGGCATCACCACTACTCCTTTTATGCCCAGACATGTAGTTTAACTGTGCAGGTGGAAAGCTGCCATTTTCTTTAATACTCAGGCAAATTGCATTGGGGAGTCCTGGGCCCACAGAGTTAGCTTTTGCAGGGATGCATGGTCCACCCTTACTAAGGTGTTCTGTGCAAATACCAACGAAACTTATCAGTAAATTTAACCACTGGAAAGAATTGCACTAGTTGAAACTGCTAAATCTCATTCTGTTGGCCACTGAAATGCTCTCCCTCTGTCTCACCTTGTCTGTGCAAGGGTTTTGCAATGTTAGCAAATCTACAAAGAGAGCTTCTGTAATAGGAGCAGAGTCCTACCAACCTGCACCTCTGTGAGTGGTTGGGGAGCAGGTCAGCTCATGTAGTCTCAGTTTTGCTTTATTCAGTGGAAATTCCCAATCACCAGTTGTGTGGCAGACGTAAATTACCCACTTTTCAAACAACTCCCTTTCCTTTGGGACCAGCTACAGACTACCAGCCTTGAACTTATCACAAACCATGTGTAACTGCACCTACCACTTCTTGTTCAAAGGTCTCCATGTGCACCCATAAATAGCCTGAGGACAACAGACCTCTTGAAAGGCTGAGGCCATCCGAGGACTCCTATTGGTGTGGTGTGCCATACCTTTCCTACCTGTCTCTCCAGTGTAACTGGTGCATTACGAAAGCCCATGACCATCACTTAATTACCAGCTCGGACTTAGCTAAGAAAGCACTTTTTCCCATCTTTCAGTTCCACTTCTGTTCATCAATATACAGCTTTCAGATGTATTGCGAATGAGCAAACTGAACCCCATGGTACCATCCAAGGTATCTTCATTCACAGACACAGCTTCTTTCCAGTGACTTCAGAGGGGGGACTTAGGGTGAAGGTTGTTTTACTTCTTCCTGGCTGCTGCTCCTGGAAAACATCCAGCAGACAGATGGGGATCATTCCTGTTTCACATCCACAAGATCTGACTGATCTGTTGTGTAAGAATTTCTGAAGCCCCCAGGTCTCCAGGCAGGTTTCAGACCCTCCCATCAGTCAGGGCTGGAAGTGATCTCAAGAGTGGAGCTACCTTGATTTTTCACTGCCCCAGGAAACAGGACAGCTTTTCATCACAGACCAGCTACCTGCAAATAGTTTGCTTTACTTGAAATGTGTCTTTAAAGGGAATTTCCAAACTGATGGGGTAAAGCACAGTTCCTGGTGTTTATCACACAGCTAGAGCCACAGGGCACTGTGGACAACATCACGCCTGAATTTTTGCTCCACTGCCCATTTCACCAATCTGACTTTCCCAGGTTTGGAAGTGCCCATACTCTCCTGTCACCACTCCATTTCAAGCTGATTAGCTCACTCACCATTAGCTCAAGTGCCAGTCTAGCTTGGCTGCCCTGGTAGACTTTGGGTCATCTCTGTTAATATCACCCATTTCACATGGCCTAGGAAAGCTTCTGTGATCAGTATCTCCCTTGTAAGGTATTCCTAAGAGTCCTGCACAAATATGTGGTCCTGACTCTGCTCCCCAAGCTGGATCTATCCCCATTCCTCCATTTTGTAACGGTGTGAAGACTTCATTGCACATTGCGTCTTCTCTTGGCCCACCACCTTCCCACAGTCAGGTTATTTTATTTCTGCTTCTGAATTCAGCCACATTTTTGCATGGCTGCTGTCTCACTCGTTTTACATACATTAGGTATGTGTGGAACACTCTGAAATAGAAAGTCCTCTTTTCTTTCCTCTGTGTTAGCCACAGAGCTGTGCTGACAGGACTCCTGGTGACTGACCAACTTCTCACCAGTGTCTGCTTCCTGGCCCAATGCTCTGCTGCAGCCCGTGATTTAAGCACTTTGGCAAATTCCTCTGCCTCTCACGGAGTCTTTGGCTTCCCATTAAACACAGAGATATCGTTTCTGGCTCAGGAAGTCTGTGCACCGCAGGCCACCAGGGCCTGGGAGACTGGCCTGGGGAGCTTTCTTTATGTGCACGCTCTGTTTATCTGCTCCTCCTCAGGCATCTCCTGCTGGACTCTGGAACAGCTGGACCTTTTTTCTGACCCAGCTCAGGTTTTTACATGCTCTTGTTTCCTTTTTTTTCCCCCTTGTCTCAATCAGGTTATCCCACAACTGAAAACTATTAATAGGGCAGTGTCCAGTTTACCCTCAAAGTCTTCAGTAATACCTTGTTATTCAACCAAAATTATCCAGATCCTTCAGCTGAATTCTCATTGCCCCCACCTTTGTAGCATGTGGATGACCAGCTCTCTCTAATTTGATGGTTGACTCTAGTCATACAGCCAGCCTAGATAATTCAGTCTTTTTTCCTGAAGACAAGTAGTGACTGCCATAAGAACTGAACCCACCAAGTTGGCTCCTGGGCACCCTACTTCAAAGCCATTCCCTTACACTAGGGTTAGGGACTGACTTGAATAAACCTCCCAAATGTATTCTCCTCAAAAGCCTTTGCACTGATTCAGCTGGGACAGACAGTCTGATTCCCTCCTCCTGCAGACTGAAAATGGTGGTGAGCACTTGGCAGTAGGTGGTGTTCTGGCTAGCCCTTGTCTACAGCAGGAGGCTGTTCGGTTTTTTTTTGGTTTTTTTGTTTTTTTTTTTCCTGTAATGACCTGCAAACCTTTGCTTTCCTTTTTCTGAGTGATTTTTTCAGTTTCTTAACTCTTTGCTGTGGTTCATCTTGCCTTGTAAATTGGCCAAAGCTCTTCTTGTGCCTCCTACTTTCTGGAAAACATTCTTTTCCATGATAGTCATGCTGCTGATCACCTCTTTGATCCATCTTGCCATTTTAAGCTGGGAATCTTCCAGGAGAATTTTGCAGTCTCTCTGGACACAGAAGCCTTTTATCCTTGTCTGCAGGTCACCTCTTATAAACCTCTCTTACAAGTTTCCAGATGTTGTTTGAACTCCTTTTGTAAAGCCTCCAGCTGTCTCAGCTCATGTTTTGCATCTTTTGGTCATTTTCAACTTCCATTCCCACTTGGTTCCAGAGGAATCCCAGATTTAGGACCTCTCTTCCTAGAAGCTGAGTCTCACTCCAGACATTGTTTCCATAATTTGAAGATGTGCAGGTTTTTCCAGAGAGGATGAAACTGGCAAAGATACTCCAGAATTGCTTCAGATGTTCCAGAAATGCTCACCCCCTGCTCCTCAACCCATATATTAGTTGCAGAAACCATGCAAAGCCCTGCTTTCTTGTCCATGGGAGCAGTCAGCAGGAGGAAACTGTCTTTTCTTTCAGACTTCAAGCTCCCTTTGAGTCAGCAGTCCCCCAAAAGGTCTATGTGTGCTCTGTCTCAGGGTAAAGCACCTTTTATTTGGGCTGTGCCTTCAGTTTCCTTGATGCTTTCTCAAAGACCAGTCCAGTTAGGAGCAGAGGAATTTCATGCTGAAGGTGCTTGTTTCTCTCCATTGTAGTCAGAGAATCTGTAGCTCCACCTCAGATGTCCAACATGGATGCACAACTTGGGGCAACCAATGCCATCCTGCATGGCTAACTACTGCTGGCATATCCTGACATCCAGCAAATCGCCCTCGCAGGCTGCAATCTGCCTTCCCGAGGGAGCAGGTCTATATAGTCCAGCCTATGTAACAGTTTGCTTTTCTCACCAGCAGCAGATTCTCCAATCAGCCTCTGTGGCAATCCACAAGCCTCTCATTCTAACACCCCCAAATAGAACCTATAGGCATGTGGCATACATTTATGTTGTTTATTTTTAGCTACCAGTTTCATTGCATTAACAGTGTGAAAATGTCATCAGGTTAACAGGGAAGGAGCTATACAAGCCTGCAGTGCCACTTGCCTTGCTGCCAAGCGGGAGCCTCTAACACTTCATCAGAGCCCTCGCTCGTCCTAAAACCTCGTTCGCGCTTTACACACGGGCAGTGCGGTTTCAGCAGCCCCCGCATATAAATATCACGAGTTACCCTCCTGATACTATTACCTGTAAAGCACGATCGTTAGAAAGGAATGATGTGAAGCTCTTATCTCCCCTTTGGCTGGCGGGGACGTGCTCTTTATTGGGGTAATTTCCTTCCAGGTGCTGCGGGGACCCGAAACTGTCCCTTTCCTCAGTGCGTGCCGGGACTGGGGAGATCACCCACCTCCAGGAGCCGGAGCCTGCGGAAGGGAGGGAGCAAAGCTGGACCAAAAGAAAGGCAAGCGGTCAGGGCTGGGGGGCTGCTATAAATACATCTCTGTGCATCGCCTCTACTGACACTTCCCGCCTGCGGTTCCCACCGCGAACACCGGAGAGAAAGACACCAGCCCGGCCCTGAGTCGGGGCGGGAGCGGGGGGGTGGGGGGGCTCCTCTCCCTCCGCACAGCACGTGGGGCCGGAGCCGCCGCACACCCCGCACACACCCGCCCCACACACTGCACACCCCGCACGTTGCAGGGCCGCACATGCCGCGCCGCCGTGCACACGCAGGGACACGCAGGGACACACAGGGACACACACGCAGGGACACACACACACAGCGCCTCTGCCCGGGACACGGGGAAGAGCATCCCATTTCCTCGGGGCAGCACCCACCCCTTTCCGCTGGCAGGGGGGTCCTGGCAGGCTACCCGGCAAAGGGGGGTGCGGGGTTGCCCGAGGGCGGAGGGGCATGGAGGTCGGTACGCCGAGTTGTGGGATGCCCGGTGCCGCCGGGTGCCGGCGCCTGCTGGCGGCGGGGCGGGGTCGCCCGGTGCTGCCGAGAGCAGTGATGTGGCAGCAGGTCGGGTCACGTTGCCGGCCCTGTGCTCGTACCAGTGTGAGACGGGATTAGGGAGGCGGCTGTCGGTGCCGCTGCCGGCGGGGAGCAGGGGCTGCGCGGGCGCGCCCGGTGCGCAGGGAAGAGGGCGGGGGGGAGGAGGGAGTGGAGGTTCCCGCCCCGCCCCGTCCCGGGGCTGCCGCGGCTGGTCACGCTGCACCGGTGCAAATCCTCTCCCAATGTCATCCTCTGCACCCGGCAGGGATGCAGGCTGACTGTCAGGAGGGCAGCGTCAAAAACCGGATGTATTTATATTATATGTATACATCTTTATATAGATATATATCTATCCGTATGTGTTTAAGAAACGATTTTGCCGTGATCTGGCGTTGCAGGCAGATCAGGCTGCCGTCCAAAAGGTCGAGCAGCGGCGACCGGGCGGTATCAGCGGGGGCGAGAGCTGCGGCACGGCGGCACCGAGCCAGGGAGCGCCCCGGGCTGCCGCTGCCGCGCCGCGAAGACACGCGTGTGCGCCCGTTCGTGGCCTGCGCATCTGTAATGGATATACGTATCTGTAAATGTATATAAAACGTGTGACTGGCCCCTGCCTCCCCCTCTGCCCCACTGGTGTGGGACTCGTATTGCCTTACTGGCACAGGGACAGGTGCTCGATCCCCCGCGGGCACGTTTTCCACGGGCGGGTCTCTTCCCTAAATACAAATAAAATAATAGAAATTATAATTAGAAATTAGAAAAATGTAAAAATATTTTAAAAAACAATAAAAATGCAGTAAGAATGGCAATAACTATGGCAATAATGATGATGATGATAACAACAGCGATAACACGGGGGAAAGCCGGTGTCTCGCAGGGCGGCCCCCGGGCCGGCGGCGGGGACCCTCCGCCCCTCCTTCCTTCGCAGAGGGTCCCCCCCACCTTGGGTCCCGCCCGCCCCGCCCCCCGGCCCCGCCCCCCGCCCGCCCGGCGCGCGCCGCACGTGAGCCGGGTGCGGGGCTGGCTGGCGGCGCGCGTGCCCCGCGGGCAGGCACGGCGGCGGCGGCGGCAGCGGGTGCAAACAACTGGCGGCGCAGCGTGTGCTGCGGGAGTGTGCGCGGGGAGCGGCGGCCAAGGGGGGCCAGGGGGAGCGGCAGCGGCGGAGGAGGCGAAGTGGAGCGGGGGGGGGGGGGGGGGCGCGGACTGCCCGCCACACTTTGGCCACTGCACGGGAGACGGGGGGACGGAGGCTGCATGTGCGCAGCGTCGCTCGCGGATCTCCAAAGACTGATCTCAGCATCCCGCAGGCTCCATCAAAAGCAGCGACGAAACATCAGCCGCTGCCAGACATGGATGAAGGAATCTCCCGCTTGCCGGAGAGGCAGCTACTGGAGCATAGGGATTTTATAGGGTAAGGCGCCGGTGCAGTATCTCCGTCTCGTGTCTCCAGGGCGTTTCGTCTTCTTGAGAAAGTGCTGCGAAGCGCTGGAAGCGGACCCGGCTCCCTGGCGGTGCCGGGGACTCGCCTCCCTCCGCGGGAGGACCCTGGCGTTCCGTTGCCCGGCCCTTGGGGCAGTGAGCTCGGCTCCCCGCGCGGGGCTGGGGGTCTGTTTGCCCACTCGAGGAGGTGCTAGGCTGGCTCCCCCTTTTGCCGATGCTGGATCTTTGTGTTTTTCTCCAGGCTGGACTACCCTTCCCTGTATATGTGCAAACCCAAAAGAGGAGTGAAGAGGGACGAGAGCAAGGTAAGAGTAAGTTTCTGCGGCTGTTCTCGCTTAAGCGCTTAAATGGGGTTCCCTGAATTTTAAAACGCAGGTTCACTCCCAAGAGCATCCCCGGAGCGCTTCGCTTTTAACTTCCCCCCCCGAACTGCAAGCGGGTTTACGAGCGAGCTGACCCGGCGGGGAGAGCGGTGCCTTGGCGATAATTTGCGCGGCATGTGGTCGGCATGACATTTGTTTTGGTTTTGATCGTCGTTCCGAGGGGCTCTGTCTAACGCTTGGCTTTTCCGGATTTTGCTAATTAGGAAACATACAAACTGCCACATAGACTGATAGAAAAGAAGAGGCGAGACAGGATTAACGAATGCATTGCCCAGCTGAAGGATTTACTGCCCGAGCATCTGAAATTGACGGTAAGGTGCAGAGGAGCGTATGTGTACACGCAGATGGAGGCGCCGGCAGCCTTCCCGCTGCGCAGCTCTCGGGGTGGCGGGGGTGCGGGACACCGGGGTGCCTGCCTGCCACGGACCTGCCCGTAACGCCCCCCGGGGACCAGTTTCCCCGAAGTTACGGAGGCGGCGTTTGGCGGTGGTCGAGCGTGTCGAGAGGTAGCCGAGCGCCCGTTCATGACTTTGCAGACGCTGGGACACCTGGAGAAAGCAGTGGTGCTGGAACTGACTTTGAAACACTTGAAAGCGCTTACAGCCTTAACGGAGCAGCAGCACCAGAAGATCATTGCTTTGCAGAATGGTAAGCGGGCCCCGAGAGGCGCCGCGGCGGGGGCGCACCGGGTGCGGGTAGCGGGAGGTGCGAAGAGGGGCACGCCAGAGCTGCGGGCAAACGCTGTCCCTTCTCGGTCTGTCCCGCAGGGGAGCGGTCCATGAAGTCTCCCGTGCAGGCCGACCTGGACGCCTTCCACTCGGGCTTTCAGACGTGCGCCAAGGAAGTGCTGCAATACCTCTCCCGCTTCGAGAGCTGGACCCCCCGGGAGCAGCGATGCGCCCAGCTCCTCGGCCACCTGCACTCCATCTCCTCGCAGTTCCTCCCCGGCCCCCAGCTCCTCTCCCCGCCGCCGGGCCCCCTCAGCAAGGGATCCTCCTCCTCTTCCTCCCCGCCCGCCCCCCCCTGCGCACCGGGCCACAAGCCGGAGGGCCAGGCTAACTGCGTGCCCGTCATCCAGCGGACTCACGCCACCGAACTCAACGCCGAGACCGACACGGACACGGACAGCGGCTACGGCGGGGAGGGCGAGGCGCGCTCCGAGCGCGGCCTCGCGGCGGCCGGGGGCGCGCTGCCCGCCCTGAGCATCAAGCAGGAGCCGTCGGGGGACGAAGTTCCCCCCGCGCCCAAGCGGCTGAAGCTGGACCGCGGCGGCAGCCCCCTGCCCGGCCCGCCGGGGTTGACGGCGCGGAGCGCCGAGGCGGCGGCGGCGGCGCTGGTGAGACCTGACGCCGCCCTGCTGGGCTCGCTGATGGCCCTGGGGGCGGGCGGCGGCGGGGCCCCCTTCGGACAGCCGGCGGCGGCGGCCCCTTTCTGCCTGCCCTTCTACTTCATTTCCCCCTCCGCCGCCGCCGCCTACATGCAGCCCTTCCTGGATAAAGGCAGCCTGGAGAAGTATCTATACCCCGCTGCCCCCATCCCTCTCCTCTACCCGGGCATCCCGGCCCAGGCAGCTGCCGCCGCGGCCGCCGCCGCCGCCTCCTTCCCCTGCCTCTCCTCCGTGCTCGGCCCTGCTGAGAAGGCGGCCGCTGCCGCCGCGGCCGGGCTGCCCGCAGCACCCCACCTCCCGCACCCCTTCGCTGCCGCCGCCGGGCTGGCCGCCGCCGCCGAGCCTGCCGAGGGGGCCGAGACCGCAGCCGCCGAGGAGCCCGGCGCCGAGTGTCCGTGAGCCGCCGCCGGCCGGGAGCTCCTCACGGGCTCCCCGCCGTCGCTGCCCTCCCCTCGGACTGTCCGCCCAGCCGCGGGGCGAGGAGGGGTCGTCGGGCCGGCACCTGCGCCCCCGGTTTCCTACGGAGTGCAGCGTGGCGTCTGCAAGGGTCCGCCGAGGCCGGGTCGAGCCGGGAGCTGGCCGCCGCGGGGTGCCGGGGCCCGGCCCGGTGCAGCGGCCGATCGCCGCTGCCGAGGCGGCTGGTCCCGGCGATGCCCCGGCGGAGAACCGTCAAGGATACAATTTGCTACTCAGTATTTTTCTAATGTTTGGCTTTATACATGCATAAATATGTTAAGGAAAAAGAAGGAAGAAAAATAGTAAGGATACTTCTTTTTTCCCCCTTTCTATAGGGTAACTTAAATGTTGCACCTTATTTGGAATGGGTTTATACAGTATTTCTAAGTCCCACTTAGGAACTTGCACTTGTTGTCCGGGAGACCTGGGTGGGTTGAGGGTGAGGGCGGGGGGGCGAGGCGAGGGCAGACCCCAGCACCTGTGCTAGCACTTTATTGAGACCCAGAGTGTGGAGGGTTGCACCCTGAGCCCAAACCTGCAGTGCCTTGAGCACCCGGGGATGCCGTTGGCTCCAGCGAGTTTTGGGTATGGAAGGGAAGAAGGGTCAGACCCATTATGTAACCTTATGTTTATTTTTTATATATATATATATTTTTTTTTTTTTCGGCTAAGGTATACAGGTGTGGCAAGTGCATTTGTTCTTACCCTGTCTTTATTTAATTCAGTATGTTCCCAAGAATTTGTCCCTGAATCTTGCTGTATAAAATGAATGTTTCTGCACTGAACTACAAAAAGAAGGTCTCCCCATTCCCCCAAGAAAACACAGAGCAACTCATCAGCCTGAACTCACTTTATCCTGAATTCTGAATGACAAGAACTGGAGGCTATAGGTAAACACCTCGCTGTGCAATCAAAAACTATTAGACCAGTTGGGGTAAGTTTCCCCGTATGGGTTTTCCCCTCATTCCATCCTCAAATATTGCGGTTTCCCTTTCTGGAGACAAACCAGACACCAGATAATCACACAGATAAAGCTTTTTATAATAAGGCTTAAACCAAGACCTTGCCTAGATATTTTTAGTTTGTTGCCAAGGTAGCACTGTGAGAAATCTCACTTGAATGTTATGTAAGAGGTGAGACACAACAGCCTGGCGAGGAGCGGGTACGTGTCCGGGGTCTGTCAGTCCGTTTGGTGCATCTGCTGCTGCTGTTGCTACTGTTTGCCTCAAACGCTGTGTTTAAACAACGTTAAAAAAAAAATCTTACTAGCCTACAGAGTGGCTGTATGTAAATAGTTGTTAATACATCCAATTAATGATGTCTGACATGCTATTTTTGTAGGGAGAAAATATGTGTTAATGATATTTTGAGTTAAATATCTTTTGGGAGGATTTGCTGAAAAAGTTGCACTTTTGTTACAATGCTTATGCTTGATACAAGCTTATGCTGTCTTAAATTATTAAAAAAATAAATCCTGTCTGCAAGAAACCAGCTGGTTTAGAACAGTTTAGTATGTGATATATTAGAAATCAATCTTTATATTCAGTATTTTCCAGCACTCCATGAATTCTATTATCTAAATATTTCCACACTATTTTGTGATTAAAAAAAAATCTTACTAAGGAATAAAAAATTTAATACACAAAATGAGGTTGTCTACTAATTAAAAATCTTATGATACTACATAATATGGGTACATTGAGCTTCAAAATGTATGATTGTGTGGCTGATGATAATCATTTAATGCCTTTTCACATTTTTAATCAGGGTTTGAATTTGCTTGGTTTCCTTTAACTCACTTAAGCAAACTCTGTTTTAGGTTATGTATGTTTCACAAAGCAAAGTGTAAAGCACGCTTGTGGAACATAGATGTTTCTTTCTAACATCTACTTTTTTCCTCTTCTTTTTGCAAAATGCTAATCTTTAAATTTAACACTTTACAGCTCTGGTGCTGCACAGAAGCTATCTTTGTTCACAATGAGCAAACTTTACGATCTGCCTGACAATCTAATGACGCATCATAATCTCTAGAGGAACAATGTATTTCCCAGCTTGGAAATCCTCTAAGAAAACTGAACATTTAAGGGAGGGCAACAGGAGGGGGAACAGAGTGCTGGAAACAGGCAACTAATTCATAGCATGGAAATGCAGTACCCTAAAGACTTCCACAGATTTAATATCTGAGCCGCAGATCACCTTGTCTTTTAAAAATTCTTCCTGTTTCAGATAAATAAAATTAAGAAAACCCCTAAACAGTAGCAAATGTTTATGTAAGAGAAAATACAAAAGAAGGGTTTCGTGCTCCCTCTACTGGTTCTTCAATACCAGTGTCTGTACTGCGTTGTGCTGACAACAAATGAAGTTGGAACAGAAACGGAATAGAAAACTCTAAGACTTGTGTTGGTTCCAGCAGTCCTTTAAAATATAGGAGGAATTATAAATCGAGTGAACAATAAGCGTTCCTTTTAAACTGTTCAAATGGGATTGTTAAGGAATAGGTATCTGTCTTTTTTGCATGGAAGCTATATAGAAAAATTAATTCCCATTAGAAAGAGATACAGGAAGGCTATCTGTACACATATCAATGGACACATACAAGTGCTTTTTCCATACAGTGATGATAATGGACCAAAGGCTGCTACTTTGTATCCGTACACCCACTGAAGGCAATTATGTGTGGGTTGAAATCAAAGGTCATCAAAGGTAATGGAAAAAACTGTCTGACCTCAGTTGTCTTTGGATCCTGTTCTGCACCTTGTGCTATCACAGGAACGAAAACAGACTTGGTTCAACCCTTCAGCTCGGTAACTCACCAGCCACTTTACTTTGACCTGCATATTTGAACAGCTTAACACTTGTTACGTGGCCGGAGTTACACTGGGATGAATGTGCTTGTATTCTCCAACTCCTCACACCAGGGAAGGAATTGGCCTTTCTGAGCAGGAAGCCATTCCTACCATTTTACTATTTGCACAGAAAGAGTGGAGCCACAAGCACTTTTCAAAAAAATTGTACCCCTCATGAACAGCTTGGGTGCTTTGAAACATGAGCGTGGGCCAGGCTTTACGTCTTTTTCAAATTTTCAGCCTTTGGGAATATGAATCAGTTTAGATTTCATTGGGCTATAAACCTAGATCCTTATAGGGTTTTATCAATTTCAGTATTTACCATGTACAATAACAGGAAGGCCTGTTTTTATTAGCCCTTGAATCAAATGTGCCAAATGACTTCACACCAAGTTGCAGCATCAGTGGAGCCTATTAAATTTTATTACATAAAACATAAAGACAAAATACGTGTGTTCAGATAATACCAATGCTCAACATAAGCAAACATGTGGAAAAAAAGGTTTGTAATTGATGCTGATAACCCACTGCTGCTGGAGGCAAAAGGCCAATGATGGGGACCCTAAAGCCTGCTTTAATTATTAGGTTCCAGCCTCCCTCAAGATCCCTTTGGAGACTAAATCAAATGGTATGTTTCATCTTTGCTCAAGGTTAGAAAATAATCATACGAACACTGGACAAGAGCCTGACAGGTTTAAATATACATTCAATTATACACAAATATGTGTTATCAATGCTTGATTTTTCCTACCTACTTTCTGTAACTCTATGATATATGGACCCTGATCTGCACTTACCAAGTGCTAAGAGTGCAGGACTGGGTGCTACATTTGCTGTACACCCTTAACTACCTACTCTATTTTCTCATAAACCACAAGATCAAGGATGCAAGCCAGTAAGTGTATTTTCTTGAGCTATAAACTTTGAAAACAGATCTTATTTATCCAGTATATTATAGTGGCATGAAAGGCTCCATTATAGTGCATTAAATAAACACAGTTGAGATTGTTAAAGCCAACGGAAGGTTATATCATGTACCTCCCACTGGAGGCAATGAAAGTTTCATGTTTGGAAGGATTACAGTTATAGAACTCAAACTATCAGCTCTGTTAAGAAAGGTCTGACCTACCGATTGAGTTAATGTGAGTCCTTTTCTCGAGAATGGGCTTTGCGATAGGTCCTAAGTCTATGTTTTGGGGCTTTGTTTGTTTAATTTTCACTACTAGTCACGGCAGACTGAATGTCTTCGACATCCAGCAGGCTTTGGGACTGGGTGCCATGTGCGCTTCAGGGTACCCTATACCCTGGGTTTTGCAACATTATTTCCTTTTCTCTTCAAACATCAGCTCCTGGAGTCATGTGATCTCTGCCTTCTTTGAGAAGTTTCCTGCAAGCTGCTTGCAGAAATGAACTTGAAAGCATGACCTCAAACAAATCAAGTAACAAAAATGCCGAATTTCCTCCCAGGAAAAAACAAAAACAACAGTCAACAAACAAACAAACAAAAAACACTTGGATTTTTTAGAGCCAGTTTCACTCAAGAAAGTCTAAATCTCTATTTACTATCTCTGGTTATAATTCAGTCTCAGTAGGTCACTACATAGCATCAGAGAGAAGCCAGTGGCTCACCTGCCACTAGCAACAGCCACACAAATCCTAGACACGTGCAGGCAGGACGTGAGCAAGGGTGAGCCGCCACTGTCACTTTACTCTCTCCATCCTTCCTGTGGCTACAGCATTTCGCTCTTCGGGGTTGTCAGTCTGTCACAAACACTAAACTCATTGCAGCCTCAATTATGGCAGCGCCGCTGGCTGCACAGAGCTGCCCTGCCCCAGGCTCAGCAGCAGAAGCTGTTCTGCCTCACTGCACTCACGGGGCACCCAGCGGCAGCGCACCTGCTGCTGCCGCCGCCGCTGCTGCCCTTTCCTGGGGTGCAAGCACACCCCTTCCCACTGCATCCCAAAGGAGGCTGGTCATGCCTGGGGCAGGGGGTGAAGACATGACCTTTTGTTTAGGAAAGCAGGGACTGGGATCCCAGGCAGCTCTGCTGTGCCATGGGGGTCAGGGAGAGTTCTTTCTCCTGCTTACATAAAGGCCTGCTGGTTGTTGTAGTTCATTGGTTTGGTTTGGTTTGGTTTTTTACATCTTTCTAAAGCTCAATTTCCCTGTCCCCATTTGTCCTGTTTTACTTTAAAAGCAGGTGTGCACTGATTTTCACTAGTCTTCACTGATTTTTTTACCTCAGCTGAGATCTTCGGGGATCAAATTAGAAATGCAGATTTATTCCTTCTTGGAAGCAAATCCACATTGCCTTCTCCCTCACAGATTATCATGGTGAGGTGCATGATCTAAAAGAAACTACACAATACAACAACCTTTGATGAGTGCTTTGGGAACTGTCCCCTCAGTTCTCTGGTATCAGCAGTTCCTCAAGTGCAGACAGCTGCTGGGTATTCCTGTCTGCATGATTGCAGCCCTGCAGCCAGAAAAGTGAAGCAATTAGTAATTTCATCTTACTTGTTTTGCTCTCAGGGTTCAAAGGTGAGTCTAGCTCTCATTCTAAAATACTTCCATCCAGATCAAAACCTGGAGAACCAGTTACCAAAAAAGAAACCCTTGTGGCCAAGTCACTCTCACAACTGAGCAATCTCTAAAGAACAATCCCAGAAAAAGAGCTATGAAAACATCACACCTTCTTACTCAGCAGAAAATGGGCTCCCCAAGCGTATTTGGATTGCACTACAGAGCCAGCCGAGCTGACGGATTCTGCAGTGGATTCTATTCTCACTATACTTCATCAACAAAATTGTTAAGGCTCCATCCCTGCAGTTGGTGGCAGGCAGGCACACAGCTTTGCTTACACATAATGTTGTTTGCAAAGAAGCCCATCTGCATGGCACTAGTTATAGCATTAAGAGGTTCAGACCTCTTCAGAGCCCACTGAATTGACTTCAGGTTTGGATCCTGTGAGTAGTGACCCTGACTGGGATTTCTGTGGCACAGAGATCACAGCTTCCAGGAAAGGTTGTAAGACTCATTCCTACATTCCAGCTGCAGGACCTGCTTTTCTCCTTGGCTAGAATATGAGTTATCTCCATAAAAAGTAAACTGAAACAATCATAAGCCAGTAAGGGCTGACTCAGTAACAATAAGACAGCTTAAGATGCAGAAAAGTTTTTCTTGCCAGCAAGGACTAACAGTCAGACAAGCAGAATATTTTGGGTTTTTTTTTAATATGCAAGTTGAATTCCTTCAGTCTGCAAGTGACTGAGAGGCTACAAAGCCTGGCCCTCCTAAATGTGAAAAATACTTCACATTATGCTTGAAGAGACTGACTTAGCTAGTCTGCATTTGTGCAGATGGGAGAACAGGCAAAGCACCACAGCGGTGCTTGAGGACGTGGCTGCCTGCACACGTACCTCTGGTTTTAAAAGCCAGTGCTTGTGCAGACGCGTTAGCGCTGGACAGCAATTCCGTGAAACACCAGCAGGGAACCTGAGGGGGGAAAAGAGGTCATTTACGTTATTTCGCCACAGAACCGCCTGCATTCCTTTCAGCGTTTTGCCTGGGCACCCCAGAAGGCTGACGACAGCCAGCCTGCCGCGGAAGGATGAGATCAGACCTGCCCGGGGGCGGGTCCGCCACAGAGAAAATCCCCCGCGACGGGGGCTGCTTCAGAGCCCCCACAGGGCTCCGCGCAAGATCGCACCAAGCGCCGCCTCAGTCGGTTGCCCGGCGATAAAGCTGCCGCTTCCCCGCCGCCCCCCGCCCCGGTTCAGCGCGGCCGCCCCTGATGCAGCCAAAGGCCCCAAACGGCCGCTTCGCGCCGCGCGTCACGCGCGCGCCCATGTGACCCCCACGCACGCTGCCCGGCACGTGCGCGCGGGCCGCGCCAGCTCGGAGATTGGAGGGGGAGTGGGGGGGGAAACACGCAGAAGCGGGCGGGGTCGTGGTGGTCACCTGGCAACGGCGCGAGGCGCTGGCGTTGCCCCGCCCCTGCCACCGCACGGAGCAGCCGTTGGCTACTGGCGCAGCTCGCGCTCCTCCTTGCGGAGCCACCGCCCGGGCGCGAGCTGGGGGCGTTACCTCAGGAGTACCGGCCGCCCGGCCCGTGGCGGCTCCCCTCAGAAACGGCCGCCGGCCTGGTTGGGCCCCGGTCGTCGCGCTTCTGGCTGGCTGGCTGCCGAGGCGGCTCCGGGCGAGGGACTGCCCCGCAGGCGGTGTGTCTCCTGGGCTGACGGCGGCTGCGGGCCCCGCCGGCCTCCGCTCGCCCTGGGACGAAAGGGGGCGGCCGCCGCTGCACACCGACAGGAAAGCGCCACCGCAGGGGTGGGTCCGCCGGTTCAGGGCTTACCCAGAGCGGGTACCACTTCACTCGGAACCCTCGGCCGGGCAGGCAAAACCGTTACGGGGATCAATGGGATGTTGACAGCCCCGTGTGGGCACTGTGGCTTGGTGTTCTTAGGAGGAAACCGAATTTGCCTTTGTCCTTTTAGGCACTCTCTGAGCGTACCGTGTAAGTGTGGTGAAGCGGAACTTGCAGCATTTGCACTGTGTCTGTAGAGCTAATAATGCCAGCAATATCACAACAGATTAGGGGAGATGGTGAGTTTTAGCACTGCCCGGGAGCAGCATTCAAGGTTCAAAACAAGTTGGATCCAGAGTCCCAGGATTCAACAGGTTTGCTCAATGCATTTTGAGCAAACAGAATGCAATATTATGTGGGTATGGGCCAATTCTGAGCTAATAAAGAGCTAATAATGCCAGCAATATCACCACAGATTAGGGGAGAGGGTAAGTTTTAGCACTGCCTGGGGGCAGCATTCAAGGTTTAAAACAAGTTGGATCCAGAGTCCCAGGATTCAACAGGTTTGCTCAATGCATTTTGAGCAAATGGAATGCAATATCATGTGGGTGTGGACCAATTCTGCTTTCTTGTATGGAAAATAACAAAGACCAAGAAGCCTGTAGCCTTTGAGGACATCAGCTGGAGGACTAATAAACCACAACTAGGGAACTTTTTAGTAGAGGCTGTTTTTTCACCTTGATTCTTCTCAAATAGTAACGTTGTTACTGTGAAGGTCTACGAATTTTAGCAAAGCATGGTCTCTAGGGGAAGGGAAGACACTTCATTAGCATAGCAGATGCTGCCAGGCTAACTTTCAAGTACCTCAGCCTTTTCATGGTTTTGCAAAAGGACTCCAGCACCAGGAGTGCATAATACCATAGCAGAATTTGCTACACATGTTAGATACCTGAACTTTTTATTTATTTAGGAGCTGCCAGTCTTCCCTGCCCCGCCTGTCACATAGTCAGTCTTCCCATCTATATTTCTCAGATGTACCTCAAAAGGCCAACCAAGGCTGGAGGACCATGAATGGCACCCCACTGAGCCTCCTGCTCTGCCATGGGGTGGTGCCGTGCCAGGGAAAGGCATCAATACCAGCCTCAGCAGCTCTTGCTGGTTTGTTTCTCACTGCAGCCAAGGGGCCAAGAGCAGCCCTCAGTCCTGGCCGCAACATGATCCTGCTGCTGCACACATGACACAGTCTGGATGCAGGAGCTGCTGGGTTCTGTGTGTCTACAGGGCAGCAGTGGAACATGAACTCACCACAGTTGGGGGGACCAGAAGAGAATCTTACGGTGTGGTTAATAAGGCACATCTGTACCCCCTGCTTGCTCTGGGCCTCTACTTGGATCTTGACCCAAAAGCCTTTCACAGAGGTAATATAGATACACAAATCGAGGTGTTTTTGAACAGCTGCCTTTATTTCAAAACTGTTGGTGGTGGCAGCACTCACCAGGTGGCAGGGGAGGCTATGGCTGGAGGCACATATTGGACAGCACAGAAAGATCAGAAGATAACACAGTAATCTGAGAGGAGAAATGGAGATTCCAGCCCTGCTTTGCGATGTTTCTGCATTTTGCATTACAGAACCACTGGAAAACAAACAAAAGCAGACTATCACAGGAGCTGGGAAAGAAAATGTCACCCTGGTTTCCTCAGTAAGAGACTGCTTAATTATTCTGTGCGAACTAGGACAAGAGCCACAATAAAGACAGTACACACATCTCTGTGAAGAGC
This sequence comes from Patagioenas fasciata, assembly GCF_037038585.1. NCBI lineage: Eukaryota > Metazoa > Chordata > Aves > Columbiformes > Columbidae > Patagioenas > Patagioenas fasciata. The sequence goes on along the minus strand of NC_092520.1, from coordinate 139,695,663 downwards.
TTTTGGCCAGGGCCTTCTTACAGGGAGTGGGAGTTGCAGAGGCGAACCTCCTTGGAGGAAGAATCACCTACTGAGAAAGAGATGTTGTAGTTCCCAAACTACTATTTAAATGCAGGGTTGCAGCTTTTTGTGTGAGGAGCGGTGCCCTCTGTTGTTCTAGAGGGAAGCTGCTATGAGTTAGGGGACTGAAAGCATTAACATGAGATTGGTTTGTTTTTTCCAGTACAGCAAACTCTGAGTGCACTACAATGGGGACTCCGGTTTCCAGAGTGAGATCAGGAAGGAGGTACCTGTAGAAGGGTAGGTATAAACATGAGTAGGAAAAAACTATTTAATATTAGACTGCTTAAAAAATAGAAAAGGTATGACGAGTAGGCAAGAACTGCTTATTATAGGTGCTACCAAGGTAACTGAAGAGTACCAGAAAGTGTGTGGGCAAGGATCAGAGTTAAGGCTGCCTGGGCATCCTTCAACATCTCCTGCTATCTGAGGGACAGGGAGTTATCATGGCCTAACAAGCTGCCATCATTAGATAATCCTTGTGGGCACTCCTAGTCCATCTGCAAAGAAAAATGTGATTGTGTAACCCCAGGCTGTATGTGTTCCTGCCCCTTGGCATAACAGAGAGAATTTTATGTTTGGTTTGCAGTTTGTTCTACAGACCAGCAGAATAAGAAGGTAAAGGTATATCCACCTGTCTGCAAAACGTGAAGTGGTTTTGCAAAATGCCTGACACAACTGGTCATAGTGCCAATTCTAGTGTTGTAAATTACAAAGTAAGTACAGTTACTTAAAATGACCTTTGAGAGTAATCTCTGTGCCATGGCCCAGGAGCCATCTATGGGAAGCGTGCTCCCATCACTGTCCTGCCAGGCCCAGAAGGTATTTCCAGGAGTCCAGCTGTTTGCTGTGGTTGCTGAACATGCTGAGTCTGCAATAACCGTTTTTAAAAGTACACAGTAGTGTTGTGGGGTTGCTTGAGTTTAGTAACCCCAGGGCAATACATTCAAAGGGGTAGAGGGCAATTCAGATGCCTGTCGAAGTCAATGAGAAGATACCGCATGTCCCTTCACAGATTGGTTCAGGGAATGGTTGGGGCTGGAAGTGACCTCTGGAGATCATTTTGTTTTGCTCAGAGATCACCTGCACCTTCTTCAGGAACAAAGCTGCCTGGTCTGGAACGGCACTGTGGTAGAGTTAGCCTAGCATTTTCCCTAGTGGGTACAGTCAAATAATTTGTATTTGTACAAGCCTGTAAAGAGGGATCTTCTCCCTTTCCTCAGATGTTCCCAGTGAGTCCATGTGACAGTGCCTTTGAGATGCACACTTGCCCCTTTGACTAAAGGCACCTCTGCATTACAGGAGAGTCTCAAGCTTCTGGCTGGACCAGAAGGAGCAGAGAGGCAGTTTTGAACCACTTCTTCATGGCTGCATGCTGCACAACTGCATGCTGCACAAGAACCCTTTTGATCTATGCCTGTTGTCAGTACCATGAGATAGCTGGAACTGCAACTCAGCCGTGCAGCAGTGAATCGTAGCAGGAACACCACTGCGAAATGGCAACTTCTTTGCATGTACAGTTTCAAACCACTGTAGTTTCGTGGGTGGCTTCAAATCTAAATATAATCACAGTTTGCTCTTTCTAGTTTTGGTGCACAGCTTTACTAGCAAAACAGGTAATTTGTGGGTGCTGACAAGAGAAGCAATAAGCTAAGTACTATTACCTGAAAAAGAAATCAGAACAGAGTCAAATTTTAACCCCAAACACAACTACCCCAGAATTGCATTGCTCAGATGAAGTCCCTCTTACTAATACCCCATAGTTACCTTTTCACCTTCTGGCTTTAATCAGACATGGAAGAAGTGAAATGCAGTGAGCCCATCTGCTGCGCATCAGAGAGTGTGTGCATTTATTTCTATAGCCACAATGAGATGGAGCAATGCCAGGAAATTTTCCCTTATTCTTAGTTCAGGCTCTAAGAATGTTTTGCATCCCAAAGGTGAAAAACTGATGGAGGTAACTGGGGTCTTGATGGTCTGAATGACAAGAAAACACAAACCTGACCCTTTATCATAGAATAGCTTAATGTTGTTGTTAATTTTGACTTCCCCACTTTGCAGTCCCTGATAAAAATCTTAAAACAAATGGGCTTAATTCTACAAGGAACTGAACTCCTGCAGATGCTGAAGCCACAGTGCTAAAATCAATGCTAGATGAGAACATTCATTTTGCAGAGTAAAGCTTTAAGTTTAAAACAGGCTAATTAGATCTCAAAGGTAAAAGCTTTATTGTTCAAACCTAGTGCAATGCTTGCAAAATGAAAGATTAAGAGTAACTTCTTTTGAAGTGCTTAGATTGTTTATTTTGGAAGGGAGATAAGTCCTCTGCTATCAGGAAGAGGTTTAAGCTTTGGCTGAAGGGTTAGGGAAAGCTTCCCATCCAAGAAGGTTATTTTGGTAACTCCAGACCAGGGTGCTGTTTACTATTGAGCTGCCTGTGCCCATTCAGCTCTTGTTATGGATCTAGAGGCTGAATGCTAGGCCAGCTGGCCCTCCAACCTCACTGAACCATAGTTGGACAACTCTGTATTTCCGTGTGATCAGAAGAGACTTTTCAGTGGAAGATCCATATATAAATGTGGGTACACAGAGATGAAGGGCAGATACTCATTCTGTTATGGCCCTATTGAAACTTGATTAGTTTCCCAAGCAGACAAAAGGGATAATGATATTTAATGACTGCACTACACACACATATATGTGTGTGCATATATGAAAAATGTATATGCTTGAGATCACTGTTATTCAATGATAATAACATAAGAAGATAGATTTTATTTCTTGGGAATGTTAGGGTGTGTTCCAATGAACAAAGACACATTAAACAAGTAATTTCACTGGGCAGTCATGCTTCTCAGGCTACTGAGCCCGGTTTTGTGGTTGCTTACAGCACCCAAAGTATGTGCTTGTCCTGTGTGACTGCACACCTGGCACATGACAAGGCCAGTTTTCTTACCAAAGGTGAGACGTGTTCCTAGAAGCAGGTGCTTCCTGCTGTATGGTTCCTCAGATCACCATGGTCAAAGGTAGCAGCAAGAACTTTATTGAGTAGGACATGAGATAAAATGCCCCACAACAAATTATTAATTGCCTTGTCAAATGTCGGCAGCTGCACAAATTATTACCTAGATGAGTTCAGATGGCAACACCTTAAAATGATCTTTAGTCTCAAAACTGAGTGGTAGGCTGAATCTCTGTGGTCAGGCATGTTGAAGGGTGCTCATTCTTTGCAGGTCTCCAGAGTAAGTGCAATTGAGTTGTTTGTTAGTTAATTAACTTTATTTGGAACATGTAGAAAACATTTTGGAATCAGAAAATGACCAAAAAAAGGCACCCTCTTACAGTGCTAACTTGCGCGCTTTCTGTCTTCAGCCCCTAGTAGCAAAGGGCACTTAGGTATCTACAGACAACTGTGAAATGGCAGCCTGTCATGGTCGATTACTACTTGCACACACATTGTTAGACCATCAGACTTGTGGAAACACTGGAACATTTAGGACCACCAAGCAAATCTCAGCCTGCTCAGTCAATTGTTTCTATTGATTAAGTACAGCACACTCCCAAGTAGCACTTGCAAAAGGATTTAGGCTGCCTCTTGAAATAGTATCACTTTGCAAGAAGAGTAGAGTTGAGCAAAAGTTGAAATGAAAGGTTTTTATTCCTCTACCTGCCACTTTCCTTTTTACTCCTTTAGAAAAAGTAATTAATTTAAAGCTAAACAAGAATTCACCTTCAGAAACCTCCAGCTTCCCTCAGCACACCTGCATCTTGCTCTCTAACATAAAACTAACTTAGAGTGACTTCTTGTCTTCCTCTTGGTACCATATAAAAATATGCTGTATTGTAACAGTATCTAGATGGCACAGCCAAGACCAGGACCACATTGTGCTAAGCACTATTTGCCAAACAAATAGGAAATAAGATGCGGTTCCCCACGGGGCTTACGGTATATATAGACAAAGTCAAAGGGGGCGAGGTGGTATTATCTCAAGCTTACAGCTGAGGGACAGATTATAGTAGCTTCCCCAAGGTGACACACAGGAAATCTGTGGCAGAACTGGGAAATGAAACAAGAGCTTCCCAGGCACAGGCAAACATGCCAGGCATAGACTAGTCTCTGAAATGGAATGTTTCAACCACCATTTGTTCAGTTTTCAGAAAGCTACTAGGCCTGAGCCCTCCTCACAGAGACTGTGGGAGCTGCATCATTTGTGCGTCAGCTGCACACATGCTGTGACTAGGACATGCTTTTTCATGAGTATTATTGTGTTCTTTCTGAAAGAGATTATTTAAATGGAATTATGCATATTTTATGTGATTATCACATGCTATATATGCCCAGAAAATCTGCTTTTCAGCTAGCTGAGTGGCTATGCTGCTTCAGCATGTCAGCATGTGTTGCTGCCCTCTTGCGTAGACCTTGTAATTGCAGTGTTGTGACAGAGTTGAGGTGACAAGATTATCTGGTGCCCTGCATCTAGTGTAACATTTCACCCGAGCTGTACAGCTAGTGGACATTGTTACCTTTCTCATTTAGCCGCTGACTTGTCCATGCTTGTTTTGTCGCAGTCTCAGTAACCATGATGCAGATTTGTTAGGTTAAGAGAACAAATAACACAACTTTGTAGCAAAAACCCGTAGTTAAAGGTTGGCTGATGTTCTCAAGTTTCCCTTCATCTTTCCAGAAGGGGCAGTGCTACCTCATTGGTCAAAGTTCACCTCAGGTTGATTTTGACTCCTAAAGTCAAACCATCTTTTCTGGGCACATAACATTTAATGAAAAATAGTTTGGTACACCTGATAAAAGGGTGTCCTGATTTCGGCTGGAATAGAAACTTGGTGGGATGGATCTCATGACTGGAGAGTGGTAATCAGTGACTACAGGCTGTTCAGAAGGGACAGGCAAGGAAGGGTGGAGGGGTTGCCCTCTACATCAAGAGATGAATAGAGCATGAAGAGCTGTCTCTGAGGAATAGCCATGAGCAGGTTGAATGCGTATGGGTAAGGATTAGAGACCAAGGCAACAAAGGAAACCTTGTCATTGATGTCTACTGCAGGACGCCCAATCAGAGAGAGACTGTTGATGGAGTAATCTTAGTCCAGCTACAGGAGGCATCTTGCTTGCAGGCTCTTGTTCTGCTGGGGAACTTCAACCACACTGACATCTGCTGGAAAGAGCATGGTGAGCTGTAGGCAATCCAGGAGGCTCCTGTGGTGCATTGAGCATAACGTCCTGAGCCAAGTAATAGACAGGCCTACCAAGGGAGATGCAATACTGGACCTGATGGTCACCAATGCAAGTTAGCTAATTGGTGACATCAAGATTGGAAGCAGCCTGGGCTGCAGTAATTACACACTTGTGGAGTTTGCAGTCCTGAGGGATGTGGGACAGGCAAAGAGTAAAGTCAGGATCCTCAATTTTGGGAAAGACAACTTCCAGTTCTTCAAGGAACAGAGCTGCAGATCTTTAAGGTTGCTTTCCACAGAGCAGAAGAGCTCCCAATTCCCAGGTGTCAGAAATCAGGTAAGGAAGGCAAGAGGCTGGCATGGCTGAGTTGAGACCTGCTGGTCAAACTAAAGGACAAGAAGGAAATGCACAGGCAGTGGAAACAGGGACAGGTATCCTGGGAAGGATACAGGGACACTGCTCAGTTGTGCAGAGATGGGGTCAGGAAGGCCAAGGCACTGGTTGAGCTGAACTTGTTGAGGGATACAAAGAATAGCAAGAAGGGATTCTACAGGTATGTCAACCAGAAAAGGAAGATCAAAGGAAGTGTAACCCCCCCCGATGAACATGACTGGCAAACTGGTAACAATGGACAAGTAGAAGGCTGAGGTACTCAACAACATCTTTGCCTCAGCCTTCACTGGCAAGCTCTCTTCCCACACCTCTCGAGTGGAGGAACTGCAAGATGGGGACTGGGGGAGCAAAGTCCCTCCTACTGTAAGGGAAGATGAAGTTCATGACCACTTGAGAAACCTCAACATGCCTAAGTCTATAGGATCTGATGAGATGCATCCCAGAGTCCTGAGGGAATTGGCTGATGTAGTTGCCAAGCTACTCTCCATGGTATTTGAGAAGTCACAGCAGTCAGGGGAAGTCCCTGGTGACTGGATAAAAGGAAACATTGCAACCCTTTTTAAAAAGGGTAGAAAGGAGAACCCCAGGAACTACTGACCTGTCAGCCTCACCTCTGTGCCTGGGAAGATCATGGAACAGATCCTCCTAGAAGCTGTGCTAAGGCACATGGAGGACAGGTAGATGATTCAAGACAGCCAGCAATAGCTTCACCAAGGGCAAGTCCTGCTTGACCAACCTAGTGGCCTTCAATGATGGTGTAACCACATCAGTGGACAAAGGAAGGGGTATGGATATCATCTATCTGGACTACTGCAAAGCCTTTGACATGGTCTCCCACAACAACTTCCTAAATTGGAGAGGTATGGACTCAATGGGTGGATTGTTTGAGCGATGAGGAACTGGCTGTGTGGTTGCATATAGAGGGTGAAGGTCAATGTCACAGTGTCTGAATGGACACCGGTGACAAGTGGGACCCTCAGGAGTCCATACTGGGACCAGTAATATTTAATATCTCCATTAGTGACATAGTGGGATTGACTGCACCCTCAGCAAGTTTGCAGGTGACACCAAGCTGAGTGGTGCAGTTGAAACGCCTGAGGGATGGGATGCCATCCAGAGGGTCCTGGACAAACTCGAGAAGTGGGCCCATGCAAACTTTATGAGGTTTGACAAAGCCAAGTGCAAGGTCCTGTACCTGGGCCGGGGCAACCCCCGGTATTAATACACGCTGGGGGATGATGGGATTGAGAGCAGCCCTGCAGAGGACTTGGGGTACTGGTGGATGAAAGATTGGACATGAGGCGGCAATGTGCGCTTGCAGCCCAGAAGGCAAATCGTATCTTGGGCTGCATCAAAGGGAGCATGGCCAGCAGGTCAGTGGAGCACTCTGGTGAAACTGCACCTGGAGTCCTGTGTCCAGCTCTGGAGCCCTCAGCACAGGAAATATATAGACCTGTTAGAGAAGGGCAAGAAGAGGGACACAAAAATGATCTAGAGGGCTGGAATATCCTCCTATGAGAACAAGCTGAGAGAGTTGTGGTTGTTCAGCCTGGAGAAGGCTCTGGGGAGACCTTGCAGCCTTTCAGTACTTAAAAAGGGTCTATAAGATAGAGACAGACTTCCCTGGAGGCATTTCAGGCCAGGCTGGACAGGGCTCTGAGCAACCTGATCTAGTTAGAGATGTCCCTGCTTGTTGCAGGGGATTGGACTACATGAGCTTTGAAGGTCCCTTCCAACCCAAACTGTTCTATGATTCTATAATTTTCTTCCTAGTAGCTGCTATAGTGCTGTGTTTTAGGTTCAGTATGAGAAGAATGTTGATAACACGCTGATGTTTTAGTTGTTGCTAAGCAGTCAAGGGCTTCTCAGCTTCTCATGTCCTGCCAGTGAGAGGGCGAGAGATGTCCAAGAAGCTGGGAGGGGGCACAGCCAGGACAGCTGACCCAAACTGGCCAAAGGAATATTCCATACAGCATGACATCATGCTCAGTATATAAACTAGGGAAAAGTTAGCAGGGGCGCTACTGCTCAGGAACTGGCTGGGCACTGGTCGTTAGGTGGTGAGCAATGGCATTGTGCATCACTTGTTTTGTATAATTTTTTTTATTATTTTATTTCAATTATTAAACTGTCCTTATTTCAACCCATGAGTTTTCTCACTTTTCTGATTCCCTCCCCTACCCCACTGAGGGGCAGGGAGTGAGTAAATAGCTGTGGTTTGGTTGTTGGCTGGAGTTAAACCATGACAAAGAGATGTGCTGTTGCAGGTTGTGACAGTAATATATGAGAAGCTTCATAGGCAACAACAAAGACATTCCAGTTATTCTCACTTAAAGGCTGGCCTGAATTTTATCTTAGCAACAGCTACTGCTGGTACCCAGTGATACCATGTCAATGGTGCTAAAGCTGGATTATTCCTTTCACTGCCCATCACCTGGGTAGTGAAAGGGCCTTCAGGGCAAATCTGAGTCAGGTTAAAGGTGTTCTGCATCCTCCTCCTCTCCTCCGCTGCCCCTTTTGTTTTTTGTTTTGACCAGAAGCCCTCCTTTTTAAAGTATCTAGGCAGGTAATTGTTGGTACTCATTTGTGTTTCATCGGATAAGGCTTCTCTCTAAGTGGACTTTGCATAAGCCCAACTGAAGGTCTTCTGAATATTTTTCTTCAAGCTTTTGCTCACTAAAAAAGAAATCATATGAAGCTTTCCACCTTGACCCAGGATTGAATATTAGGTCTTTTGTATTGCATTTTCTCACTAAGTCTTCCAATTACTTATTGCCTTCCTCCTTCTGCAGAGGGGTAAAGCAGACAAAACGTGTACCTGAAACAACAGGCACAAAACAGTATATGCACAGAAAGGGAAAACTATAGCTTAAACAATAGCATCATTGTTTTGCAGGAACAGTGTACATGAAAACATGCTATTGGAGAAGAAGCCAATACATAGGTAATTAATTCATTACACTGTGAGACAGGGGCATGGGGCATAGTTCATGACTGTTGCAGGCCAAATGTGTGTTACTGTACAGGTAACAACTGTCCTGTTGATTTGACTTCATGTTGTTTTCATAATTCTGCTTGTCCTTGATATACCTGTGACTCAGAGGACTAGAAACTGAAATCAAAGTCTCATACACTTAACCCATGCAGACCAAAGCAAATACTGGAAACTAACACCCAACTGCCAGCTGAAGACCTATTCTGCTGTAGCTGTATTTCACCTCCTTCAGCTTCTAGATGACTGAACAAAAATGTGTGATGACACTATGATGACACTCTCTCTGCCAGAGATTGCAGAGATCCCTGCGGCCTTTCCATAGCCAGGGATTCAGATCAGAAAAGCTTCTCCAGAAATAAAACTCCAGTTTGCATGAGGGACAGACGTCTGTCTTAGCCATGAATCAGTGCAGAGCACATACACATTCACAGGAGAGAACACCAGGGCTGTCTATATGACAGAAAGGAGGTTTCTTGCCTGAAGGAGGCACAGACTGACTCACCACAAGTGGCATGAGGACACTGGCAGGGTCCGAGTTAATTGAGCAACCTCACCACCTGTCTGATCAAGTTTATTGTCTCTGTTTGCATCAAGTTACTTGTTGCACTAGCATGTGCCAAAGGGGCTCTTTTCAAGCCACTCATCAGAGAGCAGCTCACATTTATCAGCCCCAGAGCTTGCTGACATGACAGCACATGAACAGGGAACTCACTGCAAAGAATGGGAAAAATACACTGTATCCCCACCTGGAAAAAGAGAACAAAACAGACCCGTTGAGATTGTCTCTATGCAACATTTCTGGAGAAAGCTAATGATGAAACAGTGGCTGACCTAGAAAATACTTGCTCATTAATACTAGCTACAATGCAAAATGTAGCAAATATATTATTTTCAAGAAAGGCAATAATGGGGACCATTGCTCATTGTACCCTATGTCAGACACTAAACAACTTAGTTGAAACAATCATTAAAAATTAGGATTATAAAGAAATACCACCTAGCTGACAAAGATGTGACAGGCAGAACCCAGTAGAGCTTCTAAATGAAACGGACCATTGATCTCGTCTGGTTTTGCAACTCATTAGAGGTCCAGTTACACTGAGCTAGTGAGTGCTGCAGCAGCCACACACAAATATACCACTTTATTCTTTAAAGGCAAAGCAACAGATCAGAACCATTAGCTGTACCCCAGGCCCTACTAAGCATGCTGGGAAACCTTAGTTACCACAAACCCCAGCCAGCTGACTCGCACAGAAGCAGAAAAGGGGACCTTCAGGGAGCAGAGTCCTGCCAATATGAACCCCAGATGCTAGGTTTCAGCACAGCTCGTGACATTCTTTGTCTTATTGCCAGTCAACAGTGCTACTACTGTTAGCTCATTTCTCCCCACATCTAATGAGATCAGGCTCCAGGTGGCTTAGGAAAAAACATTTGTTGGGATACTAGACTAAGGACTGCATTTGGATGGCTAAAATCAGAAGTCCTCAGCTGTAGCAAGTTCTCTGTCTTGATTAGCTCAAATGATTTCAAGCAATCTTCACAGGCACTCCAGTCTTCAGCACAAGGACTAAACCTGAACTGGGTCTTCAGTGTCTTGTTCAAAGCTTAATTCCTTCCTGCCCCAAAAGCATCTGTGCACCTCTCATTTGTTGTGTGAAGATGCTGTACCTTCCTCTTCCCGATCATCTCCAAACAAACCTCTGCCTCTTTGCTTTAAGTTATACTTGCTTGTAACTTTACCAGTCACTTAAGTCAGCAGTCGCTGACCAATTCTATCTTTTCAGGATTAATATTAATCTCAGTGACAGTTCCTTAGTTGAAAACGAGCTGCTCCAATCTTATAGTTTCTGGGCTGTATTTGATTAAAATGCAGCAGGTGCACACTTTATGGTAGAGGACCTCTCTTGTCTTCCAGAGAGTCCCCACACCAACCAGTTGTACGTACCACACCTCCAAATAAATGGCCATTTAGGGGAGTTCATTTTGTCCTAATGCTCGACAGATGGTCATTTTAGGACAAAAAAAAAAAAAAAAAAAAAAAATCATCGAACTCTAGACACACCAAGTGTTACCTTGGCCTGCTTTTCAGGCTAAGTCTTCTTTCACTGACAGTTCCAGTAGCTGTATCACAAGATGTGCGCGAGATGTACACTGCAATTCCAGCAAACCATGAACTGTAAAGACCCAAAGTTTCAGAGGGGAATTTATTGTATGGGAGCATATCCAATATCTTTTGTCAACCATTCATGAGAATAATAAAAAATAGAAGCTTTTTAAATGACAAAAATATAGTTACATATAATACAGATTTTCATCTTGCATTGAAGCAGAGCAGGAATAAAAGGATCACTCGTGTTTTCACAGTTAGTTTGTGTTGCTTCTCTAGGTTAAAGCATCAGCAACTCAAATCTTCCAGTCAGAACCCCTCGTTAGTAGTTTCATGGGGTGATCATGAGGTTGAACATTCTCTGCATTTTGTACCCTTTACAAATAGAGCAGGCATGCTTGATCCATCCCAGAACTACTCAGATTTTCAGAGGTAGCAGCTACGCTTGAAACAAGGCATCCTTGCTGCAACTGAAAAATTTTTGTATCAGAACATGCTTTCAGGCCCAATTCAGAAACACATCTATGGAATACTCAAGAATGTGCTTAAATCCCAGTTGGCTCAAAGGGCTCTGAGTTGATCCCTCATGACCACCTCAGCTTTTCTTGCCCCTCGCAAGCACAGCACACTGGCACGATGCACTAACCAGCATTTGACTGCATGTGTAACTTGCTTGCAAGACCACAAAAGATTTGAACATTCTTCAGCACTCCATTTACTTGAGACCTAAACGCATTCGCTGCATGCACAATTTACATATATACTGCCAATTCCCCCAACCCTCCCCACAATATTATTGCAATAATTCTTTGCTGGTATAACAGTTTATATACCAAGTTTCACTTATTTAGTTTTCTATAAACATAGAAAAAAAACACCTGAAGAGAGCTAGAACAGCTTTCAATCAGTCGCTATATTGGCATTGAAAGCTTTATTTTGAAAACTTGAAGCAGCAATACTGAATAAATAGACAGAATGATTGTTTTGTCATCTCCATACAACTGATGGCCTTCATCCAAAACATTAAAATACTGTAGCAAATAGAATAAACATGCATGTTTCAATGTTCTTAAAAAAAAGTGTAATATAAAAGTAACACTTTGACACTTACTTTAATACAGTACAGACCAGTAGAGACTATTTTCTGGAAAAAAAAATCTGAATACGATTTTGTTATTTACATGGATCATTAAGGCCCAATTCACTCAAGTTAATGCACATCAGGAATTTATATGCTTCAAGATAACTCACTAAAAAGTACAAGATCAATTTGTTTGCTCGAACTTATATGATCCCAGTTCACTAAAATAATGCAATACTCTTCATGCTAAAAACAAGGCAATTATTGCCCCAAGATAAGATATTTATTTCACTAAAGGGTCTTTTCCGTCTTACCTCACAATGACAGCATGTTTGCATATTGCTAATGCTAGTGGTAGTTCTCTCCTTCCAGAGTTTCCTTCCAACTTGCTAGGACTTAGAAAAGCAAGTCATTTCCAAGCTCACATACCATTTCCAGAAGCAATTCAGGCACTTGGGAACCTAAGTCCCACAGAAAGATAACAGGAGGCAGGTTCCTGGATGACTTTTCAGAGTGGGACTTGGGTTTCTCCCTTGCTCGGGCATTCAGAATGTTCACCTTGGCCTTAACCTACTGGCTTTTCAAACAGTCACCCCACTCCCTCCCTTTTCCCCACACAACATAGCATCACCAGCAAAAATAAACTGTATCCTCATGGATGAGAGAGGTAACACAGTTGATGTCTATTAGTAATAAATTACAGGAGTTTTCCATATAAATTCCCTGTGCACTGGAAAATAGTGCTTGTGTATTCAACTATTTAACACGAGCAAAAAAACCCATTTTTTTCATGCTGACCAGTAAATAATATGGCACTTGTTAAAACTAATATGTGTAGCTTCCTTTATGCTAATGCCCCATAAGGAGGTTTGAAACACTTCTGAAAAGGAATTTTTCTACATTTGTAAAAAAAAGAGTGAGGTTCTGCAGTTGATTAGAAGCAAAACTCCTAATGCCATAACATAAGGAATTTTTGTAACTGTAATACATTGTTCAAGTCACATTTAATGCAAGGGCATGCCATTTCTTTTTGGTTTATTTACAGAGAGGGTGAAAATGCTACAGAACTTTAACCAAGTGAAATTCAATATGCAAGAGGAGTATGGTTGGGGCAGGGGAATTTGTCAGCGTCTCACAAGTGACAGGTTTGGATACTAAAGCCTCTCCTTTGCCACAACAGTGGCTAAAACTGTAAATGTTTTTCAGATCATCTTGCCACATGTATTAAAGCCCTGACAAGGAGGGTCCACTCAGTGCTGATGCAGTGGCTGCTCCTGAGCCAGCTCCAGGCTGACCCCTCTGTCAAACAGCTGCTGCAATCAGCAGATACTATTTTGTAACTTAAATGACAAATTCCTTCCTTGATTCTATTACAAAGCCATAACTCAAGCCCTCCAAAGCTGCTCTTTCTCATCCGTTTAATCCTATTTCTCCTCCCTCCACCTTAAATAACCTGGCAGAAAAAGAATGCAATTTTTATGATGCAAGAGTCCAATTCAGCTCAAACTGACATCTGTGGGAAATGGACCAGTCACAAATTATGACAAAAACTTGAACTGGTAAGTATGCTGACCTGCCTTAAATATTTTATCTCAGTACAAGACTGAAATTGCAACAGGCTTTTCCTTGTGTTTCTCCCCACCCCTCTGCAGCATAATTTGGGCCAGACTTTGCAAGGTGCTGAGTGCCTCAGGTCTCTAACATCAAGAGGTGCTAAAGATGCAAGATATCCACTGGAGAGGGCCATTTTATTTCTGTAAATTGAACCCAGAATGTAAGGCATATATGCTCAAGTACCTTGGGACAGATATTGTCCCCAGACTATATATATTTTACACTTTTTGAATATATATATATATATACACACACTTTTTTTTTTTAATACAAAGTTATGGGCACAGTAAACATGAGCATGGAACTGTGATAAACCAACAGTAAAATCTGTGAGCGCTGCAAAGATTCCTCAGGTAGGAACATCTCTTTTTCCAGTTTGCTCACAAGGGAAAAAAAGGCCTGTTAAGCAGTAAAAATTCAGAATCCATTTGGAAAGGGCCTTTATATATTCACAGCCTTATCTGTTGCTGTTAGTCTAAATACAGCAGCATTTTTAGAATATATGATGCCATTAGTAAGTGGAAAGGGAGAACAAAATGCATTAAACACTCAAGAGTCCTTCATCTTGTACTACATCCTACAAAACTTCAATTTGTCAATATGATCAGGAAGGTCCTTTTTTAAAAAAAGAAACTTAAATTAACATTTATCTGCACATCAGTAAATCAACACAAGAGGATGCTAGGAGTTAAGAATTCTTAAGTATTTTCTATGGCAAAAAGCTTGGAGTTACCTTCCAGTGGTAAAATCTTGACCGTCCCAAAGGCATCAGGAGTTCTGGCGTTTTGCCACTGACTGAAGTCCAGGTATTCAGTACTGCAGCAAAAACGCGGTGACCCCCTCTCATGTCAAAGGGCTCTCAAAGGTGGGGATGATAGTATGGAGTTGCTGTTAGAACATGAAATCCAAATGCAACGAGGTAATGCCCATCCCTTCTTCAACTCATCCATGAGGCCAGCCTCCGAATGTGTACAAAGTGTTCCACTGATGCCAGTCACTGTCTCTGCAAACTTGGCATTGACTTTAGCAATCTAGTTTCACTGCCTGTAACAAACATGCTACGTGGTAGGGTCTCACTGTCTCACTTTCTGCAGGGAAGCCATTCTGTCTAATCCTTGCTTAGCTCTGATTGCATTAGAGTGACACCAAGATATGACAATGTTATCTTTTCACATTTTTTGTAAAAATAACTACCAAATGTGTGAATTTCCTGTTTGTAAGCTTTATATTCTGTAAGTGACCAAGCAGCAATACATCTTTTAAAGGGGCTAAAAGTCCGCCATTTAACATCGAGGACCTGGAAGGAAATCCTGGCCCCACTCAAGTCAGTAGAAGCTCTGCTATTGACTTGAGACTCTGCCAGGTTTCTTTCCACCACAAAACTTGAGTGAATTTTGGAAGGCTGGAAGAGAATATATATTTCTTTTAGATTATTCTTCTTCCCCAACAGTAAGATTGACCACAAAACAAGAACACTGTAATGGCTAGTGGAAAAAAATAAAGTACAAAATCACACACAGTGAAAGCCTCCTACTCTCTTTTGGTAAGATATATGAAGACAACTTCTTACATTGTTCTTTTCTTAAAAGGCATATACAATGTGTCAAAATATTTCAAATATACATTCTATATAATAAAATATCATCTAACTAGTGCATCCTCAATCATATGCTGGAAATATTTTTACCAAGCCGAGTTTTAAATTCCATAAATCTTTCAAACACTAGGTGCTTCATTCAAGGCAGATTCAACAGCGAGTGAATCCCACAAGCTCACTTCTCAAGCCTTAAAAGGTAGCAATGACATACTATGACCCACAACAGAAATTAACAGCGTCAGTGGTGAGAAACCATTTCAATGGTTCAGCACTCCACAGGACTCTGCATTGCAAGTTGTTGTACTTGATCAAATGGCAGATGGGTGTACACGCAAATTAAAGTCACCTTGTCAGACTGACATACAGCCATACATGATTATTCACAAGTTAAAAATAAAAATATAAAAGGTCAACATTCACACGTCCATTGATTAAAGGGAATAAATTAAACCTCAT
The DNA here is from genome assembly GCF_037038585.1 of Patagioenas fasciata. Classification (NCBI taxonomy): domain Eukaryota; kingdom Metazoa; phylum Chordata; class Aves; order Columbiformes; family Columbidae; genus Patagioenas; species Patagioenas fasciata. The sequence goes on along the minus strand of NC_092520.1, from coordinate 139,680,172 downwards.
TTAAGTTGCATACATGGTTTCCTTCACCCTCAGTCTTTTATTTATGCCTATACATGGAACAATACTTTCCCAAATACTTCTGAAGTAGCAAAAACAAATGAAAGTTTTTGCACTCTAGTTGTGTTGATAGCAAGTTCATCCTTGACAATTATGAATCAGGACAGTTTCTCTGTTTCTTTAGCATCAGTGCACAGGGTATGGCTCCAAGGGGTGTGTTGGAGGAAGAGGAAAAAAATATGTAGGCTTAACCAAAAAAAAAAATTCTTCTTCCATTCACCGTTGGCAGAAAAAAAACCAAAAGCGTATCTTGTCCAGGGTACCTTACTAGGTCCTCTCCAGAAGAGGTATATACTGTCATACATAAATGCCCTCTGGGTTAAAACCAGATGATAGGGGATTCTGTAGAATCCGAAGGTTACTGGGGAGTTGCCTTGATGACCCAGGGCGCTTGAGTGACCCAGACTGAAATGTTGGCTCTGCAAGAGAAAAAGGGCAGTTAGAAAGGTCATCATCAAGGGTGATGTCCATAGAATGCCTCTCCTCTTCCTGCTTAGTGCAGTACAGAAATACTGATACCACATACCACAAAAAACTGAAATGCTTGGCTAGGAAGTTACGAGATCCAAGGTTCCCACTTCCTACTCATTTCAAACCACAAAGATATACCTGCTCAATATAATTACCCTCCCACAAGGAACACACACAGGGATACATGCAATACATTTATCAAGTAATATGCAGAAAGTGGTTGTACCTACACAATTCAAAGCTTCAGCTTCCAGCCCACTTAATCGAGAAGCTTCATACAAGTGCTGACATTTAAGGCCTGGTCGTCTTTTCTTCTCTCCCCACCTCCCTACCCTCCCAATGCCTTTTGGTTAGAAAGATTTCTGAGGGGAATGACAGAACCAGCTAAGGAGAATGCTGAGATAAACAGACCACTTGCAAACAGGGTACCAGATGAAGCACATTCCAGCAGAGGCTGAGCCACAGCAGAGGAGTTTCTGCTTGTGCCACGGTTCTGACACACAGAAGCGCTCCCGTGTTTCTGTCTAGGAAATGCTGGATTCAGATGTGGGCATGCGGAGAATGCACTGATCTCAATTTGCATATGCCATAAGAGCCACCCATGCAGAACTTCTGGATGGCTGGCAGCCTAATTGGATTAGCTCCTCTTTCCATGCAGCTGCTGTCTGGGATTGCTCGAGATCCAGACATTCCTTTTTCTACTCTGACAACACATCCCACCAGAAGGGTAAGAACCCATATGAGCAGCCATGTCAGACATGCAATCAGGTTGCGTGCCAGCTTACATGCCTGCAGCCATGGTGGCCACACTTAAAAGCTGCTAGCCTAATGGGTTACTGATGGGACAAACACATGCATAGGCACAGTGGGAGAGAAGTTATCTACACACTGCACTTTACTTACAGCTTGCTAAGCCCTTGGAATGAAGAGGGGTATTTGCCACATTGCTGTTTTAATATTTTACTAACTTCTTCGCTGACATTCACTTCATGCATGAGTGCTAGCGCTAATGCAGCAGGTAAACGCACTGCCATCCCCTTCTCCCACCCCCCACAGGTATTCTGAGTGCTGCACCTCTCTCGAGCTCCACATGTGGGGCCTCCACCTCAACAGGGTCTGCTGGCAGCACTGTGACCTTCGTTCCCGTTTGCTGGATGAACTGTTGGAGATTGACCTGTCGCAGCTCCTTTGTCAGTTGCTCCAGTTCTTGTTCCCTGTCCTGCGAGGAAACAGAAAACATCTGCTGAGCAGTAGCAAGCAAAAGGCAGCATTTCAAGAACTCTATTTGCAAATGGGCAACTAATGCTTGACTTTTGATGAGAAAGCATCTGACTTCTAAACTCAAATGGAAGAGCTGAAGGTTAAAACACACTCGTAATTTAGAAAGCAAATCAACACTCACTATTACTCATTAGGGGTTACTACTGGTCTCTTTATAATGCTTCTTGGATGACTAGCAGATGGTTCTCACATTACCTGAGAAAAACACATCAACTGAGCATCAGCCTGGCATTAAATCCTAGCTCTGCCAGAAGTGTCCAGCATGACTTGGATATTTCATTTAGTTCTTGTGTTCCTAAAAGGACAATAATACCTTTCTGTTCTTGTTCTTTGCATTTTCTGTTCAGAGTGTAGATTTTTACTGACAGAACTCTCACACTCTGCAAGCATACTGGGTTTTATGCAACGAGGCCCAATCCTGGCTGGTTCACCACCCCTTCATTAGCACAGAAGATGATAACTGAAGATCTTCCTCAACACTGTGTCATTCTCACATGATATACAAAACCTACAGTTCCAAGGGATTAATGACAGTCTCAGACTATAATTATTCCCTGCTGGCTCCCCACATTCAGCTTCATTAGCCGACAGCTGCATGCGGTGCTCTTCCACAGCGAGCATGGGCCCTGTTCGTGGGCATTTCCACACAGTGCATACTGCTACATCTTCATTGTGGCAAGAGATGGAGGTCGGGTCAATGCTCTTTTCCCTAAATATCTCGTGTAAGCAGAATTATCCATGAACTCCAGAGAAGGATTGGGGCAGAATGGTTTTGTGGATCTGTTCTAGGAACGGTCGCAAACAGCAGAGCCCTTCTTCATTTAAAATCTGCAGTAAGGTCACAGCTGAGGCCAAATTTAAGAGTTAGCAAAAAACTTAACACAACTGACCTGATGTCTCAATTAGGACCTTTTCAATGTCCATTGTTTTGTCACTCATGTGTCTGCTTGATCTGTTCAGACAATGCACGTCATGTTGTTTGTCTCAGTTTCTCACGCTAGACTTGTGTTTCCATTCATTTGCTATGAGGTTTCAGAGGAACTGGACCAAGAAACAGAAACCAAGCCATCTCCAAATTTTAAAACAGTTCTACAAAAATATTCTTCTATTTATTTTAGTCCTGTTAGACTCTATAACTGGGCACCTGGGAGACAGGAAATTCTCAACTGTCTTTACTTACTACAATGTTAATTCTGCAGCTCCATATTTTAATGATATTGTAACAAAGTTGCCACTGAAGAGAAATCGGTTAAAAAAAAAAAAAATCACTGAAATACACAGGTTAGCAGAACTAACATAATAAATAACTTATTAACGACATTTCCCAACTTTCACAGGAAAAAAGCAGAAATGCTAACTATCACCCCAAATTTTATTAGTTTAAGCTCTTATTTTTGTACTTCAATGTGAAACTTCAGTGAGAGCTTTTACTTGAAGAAGGGTGGGATAGGAGGTGGGGTGGAGGCGGGGCAGGTAGGGCTTGGAATTTAACATCTTTCTCTAGAAACAGGGAGAGCAAAGAGCGCTGCATCTGATCCTCAACTGAACACAGCATCATCTTGCTGAAAAGTAATTTAACTGGTGTGGCCAGAGAAAACGAATGAAATACAAGAGGCAGGACAAATTACTATAAATTTATCTCATGCTATGAAACATTGCCACCTTCCTGTTCTTATCACTTAAAATTTAGTGAATCAGTATTTTCTTTCCTTCCTTATTGAAAGGTTTATAAAGAAACCCAACTTTTATGGCTTCAAATCGGCGATTCTATGAGTGTTACAAACTTGAAGCATGCAAGAAAATATTTCTCTATTCCTTCCATCCAAAAGTGTGTAACATAACATAAAATTGAGTGTATTTTCTTCTGAACTTCTGGATTAGTGCACCTTTTGGTGTAGAACAAGCTTGGAAGATCTGTATTTAATAGGAACTCACCACAGAAAATGGAACCCTAACCTAAAAAAAAAAAAAAAAGCAAGGAAGATTTTAAACTCAATCATAGACTCAGTAGGTGTTACTAAGGATTGGTAAAATACATACATTTTGCTTTGGAGGAAAATATTACATTTTTTACCCCCCTACATTTAGTAAAAACAGCTTATATTGAAATGGTTTGGGGTGCTCAAGAGTGATGATGCAAAATCCCTTTATATATTCACAGCAGAATCACCTTTACTGCAACTGCAGCATTGTGTAATATAGTAACTGTGAATTCCAGGTATGCGGAGAGAATTGCGACTCAAACTGATGTGCAGTGCCTCTGTCCTATCTTACGTTGCACACTAAAATCCCAGGAGCCACAATCTCTCCTTCACCTCATCCAGCTAGCAGCTGGATTTCCATTTATATTTATTCTTTCCTGCTCTACCAAGTTCCAGGTGATATCATTAACTTTAGCTAGGAAGCAGAGACTGGCTTTTCTTGTGACACATGCTGCAAACACCTGAGGTGGAGAGAAAGCAAAATTCTGAACACCAACGCATCAGGCAGGAAATGGGAGATGCTATTCTTTAAAACAAAGGCTCTATAAGCTAACAGCTGTTTTAGCTCTACATCCATCTATCCATGTGCTGGTTTTGAACTGTTCATCTGAATTCATCTGTGGCAGACAGACCTAGAAAACAATCTGAAGTTTAGCCTCAGAAAAGGCTGCGATAGTGCAAATTTCCATGAAGTTTAATAATATGAGTGACTGAGCTGCCAAGGCCTAGGACCTAAATCCTCAAGATACCTAATGCCAAATCAACAGAGGCTTGAAGACTTAAACTTTTAAAGGCATTAGCCTGAGAGCACTATGGTCCCGTTTAGCATCCAGCAGTACAACAATCCCCCGCCAGTCCTAAATGTGCTCTTGCTCCTCAAGGAGCTATTATTTGTCTGAGGTGCCCAGACCCGCCAGCAGAGCAGCACCTTGCTGGAGCCAGCGAGCTCTCCCTCTCAGCAGGACGAGGCAGTCAGATGTATCACCATGGGGGGCAGCCAGACTGCCCTCTCCTAGTTTGGCTGATATTAGCTCTGGTGTTTCTCTATCATGGACAACTGCGCAGTGAAAATATGCTTCAAGTGATTTCTCAGAGGTCACCAGGCAGTCAGGGAATGGTAGCAAACCAAGCTGTAATTGCTGGGGAAGAAAGTGAGCCACAGCACATGAATAAATGAAAGGTGTTGTGGCGCTCAGCGCTAAGCCTGCAGGCCACTCAGGCCTTCCAAACAGACAGGAATACAAGCACCAAAATATCTGCTGGTTTATCCTGAGACAAGTAACTAAATCCTATTTTTCTTTTCAGATGGTTTGAATGAGTAAAATAGACACAGGTGAAATGACAACTGTCTGCTCTTAAAAAAAAAAAAAATCTGAAACACCATTTGTAAATTAAAGTGACCCTTTCTTCCTTTTACCCACTTCACTGTGGAAACTTGCTTGCATTTTCTTTCATGGGCTCCAAATCTGCATAAGAGAAACTAGTTACAGTCAAATCTTTCACTGTTCTTTAGCAATGGATAAAAAGGACATCTTACCTGTAACCGTTTGGTAGCTTGGCCCAAAGACCTTTCTACAGCTTTAATGCCATTTTCCAATCTGAGACTCTGCTGGCCCTGAATATCAATTTCACCCTTCACCTTCTCAATCTTTTCCTTGACCTCTTCTTCATTTACTTGGGACTCTTGAACTTCCCGCTGCAACTTCTCTGCTTCAAGGCCACTTTCCATGTTGTGGATTTGAGACATGTAGTCCTTCAGCTTGTTCTCACACTCCATGATCCTCTGCCTCATCTCCTGCAGCTGCTCTTTCAGCTGTTTTTCATTTTCCTGCTCGATCTGCAGCTCATTTTCCCAGAACTCTTCCTCTTCAATCTCCACTTCATTCCTTTTGATCTTCTGCTCCAACTTGAGGATTTCTTCTTCCAGGCTGGAGTTATACTTTTGTTCCCAGTAGCGGATCTCAACTTCATTGGACTCCAGCTGTTTCTCAATGCACTGAAGTTTCTCCGTCTGCAGGTGGATCAATTTCTTCAACTCATCTGCTGTTGTTTTACAGTTGTTGAGCACCTTTTGCTTGAACTCAGATTCTTTGCTTTTCCCAAAGATGTCCATTAACCCTTTGGCCCCTCCGGTGAAGGTGAGGGATTTCCTTTTCGGCTCCCTCCTCTTCATGGATTTGTCACTGGGGGGCCTCAGCTTGGCCAGGGGTGGTAAGCTTTGTCGGTACAGAGTCCTCTCAGGGATGCGAGCCACACTGTCCGAAGTCGGTCGCTCGCTCAGCGAAGGCCCGGTGCGGCGCAGGATGAGCTGCACGTCGCTCGCGTACTGGCCCCACTTGTTCAGCGACACGATGGGGTTTTCGTGGGGCGCCAGGTGCCGCTCCGTGTCCCGCCATTTCTCGATCAGCGTGTACCTGCCGGTGCGACCTGCAAGGCAAGCACACCCGTCAGCGGCTCAGCCCGCCAGGGGGCGCTGCCGGACAGCAAGACGGGGCCGGAGCGGGCCGTGGGCGCCCCCTGGCGGCTACCCGGCGCCGCCCTCAAGCGGGCGCCCCACGTTCGAGGGGGAAACGGAGGAAGGGATTTGGGCGGGGGAAGGGTGGAGGGTGTGTGTAAAGCGGGCAGGCAGGACCCTGGCGCTGCTCTGCGGAGTCACCCCAGAAGTGTCTGTGCCCGCAGGCGCTGCCGGCCCACAGAGGGAGCAGCCACCGACTGTTCCCGGTGTGTTACAGTAAACGCTCCTCCATTCACTCGGATAAGCACAGTGTCTACACACTACTTATTTCAACTGTAAATTATCTCGGGAATATCCTCTCCACAAAGAGCAGTAACTAAAAAAGTGAGTACCAGTTTACACTGTGCACACAAGTGAAACTGCACAAGTCCCCGTGGCTTCCTTCACATTTTAAGCCACTAAAATCGAAGCAAATGACCTAGTGATGCTGGTATCTAGCAAAGAAACACAAACACACATCTCCGGAGGATGAAAACAAGAATAGAAAGAGTTCCAGAACATCCTTCATACAGCCACGCAGAAAAATCAAAATTTGGAGACAGTGTGTTTGATTTTAAACTGTGTCATCAATCAGAGAGGCAACTGGTAACGAGGTACTGAGTCTTAGCTCACCATCTTGTGCTCCCCAAGTCAGTCCAGACACTAGGGAAACTGCCTGGGGGCCACAGCAGTGTTGTGCCAGCTCACATGGGCCGTGGCAGTGCTGCTGACATGACAAACCTTCATGGAGCAGAGCACAAGGACGAGAGCGGCCTGAATTGGAAACTAGCAACTCTGGTTCCCTGTGCAGACCTTTCATCTGTAACAGCACAACACAAGTTCCCTGGGTTGGGAAACCTTCAGGAAGAAGCTAGAATCCTTTAATAACTGTTGTGCTGTTTTCCAACCTCTGTGCTGACAGCCAGCTGTACAATGAATGTGCTATGGTTTACTTTTAGGGTAGGGGGAAGTACAACTTTTGTCTATGGCTTCTTTTGTGCTGCTACCAAACATACTTTAATTCAGCATAACGGTCTTTTTCATCTGGGACCCTCTATAGGATGCTTGGAATGCTACAAAAATATAGCATTTGAAGTTTTCCACTATTCTATTTTTTTTTCTAAACACTCTTTCTACTCCTAGATACAGCATTCTCCAAATGCAGAAGAGTCTCCCTTATCACTTCACTTAAAAGCCATGATACTGTTTACAAAAGGTTTGAAAGATCAACTGCTTTTAAAGTGTATAATTCTGATGACGTTCTGAACAGCACCACAATTGCCATTGACCTTAAAACCATCATTGGCTATTTTAATGCATTACATATCCATTTCTGTGATAGATCATCATTCAAACAAGGATTTATTTCAGCACATAAATGCCTGAAGTACCCATCATATATGCAACTATGGAGTGGAGGAGTTGGAATAAATGTAGTTAATCAGCAGTAACTCATTTGATGCATTTTCTTTCCTTACACCACCTGCCCAACCCCTGTACTTTTCCCAGGAGAACAAAAATACCCTAATCTCAGGCTGAAGATCTGCCTCTGGCCTCCAACCAAAAATGTGCACAGACACCCCACTTGAAATTTGTAGGAGACAACTTCCACTGTGGCAATTAACACACTAAGCAGCCCCATAAAATCTGATATTGTCAGATGAGCCTTATAAAGAGGTCTCTAGGATATAGCTACTGTGTTGGAAATGGCTCCTCTCACCTCACTTTCTCACAATTAGCTCATGATGCAAGGAATAGCAACAACAAAAATCAGCTGCCCAGGCACCGCCTAGAAAAATAGGCTGCTTTGGTTTATGGGTCATGCTAGTGGTAACTAGCTGGCCAAATAAGAGACCAAAATGTCCACGTTCACTTCCAAGTTAGGAGTGAGAGCTGAAAGGCTATATGAAGATTTGACCAATAGAAGTTGGCAAAACAAGGCAAGCAGCATGGGAACAGCAATCCAGCCCCTCTAATGCCTTAAAAATAAATGACTTTAGGTAAGCACTGGGGGGGTGTGTGGGGGGATGCAATCTATCAGCATACCAACATGTTTGGCCAACACTCTCAGAAACAGAGTTAAAGTTTATTACAACAAAGTACTTCAAAATCAAGTTTACTATGTCGAGATACAAAGTCAGAGATTTTTGCCAACCCACAATATTGTTCATTGATCCATGAAGATTCACAGTTTGTAGTAGGCATCGGTGTTACTACAGGAAAAATAAACCTAGCGATATTTGCCATAGCATACTAACGATAAAATCACAGAGAAGAAAAAAGTAAAAACATACCACAGAACCCCGGACAAAGCTTGCATTTTACAACTCTATTTTGCTAATCTTAAAAGCTTTCAGCTTGTAATCATGGTAATGCTACTAATGTTCTTGTGTTAGAAACAGCCAAGTTCAAGTAAGTCGTGAAATTGTAAACAACAGTAGGTATCACTAGGGGAGTCTACTATTTCTATTCACTTTACTATTAAATGCATTACTTCAAAGAAACATAACAAGAGGGGGAAAAAAAGCAACAACAAACAGGGGGAGGGGAATAAAGCTAACAATCTTGACCAAAGTTAATTAAGAAATTAAGGAATTAAGTGAGGCACTTGCCAAGAGCTGTTTTATTTTAGCTTAGGGGTCCCAATCAACACACAGTCCTAAATAATGAACTCAGCACTCAAGATCCCTATAAAATAAAGTTTTTTGTAGGAGTAATACTTACACAGTTCAACAACCACACCTGGAGTTTAGTGCTAGTCTAAAGCAAAGCTGCCCTCATCTGATATCATTAGCTAGGTTTACTGTAGTCAGCCTATGTATGACACAGATTAACAATACCTGAACAACCACAACTGTGATGTTTGCTTGCAGTAGAAGGGATTAATCCACAAATGAAAGGGTGAATGAGTTAATTCAAAACTAATGACAGAATACTTCACAACACAGGCATCCTTGTAACAAAGTGCTGGTTTTGATGAGACACAATTCACAAGGAGAAAGCAGGTTACTTGTGTTGTTGACAAAGAACAACACCTGCATGCTGCTTCTTGTCTTGTGTGCTGTCCATAAGCTTCTGTGCTTATACAGCACCTTGCAGAACTCAGCCCTACCTCATTCACGCAAACCTTACCATTTAAAAAATTAGCTACTGTTGTATTAATGTAATGCACCCGTGCATCAAGAATAGTGCAGCCAGCAGGACTAGGGAAGTGATCGTCCCCCTGTACTTGCCACTGGTGAGGCCACACCTTGAATCCTGTGTTCAGTTTTGTGCCCCTCACTACAAGAAGGACATTGAGGTGCTGGATAGAGTTCAGAGAAGGACAACAAAGCTGGTGAGGGGCCTGGAGCACAAGTCTGATGAGAAGCAGCTGAGGGAACTAGGGCTGTTTAGCCTGGAGAAAAGGAGGCTAAGTAAAGACCTTATGGCTGTCTACAACTCCCTGAAAGGAGGTTGTAGCATGGAGGGTGTTGGTCTCTTCTCCCAAGTAACAAGTGACAGGACAAGAGGAAATGGCCTCAAGTTGTGCCAGGGGAGGTTCAGATTGGATATCAGGAAAAATTTCTTCATGGAAAGGGTTGTCAGGCACTGGAACAGGCTGCCCAGGGAAGCGGCAGAGTTGCCATCCCTGGAGGTGTTTAAAATACACACAGATGAGGTTCTTAGGGACATGGTTTAGTGCTAGTGTTAGGTTATGGTTGGACTCAGTGATCTTGAGGGTCTCTTCCAACCAAAATGATTCTATATGGGCAATGTATGGCATTCATTAAACCATTATGTTTTCCCAGCTGCATACTGAATACATTGAGTCTCATACAGATTTATGAAGTATTTCCAGGCAGTTGTCAATTCAAGCTTTAGTTATTGTACTGATGTTCACAACAGCTATGTGCCTTGTTAATGGATCCCTTACAACTTCTGAAATCTTTAAGAATATGTATGACTAAAACATATTGGACCACTTCCACTTTTTTTTTTTTAATATTATCAAAGGCTCATACTAATGAGAATGGTAGAGAAAACAAAGCAGAGAGCCTTCAACAAGCACCAGCTGGGGCTGTGTTCTGTCCTTCCCTCCTCAGAAAACAGCAATGCAGGGGCTGGAGAAAGCACAGAGCCTCTACACCCTATTCACTGGCTAGCTACTTCTCAATAATATTCTGTGCTGAGCCCCTGACCTATAATATTACCATCTCAACACAATAATCAAGAATTTGTATCTGTTTTGCAAGACAGCAAATGACAAGCTTTAACAGAAGTAAGTATATATTTACATATATAAAGCACAATGCATCTGCACAAAAGGCCAGTGTCAATGTTAACAGGTTTATACCTACAGCTACCTAAGCAGACAAATTGATCACATGTTCTATTAATACAGGAACATCTTCAAAACAATATTTTATATTAAAAGTGAGAAAGATTTAAAAAAAAAAAAAAAAGGAAATATATGGACTCCAGAACATTGATGTACTGATAGCCTGCAACTAGTTGTCATGAGTGGTTTGAACCTGGCTTTAATACCACCAGTTATCACTTAATCAACAAGACATTAAAGAGTTAACTACAGCCACTACTCTGCTGTACAGCCAAACGCCAAGATCCAGACCTGAGTGCCTACCTCATGTGCCCAACTGTTGTAGTCTTAGTTTGAGATTGATGTAACTTGGTAGTTTAAGCACAGATTCCATTACAGTGAATGTTGGTTAAACTAATGAAATACAGGAACAAGATAATTGAGCTTTTTCTCTTTACTCTCAAGAGATAGATTTTAAACTGCACGGCATGAAGGTAGTAGGACCCCTATAACTATTATTCACTTTAAGCTTCTATATATGCTTTACTATTTGCAGCTGACACAGCAGACAAGAATGAGTATTTCTGCTGCCAAAAGTAAAAACTAATTTCTGAAGACAAGAAGCAGTCGCAGTGTTTCTGATGCAATGCTTTTCACAGGACTATAACTTGAGAAGTCATCAATACTGTTCTTCAGGACATAAGTGATTCCTCCCTTTCCTCCCTCCCAAAATCATATCATCCTCTGCACACAAAGCATTTCAGGGACAGGCACTACAATTTTTGTACGCAGGTAGCATGATACACCAGGTAAAACTATCTGTGCCTTAGCTTTCCAGTCAGGCTACAAAAGTTTACTTCAAGCACCAAGCCAGCTTTTCATTGTGTCTCCCATGCTTCACAGACAAGACCTGCAGTAGGGAGTCAGTGCAAGCAGGTGAGTCATTGCCCTGGTCTCATATTATTTCAGGGAAAGGTGGCTAGATGACCAGTCTACAACACTGGAGTACCTCCCCTTCCCTAAGGAAGGAGCTGGTGGGGGCAGGAGCAGAGCAGGCCTTTGTCACTAGAGGTCATGTGCTATTGCTCCCAGTTCCTCCTCTTTCCCCAAGACCCCCAGGCTCACTTGGTGCCAGGGAAGTTTCCTGGCAGGCAGACTCCTTGCTCCCATTTTCGCCAGGGATCTCATCACCTCTGCTGCCACACAGCAGCTGTGCCAAACACTTTCTCTGCAAGGTGGCACTCCGGACAGAGTCTGAAAAAAGGCAACTTCTGTCTTGCATGCAAGTTTAAGACAGCCAAACTATAAAGGAAGCCCTACTAGTCTTGTTCTTGAGCTAAATCTGATTGAGCACCCCAACCACACAACAATGCATAGCGAGACACAGCAATCTCTCTGCACACAGGTTTCTGTGGAGGAAAAGCCAGGTATGCCAACATATGCTCCAGTTGAACCCAGACTTCCCAGAGCTCTAGGGACACTGACAAATGCACTCCCTCCCCAGCCTGGATATAAACTCCTGATCCACTTGGTTTCCCAGAGGTAGCCCTTCAGCCCTAGGCTAAAGGATGCTCTCTTCCTTAACAAGGCAATATAAAGCAAAAAATAATTGCACATGGGTAAAATATTGTAAGAACTCTTTAACATGTGAAACAGACAGGAAAAAGTGATCTGTCTTACCAAAGGGACAACAGCATTAACTCCTGAATCTTCAACAGCACTCATAGAAAAGTAATTGCTGGCAATTTTCATAAACCCAGTATGATTTGAACTCAATGTCTTTGAAATATGAAGCTGACATTTCATTTTTTATGTGCTACTTAAATTAACATCAATAGCAATTAAAAAAAATACCATTCTAGCTACACAAGACCTCATTAAACACCCAAGATAGATTAAGAACAAAAACACCCTTGAAAATAGAGGTTAGGGTTTGCATTACTCAGATTACTTAATTCGTGCCATATTATGCACATGTATGAATGCATACCATAGAAAACAATGAAAATCAGAGCAGGGGTCCAGTCCTAAGAAAACATGCCCACTGAGATAGACAGGCTCAAATCTAATGGCAGGAAGGGCAGTTTGCTTCCTTCACTAGGTACAGCTGTGCCCACAGTGTGATCATGTGTCTTTATCAGGACTGAAGTCTTTGTTACTATTATCCTTTCACTCAAAAACAAAGCATTTCTCATCATTTCACCCTCCCAACTGCCTTCCACCTACGCACCCTGCGGTATGGCACTTATTTTAGACCTGTTTCCTAAATAGGTAAAACAATGCAGAGGAGCAGTTTGGCCAAGCTCAAACAGTAAGATGTGTCAAAGCAGATCAAGCAGCCCAGGTTTCAGCTGCCCCTGCCACCGCTACACTAGACATCCCATATCATTACAGGTTGCTACAAATCATCCCACCCCACCACCGTGCCTTTCAGCAAGGTGACTGGCAGTAGATTTCTGAGCCATAAAGTTTATTTGAACACACCATGCAACCACCACAGTGTGCAGCTTTCTTGTACTTCTTATCCCTCTTAAAGTTGCTATTTGAAGTAGCAGAGAATAAAATTTTGGGGTCAAAAATAACAAAAGTTTAGCAGATTCTTAGCAGTAAACTGCATGATTCATTCAATGTTTTAAAACTTTAGTTTGTACACAACAAATATTGTTGCCTTTTTCAATCCTCTTCAGACTCAAAGCTACAATTCAATTCAACCTCAGACTCTCTTCTTTCTCTCAAAGTGTCTGACAGTCAGCTCTGGCACTTGCTTTGGCAGAAATTACCTGGAGGAAGGGACAAACATAAGAAGCGACAACAACAAAGTGGTGTGGTTTTTCCAGATATGATGCTGGCTGAGCCTTACAACACTATAATACATGTTCGAAACAGCATGAACAAATCTCTGCTTTATTTTCATAAATACACCCCATTTATCTTTGAGGAAGAATACTCAACTGCAATAAAAAAACTGACAGCTGCATTTGTTTAACTTTAAAAAGACACAACTGTACTTCTTGTTCAGTGAAGTGTTGCTCATATTCTCCTGATATTGTGCTAAAGCCAGAAAGCCAAAATCCACAGCACTATTTAAAGCAAGTCTGCCATTTCAATTATTTGCCACAGAAAATTATGGGGAAGGCAGAAAACAAGAGTGCACCTTGGTAAGAAATTCAAGCTTTGCTTCTCCAGGCTAAAATGTTCTCTTTCTAGGAAACAAATGTGTCATTCTGAGTACAGAAGATGCACTCTAGTCCCCAGAGAGAAAAGAAATCACAACAAATACCGTAAAAATCCTCACAGGGGCCGGAACTGGGAAAAGAACGCTTCTGAAGAAACAGGGAAAATATATTTGTGACTGTGCTATCTATCGCTATGTTCCCTTGGAAGACTTTTATTTTTTAGATTTGAATGGAAAACAACCAGTAAAATCTAATGTAAAAAAATATAATCTTCTGTAGTTAAACTATATCTGCCTAAGCTACTAGCTAAAAAGATTAGCTCACTTTCTTTTAGGATACATACCATCTGCTTTTTCCCTCAGTATTACAATGATTTTTTGAGAGGAGCCGCTACACTCGCACACACTTGAGTATAAGTCTACTTTGCAAAACAGACCTCTGACTGGATTCACCAGCCATCTCATCATACATATAGTTGAAAAGTAGCAATGAATTTTTTTTTTCCTCATTTTCCAGTTGCCCAAATTAAGAAGAGGAATCAAAATAACAAGCAGCATCTACACAAAGCCACTCTGGCATGATTTTCACAGAATGCACAGAAAAGCTAGTGGAAGCAGAAAAACAGGCAGTATTTGCTGTCAAATGTACATTTTTAAAATAGACAATGATGGATGTGATAAAATCTAGCTCATCTCTCCTGGCAACAATATTTTTAAAACTACTCATGGTTCTCCATTTAAAATGCGTGCTGTGGTATATTTTCACATTTTGGTGAGTGCTTAGTTTGTCATGACAAAATGATTGCTTCTCTTATTTGTATTATAAGGCCAGATCTTCCTCTTTGTAATTTGCAAGCAGCTTGAGTTGGGGAAAAAAAAAAAAAAAAAAGGGCACAGCCCTGGGTCAAACTCTCAAAAAGTTATATTAAGTATTTTTCAGTATCCCAGTGGAAGGTGATTTGACTCTCTGGAAACTAGAAACTAGTCTGTCTTGAACAGAATTCCAGCAACCCTCCCTCCAGCTAAGGCATTCCTAATTCCTTCTAAGTTAGAGACACAATCATTACGGCATCCAAAATTATATTCAATTGATACAAGTTTTACTGGGATCACCAAAGGAGACAACTCTCCCTTCTTTTTTGTTTTAAAGAATGAGGTTTATTTGAGATTTAATTCAAACCCTTTAACTTCAAGCCAAATGGAAATTAAAACCCCCTTAGCTGGTACAGAAACTTGGAGGAGAATAGTTTCCTATTCTTCAACGATGAAGAAAGGAACAACACAGGATGGAGATCATAATGCAAGAACAGTTTACACAAATGCTGTCCATCTGGAGCATAGCCCCAATGGAAGAGACACAAACATGACTTTCCACTGAAAGAGATAATACTAGCAGATACCAGTTTACAAGGAATAGGGCAAGGAGCATCAGCTGGGCAAATCAAGTAACAGGACTCCACTGTCAAAGGATTGGGGTACACTTGGGGTACAGCACAGAACCTCCTACAAAGAGGCAAAGCCCAGCATGATCAGCTATTTCTGTTCGGTTATAACAGCTCTAGAACATAAGTCCCTGTCATTGCACTTAACAAAGAAAGAAAAAAAATACTTTTGTATCCTGAAGTTATTACTGAATTTCCATGACATGAGGGGAGAGTTGGAAAGCAAAAAGATAGAAACCTTTTTGTTGCTCTTATCACAGCAAGAGATCAGGTGACATGGCTCTGCCTTTCATCAAGTGACAGGAAATTTCTTGAAATACAAGAAATTCCATTCAAACATGAGGAAAAGTCCGACTGCGGGGGTGACTGAGCACCAGAAGACCTGGCCCAGAGAGGTGGTAAAGTTTCCATACATGGTCATATTCAAAATGCAGCTGCACATGTCCTGAGCAACCTGCTCTTGTTGGCTCTGCTTTGAGTACTTTGAGTAGCAGAGCTGGACTATAAGATGTTCAGAGTTGCCTTCCAACCACACCCCATTCTATAATAATTTTTACTTTCTTATTTTTGAAATAAATTGTAAAGCTTTACTTTTCAGATCTCTGGAAGAGAGGTAGCTTCAGTTTGTTCATGAGAGGCTTCTTGAACTATGGATGTTTTAATACAAGTATCATTGGCTTGTGTTTTCTTTGGTGCATGACTGTAAAAAGTTAATTTGCAGATATTTCAGACACTG
The DNA here is from genome assembly GCF_037038585.1 of Patagioenas fasciata. NCBI lineage: Eukaryota > Metazoa > Chordata > Aves > Columbiformes > Columbidae > Patagioenas > Patagioenas fasciata. The sequence goes on along the minus strand of NC_092520.1, from coordinate 139,664,234 downwards.
CGCTTCAGCACAAATAATATACCTTTTGCAGTTCATACTTCAGGCTCAGTGAAATATGGAAGGGTGTGCGTGTGTGTTAAATTTTTTTAAGTTGAGGACCCAACGAGCTGTAAGACACAATAAACCAGAAGGAGCATCTCAAAAACTTTGCAGACAGACCAAAAGACAGACAAAATAATACTGAGTCCTGCTAAGCTATGTGACTGCTGAAGGAGCCAGACTGCAAAGTGGAAAATAAGATCAGAGCCAACCAAGGAGGTAGCCAACTAAGTCTGGCTACTTTCCACCACCAAATGTCAGGTGAGAGCTGAAGGGATACATTTTAATAGATTCCCATCCAAATTCAAAGGACAAATATTCCTGGTAAGCTGGTACCTATAGCCAAATCAAAGGAGCAGACATATGGTTGTTTTTCTGATGAATGGTCTGACAGGAGGGCTGGGAAAGCCCTATCTGCCAAAGACATGCAAGAGTAATTTATACGGTGTTTAATATTGTCCTAACAGCCCCAGTGAGAAACTGGAGCATAATTATTCTAGGTGTTTTCTAGAGAGGATATTTGTCTCAGGAAGCAGTTTCCAAAGGATTATCTTAATTTGGCTCTGGTTGCAACTGAAATTTATCTCCACATGGAACAAGAGTCACATGTCCCAGATGAACTGGTGATGTGTTATGGAAAAGGAAGTCTGCTGACTTGACAAAACACTGTGCATTTCAAGACTGATGGAGTCTTTTCAGATTTCAGGATAAGAACTCAGGATACAGAAAAAAAAAAAAAAACAAAGAGAAATTACACAGGAGAACACAAAATTATTGTCTAGAACTGTGAGTATGAAGGTTTTCGTTTTGCAGGAGGAGGTACAGGAAACATGATAAAAGAGATATTGAGAGCAAAGAACCAAAGTCTATCACAACCAGTTCCTTTTTTTTTTCTAAATATGTAGCAGTTCTTAATCACCACTAGGGAGTAATCATGCTAGCATAATTACACCTTAAAAAAACCTGCAGGCAGAAAATGAGATATGGATGCAAGCAATTCATAAATCAATTAGCACTAAATGAAAAGCTGTAACTAACACAAACAGTAAAAGCACACTTATCAGTTAACCATTGAATATAAGATTTGAGAGACATACTGACTGAATTCCTATAATTTTTAAATGAAACTTTAAAAGGCATTTGATGTATATAGGTAGAGCACACCTATTTATTAGAAAATTATTATTTTGCAATCAAGGCAGACTGCTAATACAACCTCACAAAATTATCAGAATACCGACAAATGCAAAAGCTAGCCCTTAGATTATGAATTTAAGTTAAGACATAGGTTTTAATGCCTAAATTTAAATAGTATGTAAAGCCAATTATAAAATCTTAACAAAGAATAAGATTCAGCATAGGAAGCACTGGAGGAATGAACCTGAGGCTTATTCAGGATGCTCTCAATCACTGAGAAAGATCTGACAAGACTGAAGGAATGATCTCATAGTGAAGCCCAAAAGGTGGTGCTTTTTTTTTCTCCCCACTAAACTGTTCAGCAAATAGTTAATACTGGACAGACTTCAAGTTACCCTTTCATTAGTACTGAGTCATGTGGGGTGCAGGAGTAAGAAGAGGACTTGAAGAGTCTATTTTGTCATTCTATACTATTCTAAATATAGTCAGAGATACTTTCAATGTGTATAATTTCAATGAACATCATTAGCTTGTGAAAGCCAACAAATTATTTTGCACTGCTTTTATATTTCTTCGTTACTCAAACATACAGCACCATATTATTATTTAAAGAATAAAACCGACCTAGTTTAAAGTCTATAGATTTCAAAGTGTTTATTTTTAATCTCCCTCTGGCAGGTTAAAAATCAAAGGCTGCAAGTTTACACTGCAAGGTTATCCCGGTGTGCATTATATGTTCCTGCTCCACTGAATCTCAGTGAAACCCACCTCACCACAGTTCAGCTTCATAAAAAAAAAATTCACCCCAGTTCTGAGACATCCAGCTGACAGGTTACTTACCAATAGCCTGAGCAAGGGCTATTACAACTTCCTGGCATGTTGTGACTTCAGTGACCCCACACACAATTCTCTGGACTCCATCCACCCATACTTTGAGCTCCATGGTTCACCAGATCATCCAAGAGCCATGAATGCAAATCAGTCAAGTCATACTTGCAGCTATAGCAGAGATAATGCAGCAGGCTTCTCTCAGCAGCTAGAAGAGAAAAATCCTGGTGTTTATATAGTGAAGCATTACCAATTTTAAAAGTTAACAAATTCACCTTGACATCTATTGGGTAGAAGAGGCAACATGGTTTCTTTAAAAATAGTAACAGAAATCAAACATCCCTTGCTTTAGCAATGTCTACCCATTCTGTAGATGTACCAGAAGTTTCATGACAGTTTATTTCCTGAAATATACAAAGTTATTACAAAAAAAAAAAAGTAGCAAAAGAAAGAGCATTAAATAAACAACTTCGGAATGAACTCGTAACAGTTTCCAGTAACAGGTGCCCCTCTTCCTCTATATACTGCCTGGATGTCTCAAGGTACTCAAAGAGTATTTCCAGTATTTCTTCAGTAATTCCTAGCAGCTAGTGGTATAACAAGACAATGGGGAAATATCTTTAACTACAGCATCCATCAGAGCCCAGCCTTGCTTTCCATATGGAAGCAGTCAAAGGTTCCTGGTCCAAACAAACCTGTGTGTTTAGTACCAACACTGGAAAACCCAGAAAGGAAAGTTAACAGTCTTTCTTTCTCTAAAACGAGGAGATGCATGAGAGGAAGTGTCGTAGAGGTGGTTTAACCCCTGTCAGCACTGTGCTGGTTCTGTAAAAAAGCAGATTTTGCCTGAAGTGTTATCCTAGGTTTCTCCATAGGCATTGCAATGCTACTAAACCAAAAAGCAAAGGGCTCTGCTGCCTTTGCTGAAATAACACCGAAGTCATACCAGCTAGTATGGTGT